>NC_081414.1:428464414-428776664 GCF_030272615.1 Cryptomeria japonica
ACAAAGGAAGAACATAAGCCTATGTTGATTAATCCCTAAACTTCCCAGGCTTTGATTTGTAACAAGAGAAATCATAATGTGAGAGAACATTGATGAAAATAACATGCCAAGGCCTACAAGATTGCTTTCCAAAGTGTTTTCTCCCCTAAGTTGCCAAATGTTGACTTGGTCCCATTTTCCCAACCTTCGTTTGACCCTAGGGAGGAGTTTTATCTTAACTAACCATGCCAAAAGTTAAAATTATCTATGAAAAATGATTGTTCTTCTTCATCTCCTTCGTGCATTAGAGATCCTATTATGATTAATTTGGATTATGATGTTAATGATGATAATGAGTATACTAACAATTTTGATGATATGTATGAGGTTATTGAGATTAATCATAAGCTATCTTCAATATTTTCAAAATCTTTAATCCTATCTCCTAGTGAGAGACATAGTGATTCATCATTAGAGCATGGTCCTTGTTTGGAACTTGTGATAGATCCTTCTACCATGCTTTTTGTGGATCCTCTTGCATCTTGTCTACCATCTCTAAATGATGTTAAGAAATATTGGGAGGGGGATGATTTTCTAGACTAGCTTCACTTGTTTAGTAGACTCTTTTGTGTTGTTTGCTTTCATGTGATACATTTCCCTTGTAATGTGATGCTTGATGTGTCTTTGTGCTATGTTAAGCTCTCTTTGGATGACTCCTGTTGCTTCATTGGCGTAAGGCAATGTAGGGACCAAAACTGTTGTCACATTCCTCTATTTGTATCTCACTTCTTCTATATGTCATATTCATGTTATGTCATAAATATTCTATTGTGGTAAATGTGCTTTTGTGTTGTCTAATTGGGGACAATGGGAAGCATTGAGATCTCTCTTTTTGGTCTCTTTGTTGTTGACTGAAAAATACTTTTTGTTGTTCATCTTATGTGCTCTTCTTCCATTATGCTCATAGTTCCACTACTTTTGGGGCAAGAGGTCAATTCAATACAATCATACTTGATATACATGATTTATTTGATGAACATATTGACCCCAAATAGTGGATCCCTGGGTGAATGCACAAAGTTGTGGTACCAAAAGGGTGCCACACTTCATTTAAAAAAAAAATGCTCATTTGGAGCGGGCCATATTTGGCACACGCCAAAATTAAAAAAAAACACAAGTTTAAAACTTGCAACCACCATTTTTTTCTTCATTTTGCTACAAACTTGGGATTTGGATGATTTTTTGCTCCTCTAACCTATGCTCGCCAAAGGAAGAAGCTATTTTTTTCCCTTGCAGTTGTCCATTCTTCACCAAAATGTCTCCACACTAATGAAGAGATCAAAGAGGTATGTATTTCTAATTTCTTAGTGTCAATTTTTTATTAAGTTGTAGATTAAACTAGGTTTCTTAATTTAAATTTATTTTAGTTGTCAGGAATTGAGATTCCACAAGAAAATATTGAAAACACTCAATCAATCCTACAATCCCTAGACATCCCATAGGTACACAAGAAAACATATTAGGAAAATAGAAAATAATGAAAAAAAGCTTGAGGAATTGATCACAAGGTGAAAAGATCTCACTGGAACAAACTTTTATAGGACAAGCCTTGATAATTCTTTGCAATCTATCGTATGTCGTATAGAATCAGTGAGTGGGAAAATGAATTTTTGGTTCAATAAAAAAGGAAGAACAAAGACAATTTTATGCCAACAAACTATCATATGAGGGTGTGAAGAAAAACAAAATTAACGAATTTGACTTGTGTGCACTTTTCACAAACCCCCAAATGAATCAACCTTTACACCTTGGATGTAGGAGGTTCCTTATCCATTGATGCCACTATGAAGTGATTAAGAATAATTTTTGGGATAGGTGGTGGATGGTTTTTGATCAACTTCCATGCAATAATCATGAGGCACCCTAAGACTTTTTGAGAAAATTCTATTGTGAGTTTGTCCTCAACAAGATCTTAAACTATATTGATTATCTAGATTTCTAGGGTAGAGGTGGGGGTTCCTCACATGATAGAGTGGGGGCACAATGTGACCCAAACCTCACATCAAGAACCTTGGCCAGACCTATGGTGGAGCATGTCATTATTCCTTCTGTTGTGAAGAAGAGTGTTGTGGTCGAAACTTTAGACTCCATTAGCTCACTCACTCAAACCCTTATGCAATATGCTAGGCCTCCAGTAGATGGTGATGTGAGTGATTCTTCTAAGCCTTGAGTTCCACCTCACTTTTGTTGATCTTGCAGGTCTCTTTACACTTATGGTCCTGAGAATAGTGAGCATGCACATGCATGAGATAAATCCACTATAGAGAATATTGTCATGACAAAATATTTTCTGAATAAATCACTTGACATTGATACTGACATGAATTTAATTACGAGTTCATTTCATTCTTTTTATTAAATTTTATTTTAAAATATAAGAATATAACTAAATTAGTAAATGATTATGATAAAAAATTAGGGTCAAAGTGTTCACAATACTTGCAGTGTTCCCACAACACCCCTTTTCATGACTTTGTCGACTCCACAGGTGTATAACCAGTAAAGAAATATAATTATTATATGTGAATAGTTTAACCTTACGTGAATGATTTTCTCATTACTCATTTTGGATGTCAAGTAGTTTGATGTTGGAGCTTCAACATCAACACCTCTGAATGAAGTTGATTGATAAACTTACACCCAGGTAAACAAGTTATTCATTAATGTTGTTGTAAAACAATTTAGATAGTTTTGGTCTTTGAACAACATTTATTGTTTCACTTTTATATGGTGACATCATAGACTCCTTTTGGTGTTCGGGCCACAATGGAGTGTGGTGTTGTTGCAACAGTAGAAAGTTCAGTTGCTTTGACAACAGTATGAGACACATTAGTAAATTTAACATTACATTTGTTCTTCTAATAGTATATTATTGAAAATTTTAATGATACTTGTATTTAGTTTAATTTCTATCACGATTCTTGTAGGAGGGTCTTGTCACTCAGGATAATGAACATGCACTTGTTGTGGATGAACATCATGATTATTTGTATGCGGTAAGTGGTTATTCTATTATATTAACATCTATACTTTTATTGTATCAAGTGGAGTTATCAAATAGTCTAGAGAGGAGGTCAAGTGGGTGCACTCAAAAGATGCCTACATCATATACATCTCCATCCATTTGACAAACAAAGATATCTCCTGATATGTTTCCTTCCCCTAGAGAGAATTGACTAGATTAGGGTCCTATATTGTATGCCTATATGGCATTTTTGAACATATGTTTTGTATTATGGATATGTGACATTCTATGTCCATATGGCTTTTGGTAAGCCTATATGACTTTATTGGATATATTTAATACTTTAATCGACATATAATGTTGTATGGATTTATGACTTTTTGCTTAATGCAAATCGTTTTTATCATTGTTATCCATAATTGTAGTACAAATGATTAAATGAACAATTGCGCAAAGTTGATTGTTAATCAAGATTCCAACCTAAATATGAATCTCTATAGCACATATACTTACCATGTTATTATCATTTTCAATGATTACAAGCCTATTACATGTTGTAACAATTGTTGATATTACAAGTAATGCGATAAAATGCTTATGTCTAGATCAAAGGTGCTTCCATATTTGATTTATTCTTTTACTCAATTTCCTACATCCTATGTTTATGTCATAGGTTCATTAGGAATGTATGAATTTTCCAAATTTGAAAAAAAAAAGTGTATATGAGGACTTTCCCAAATTTTATCATGAAAGAGGTTTCTTATATGCTAGATTAATGCTTGTTTTTTATATTTGGAAAACTTTATGTTCTATAGGTAATTATGATTGATTTAATTGATAACTAACCTACCAAGACCTTTATTAAGGATTGAAGTACATTGGGAGTTATATTTTTATTAAGCAGAGAGGGATCTCTTATGGCTAGCATCCACGAATTTAAATTACACAAAAAAATTATGATTTATAGTTTCACCTAGCATCGCTATTTCAAAAGAATGGTGTAGAATTTCACTAGCTATATTCATATTCACCTAGGAAGGGTTCATCATAATGGTAAAAAAAGAAGAACATAATACCACATTTAAACACTCCCTAGAATTGACTTCATCTCAATAAATTTACCTACTAATAACATGGTTTTAAACATGAGATATCTATCAAAACAAGATTATGCGCCACTACAACCTCTGATTTCTTCTTCTTTTAGAAGTTCCTTTCTCGTACCTTTTATGATTCAAAATTTGACCTTATATTGATTCACTTTACATTTGAATGTGTTCATTTTAGCATCATTAGAAGTTACCTCAAAATTCACACAAAACAACCATAATAAATCACCTCAAAATTTGAAACATTTAAGAGAGCTTGGGCACAAAATAGGATCATTCCTAGCATAAATGTTCCCACCCTAACATGTTGGAACTGACAATTTGACCCCAACATAGAAAAAAATAGGCTATCTTGCAACTTCATATTGCATGCATTTCATGAATTTTCGGGTAGCAAAAAAAATTTCACCATGGCCATATGGTTTTGAGTCCTTAAAATATAAAAGAGGTTGTTGTAGAGGGTCCTAACATGGTCCCATAGGTTCAAATGGACCATTTGTATGTGCCACAGACTTTGAGAAATGCTTTGTCAAAGTTTGACAATTTTCACACTTAGGACACTTAAGAGAATGTGTCGGTAGGGTATGGCCTAGAACATTCAAGCAACTTGAAGAGAAAAAAGAGGGCATGCCTATCATAAAAACAAACTCCTAGATGTATAGGTGTTGATGGTTTGCGCCCACGACAAGAAAAATGAAAGTTAGGGCATATTGCAACTTTTGACTAAATGCATTTGATGCTTTTTAAGGCAGCAACAAAATTCTCACCATGAGAAAATGGTTTTGAGTATGAAAAAATTGAGAGAGGTTTTTATAGAGAATATTTTTGGTTGTTAGATAATACTAACATTTCAAAATTCAAAGATTGTTGTACGTTGATAGGATCGAGTGAGCTACACTCTTTTAGAAGCTCTAATGTAGGTTCAAGGAGTATCCATACATGACAAATGGTATATTATTGTTATTCATGTAGAAATCAAACTTGAATTGAGTGTGAGTCAAAGGAGTGGGTGTACAAATGGTGTACAAGGCCTCTAAGCTCGATTGAGCCATATCAACCCCCGAGTGCACTACAACTCACATAGATGGAAGCATTAATTGACTTTGGTTGCATGTCAAATCCAGTCCAACCGAACAAATTATCCACATGCAAATTTAATAAACACTAATATTTTACCTTAATTGTTTGTTAAATTCAATTCATTTTATCATTGTAGGGCATGTTTATGCAGTTATTGCAGTTGAAGACATTGAAGAAAGAACATATTATTATTTGTGTCATTGTGTAGAGGCAAAAAGGAAATTAGATGGCCTTGTGGTAGATGGAGAAAATATTGAATACCCTACATGATCAGTGGTTATTACTAGTAAATGGCTTAGAAGGTACCAAGTGAAGAATTCTAACTTGTGGTTATTCGAGGACTTTAAGACACATAAGAAGATTCTTCATTATTCTAACCTTGTCATGGCATAAAATGTTTATTTGATCAAATATGGGGGTAGAACATTGATAAGAACCTATGGAAGGTTCATGAGTCTGACCATGAGGAAATACTTGACACAATAAAGAGTAGGGCGGTCTAGATGGTTCATTGGATTGAATGTAAATGCAATAAAATTGTAATGTCAATCTTAACTGTATACATATATACATCTGATTTTTATATTTGTATAAATGAAATATTGTTCCTTGTATACAATTGAGGTATGATTTTTCTAATGAAATCTAAAAATGCATTGAATTTTTAAATTATAGTAACAATCTTTCTTATGATTTTATTTTCAAGAGGTTGCATGTGTTAATTGTTGATAATGTATGCATTGCGTTATGATTTAACTAATGATGTTGCATGATTTGTCACCTAGAAATAACTAACATAGTGTACATGGAATGTGATTACATAATATAGACTTGTTATTCCTTATTATACATTCATTAAGGCTAATTTAGGTTTATTATGGATGACCTTGATTCATTAGGGATATCTTAGATTCATTACAATTGCAAAACTTGCAAAAACGTTACGAGAGTTTTTTTGCTACCCTAAAAAGCGTAATGCATTCAGTCAAAAGTTGGAATATGCTCTAACTTTCATTTTGGTCATCATGCAGAGAAACCATTAGTGCATACATGTTCAAGAGGCTAGGTTTTTTCTGGGCATGCTCCCATTTCACTCGTCAAGTTGTTGAAACGTTCCAAGTCATACCCTATTGGTGCATTCTCTTAAGTGCCTTGAGTGCTGAAAAATAACTGAACTTTGATGGAGCATTTCTTGGTGTCTATGTCACATAAAAATAATTTATCTAATCTTATGGGGTTGTGTTAGGCCCATCTACAAAAAACTCTAAGATTTTGAATTCTCAAAACCATTCGCTTGTGGTGAGAGTTTTTTTGCTGCCCTAAAAATTGTAAAATACATTCAGTCAAAAGTTGAAATATGCCCTAACATTCATTTTGCTTTTTGTGAGCACAAACTATCAATGCCTACACATCTGGGAGGCCAGATTCATGCTAGGTGTGCCCTCACTTCACTCCCCACTTGCCAAAATATTTCGAGCCATACCCTACCAATGCATTCCCTTAAGTGCCTTGAGTGTTAAAACTCTCAAAGTTTGACAAAGTATTTCTTGGTTTCTATGGCACATACGAATGAGCCGTCTAATCCTATGGGATCATGCTAAGCCCCTCTACAAAAAACACTCTTAAATTTTGAATGATCAAAACCATTTGCTCATGCTGAGAGTTTTTCTTCTGCCCTAAAAAACATAAAATATATTCAGTTAAAAGTTGCAATATGCCTTAAATGTCATTCTACTCGTCATGAATAGAAACCATTAGCGCCCATGCGTCTAGGAGGCTAGGTTTATGCTTGGCATGCCCCCATTTTTCTCGCCAATTCATTGGAATGTTTCAGGCCATACCCTACCAATGCATTCTCTTAAGTGCCCTAAGTGTTTAAAACTGTCGAACATTGACAAAGCATTTCCTTGTGTCTGTGGCATATACAAACAAATCATCTGATCTTATAGGATTGTGTTAGTCCAATATACAAAAATATTTCTTAGATTTTGAATACTCAAAACCATTTGGCTATGACAAGAGTTTATGCTTTCCTAAAAATCGTCAAATGTATTTAGTCAAAAGTTGTAATATGCCCTAAATTTCATTCTACTTGTTGTGGGAACAACCTATCAATGCCTACACTTTTTTCAGGTCAAGTTTATACTAGGCATGCCCCCATTTTTCTCACCAAGTCACTGGAATATTGTGGGCCATACCCTACTGATGCATTCTTTTAAGTGCCTTTTGAGCTAAAATTGCCAAAATTTGACGGAGCATTTTCCAGTGACCGTGGCACATACAAAAAATTTGTCTAAACATATGGGGTCATGTCAATCCCTTCTACAAAAACCTCTCTCTGATTTTGAATGCTTGAAACCATTTGCTTGTGGTGAGAGTTTTTCTACTTCCCTAAAAAGTGTCAAATGCATTCAGTCAAAAGTTGCAATGTACCCTAACTTTCATTCTGTTCATTATGCATAGAAACCATTGATACCTATGTGTCTGAGAGTCTAGGTATATGCTAGGCATTCCCCCTTTCTCAGCAAGTCGCCATAATGTTTTGGGCCATACCCTATTGGTGTATTCTCTTAAGTGCCCTAGATGCCGAAAATTGTTGAACTTTCACAAAACATTTCTAGGTATCCGTGGCACACACAAATGAGTTGTCTAATGCTATGAGGTTGTGATATGCCCCTCTACAAAAAAAACCCTCAATTTTTAAATACCTGAAACCATTTTCTCATGTCAAGAGGTTTTTTGCTACCCTAATAAGTGTCAAATGCATTCAGTCAAAAGTTGCAATATGCCCTTGCTTTCATTCTACTCGTCGTGGGCACTAATTGTTAGTGTATAGATGTCTAGGATGATGGGTTTATGCTAAGAAAGACCCCATTTCTCTTTCCAAGTTGCTATAACATTTTGTGACATACCCTACCGATGCATTCTCTTAAGTGACTTGAGTGCTAAAATTGTTGAAATTTGATGAAGCATTTCTCTTAAGTGACTTGAGTACTAAAACATTCCGATGAATTGGCGAGTGAAGTGGGGGCATACCTAGCATGAATATGGCCTCCCAGATGTGTATGCATTGATAGTTTGTGCTTACAAAAAGAAAAATGAAAGTTAGGGCATATTGCAACTTTTTAGTGAATATATTTTACACTTTTTAGGGCAGCAAAAAAACTCTCACCACAAGCGAATGGTTTCAAGAATTCAAAATATGAGAGAGATTTTTGTAGATGGGCCTGACACAACCCCATAAGATTAGATATATTGTTCGTATGTGCCATATACCCCAAGAAATGCTCCATCAAAGTTTAGCTATTTTCAGCACTCAATGCACTTAAGCGAATGCGCCAATAGGGTATGGCTTGGAACGCTTTGATAAATTGACGAGTGAAATGGGGGCATGCCTAGCATAAACCTAGCCACTTGAAATTGTAAGAATTTATGGTTTCTCTACATGATGATTGGAATGGAAGTTAGAGCATATTACAACTTTTGACTGAATGCATTTTACGCTTTTTAGGGTAGCAAAAAAACTCTCGTGACAAGTAAATAATTTCTAGCATTTGAAATTTGAGAGAGTTTTTTGTAGAGGGGTCTAATGTTACCCTGTAGGAATAGATGACTCATTTGTATGTGCCGCGAACACCAAGAAATGCTCCATCAAAGTTTGATAGTTTTAGCACTCAAGAAACTTAAGAGAACGTGTCCATAGGGTATGGCCCAGAATGTTCTAGCAACTTGGCGAGTGAAATGGGGGCATGAATAGCATAAAAATAGCCTCCCAAACCCACAGGCACTGGAAATTTATCTGCACGATGAGTAGAATGAAAGTTAGGCATATTGCAACTTTTGACTATTGCATTTGACACTTTTTAGGGTAGTAAATTTTTTTTGGCCATGAGCAAATGGTTTCAAGCATTCAAAATTTGACAGAGGTTTTTGTAGATTGGCCTAATATGACCTCGTAAGATCAGATCATCATTTGTATGTGCCATAGACACTAAGAAATGCTTTGTCAAAGTTTGTCAATTTTCAACACTCAAGGCACTTAAGAGAATGCATTGGTAGGGTATGGCCTAGAATGTTCCAACAACTTGGCGAGTGAAATTGGAAAATACCTTGCATAAATCGAGCCTCCCAAATGTGTAGGCATTGATGGTTTCTTTGCACGACAAGCAAAATGAAAGTTAGGGTATATTGTAACTTTTGGTGAAACAAGAGCATGCCTAACATAAACCTTTCCTCCCAAACACGTAGGCACTGATGGTTTCTCCACATGACAAGCATAATGAAAGGGCATATTGTAATTTTTGATTGAATGCAATTTATGCTATTTAGGACAGAAAAAGAACTCTTGCCACAAGCAAATGGTTTTGGGTATTTGAAATATGAGAGAGGTTTTTGTAGATTGGCCTACATAACCTTGTAGGTTTAGACAGTTCACGCATATGTGCCACAAAAATTGAGAAATGCTCTGCCAAAATTTGATAGTTTTTAGCACTCAAGGCACTTAAGAGAATGCACCAGTAGGGTATGGACTAGAATGTTACGACAACTTGTGAGTGAAATGGAGGAATGCCTAGCATAAACCCAACCTCCCAAACATGTAGGCAGTGATGGTTCATGCATGTGACACTTTTTGGAACTTTCACAATTTTTTTGCAACTCTCGTAACTTTTTTGCAAGTTTTTCAATTGTAATGAATCTAAGATAGCCCTAATGAATCAGGTGCATCCATAATAAACCTAAGTTAGTCTTAATGAATGTATAATAAGGACTAACAAGTCTATATTATGTAATCACATGCCATGTACACTATGTTAGTTATTTCTAGGTGACAAATCATGCAACATTATTAGTTAAATCATAATGTAATGCATACATTATCAATAATTAACACATGCAACCTCTTGAAAATAAAATCACAGGCAAGATTATTACAGTAATATATGCATTTTTAGACTTCATTAGAAAAATCACACCTTAAGTGTAGATAAGGAACAATAATTCATTTATACAAATATAAAAATCAGATGTATATATGTATACAGTTAAGATTGACATTATAATTTTATTGCATTTGCATTTAATCCAATGAACCATTTGGATCACTCTACTCTTTATTATGTCAAGTATTTCCTCATGGTCAGACTCATGAACCTTCCATAGGTCCTTATCAGTGTTCTACCCCCATATTTCATCAAATGAACATTTGATACCATGACAAGGTTAGGATAATGAAGAATCTTCTTATGTGTCTTGAAGTCCTTGAATAACCACAAGTTAGACTTCTTCACTTGGTACCTTCTAACCCATGTACCAATAACAACCACTGATCTTATAGGGTATTTAATATTTTCTCCATCTACCATAGGGCCATCTAATTTCCTTTTTGCCTCCACAAAATGACACAAATAATAATTTGTTCTTTGTTCAATGTCTTCAGCTACAAAAACTACATAAACATTCCCTGCAATGATAAAATGAGTTGAATTTAACAAACAATTAAGGTAAAATATTAGAGTTTTTAAAATTTGCATGTGGATAGTTTGCCCAGTTGGACTAGATTTGACATGCAACCAAAGTCAACTAATGCTTCCATATGTGTGAGTTGTAGTGCACTCGAGGGTTGATATGTCTCAAGTGGGCTTAGAGGCCTGTACACCATTTGTCCACCCACTCCTTTGACTCATACTCATTCCAGGTTTGATTTCTACATGAATAACAATAATATGCCATTTTTCGTGTATGGATATTCCATGAACCTACATTAGAGCTTCTAAAAGAGTGTATCTCACTCAATCCTACCAATGTACAACAATCTTTGAATTTTGCAATGTTAGTATTATCTACCAACCAAAAAAATATATGAACTAAAGAATCACCTTCATTAAATGGACCCATTGCAACATTTCACCACTTGACAATCGATTTCACATCTTTCAACTTTATGTTCTCTTTGTACTTTAACTCTTCTTGTACTAAAGCTCTCTTAATAAATGCTCCTGCATTACCATGCTACCCCTTCCCATGCCTAGCCTCAAAGAAATTACACATATGCTAAACACCAATGATCTTATGCATCCTATTCAACCAATAAAACATCTAAGAGTTCTTTAATTTTGACGCACACTTATCTGACCATATGATATGTTGACGGGATGATATGCCCTTGCTAGCCAAATCATTATAGAATATTTGAAAAATGACCTTGCACAAATTCTATTGAGTGTGTGCGATCATTGTTGATTTAAAAATGTCACTCCCTCAATATCTTCCTTTCCTCCTCCATGCTATCACCTACATGAATGAATGCTATATGCACAAATAAAACAACTTGTGTTGAGTTGGAATGTTGTGATTGCACCTCATTCTATGGTTGTAGTGTGTAGTTCTCTACATAGTAAACAACTAAAATTTAGGTATCAAGTGGTAATGTGTCCTTGCGTAACTTGAATTGCGAGTACAATCATTGAGCTCTATCGTTATGTCATGCATACTCATACACTATATTCTCATGAAAGATACCCATAAACTGATACACTAGAATCTTTTCACTAACCAATTCACACCTTTTTTCTTCTTTGCCATCTTTTAGCATGTAGGCCACTATCTTATATTTTCCAAATTACACTAGTTCATTTCCAACTACATGTGTACTCTGCATATGTTCACAAATTTATAAATGTTGCAGGCCACCACAATGAACACACATGCCATCCAAGAAACAGTTCTTGTAACATAGTTGACCATCGACTCTTTCACATAAAATGCTAGATATTAATCCCCTTGAAGATGTAGGTGGAGCATTTACGTATCATTCCTGTAAAGCATTTTTAGTATGCAAATCTACACATATATATTGATAAACATCATAATGTTTAGAAAATTCAATGTGTACTCTACAACAACAAGTAGTGCATGTGTTATTTATTTTGACATAAAAAGGATTTACCATTTCAAAAAATATTTGACTGACTTTAATTTGAGGATACATATGTAGAAACTTGGCAAAAAAATGTATTTGAGTCATATCCAAAACATGTTTCAGATGTGGATCACAAGTTTGACTACCAATCCTCCTTCTTATAACATCTCTTTGATTGGGAGAGACCCTTGTGTTATTCTTCCAAAATTCTTCAATTAGAGATCTCAAGGCTTTGACAATTTCTTTATCTTTCTGTGGTAGTCTACTAGAGAATGCCCACAATTCATTATTGTTTGGATCCTCCACTCTTTGATGCCTTCCCATAGTTCTCATTAGAGTCCGCCTACTTATTTTCAATGATTTAATTTTCTTTCTAATGGGTGAGCTTTCTTGGTTTGAGTGATTATAATTGTTTATGTAATGACATGTTGTGTGGCATTACTATCTTTTGTGCATGAGGTAGAAGCCGCACTATCATATGCACTTATTACATTCTTTACAATAGATTTGTCACTTGATTCACTTGGTGTTCTTATCCCAAGAATCTTCATTATGGGCCTAAATTTTAGATTTATCATCATTTCAAAAAATAGTTGACATCTTCCGATCTCATTTAAATTCTTAAAAACTAATCTCCATATCTAGTTAGTATGTCTTTGACAAGTACGCTTTGGAATCTTATCAACCATTGGTTTCAGAACATTAGCATCATTCAAAACTCTAGGATGTGTTCTCAAATTTTGAGTTTCCTCAACATTAGGAATTCCAAGAGCATTATCATAGATGGAATACCTTGAATCATAGATGAAAATGATGACATACCTTGAAATTGAGGTGTACAAGATAGTGTAACTCCAACATTTGATGTCAATCATGATGCACTTGCAATGCGAGATGTCATAGAGGGAGTGCATTCAATGTGGGATGTTATTGTTGGCCATTTGGTGGAATTGATTATGTGTTGCATTGATGTTTTGTCATTGATGCCAACACTAGCTATTTGGATGCTTTACCGACACCCTTCTGGTCCCGATAGGTTGAGTGGTTTCTGGTTGATTTGGATTCAGCATAATCCGGTAGGCTCCGACACCCTTCTAGTCCTAGTAGGTTGAGTGGTTTCTGGTTGATTTGGATTCGGCATGATCCAGTAGGCTTCAATATAGTTTGGTGATGGAATTGGCTTGTTCATGATACTTATGCTCATATTTGGTCAGTTGGTTTTGGTCTGGTGATCGGATGCTATCCAGCTTGCTTAGAAGCTTGGTTTCTGGTTCCGACAAGGGTTTCATCGGTAGAGCTTTTGGTGGAGATCTTTGATGAATTGCATAAGTGGTGTTGGTCCAACTTTTGGTGGAGTTTCAGGATGTTGTTGGTGATCATGTTTGAGACTTGGTGATTGGAGATCATTGCTGAAGCGTGTGGATCTATATTGGGTCTTGGTTGATCTAGGTTATGGGCCAAATTTAATGTAACGTGTGGATTGGAGCTATCGATGTATTTCCGGGATGTCTTATGTGTTGGATATTATTTGTTTGGTCTAAGGATGACATGGTTTATAATTATGTAATTGGTTTATTATCTGGTGGCCGACCTGATTGTTTATGGTCGAGGGTTTGTATATATAGATGTAAGATCTCATTGTAGATCATCATGGTTATGTTAGAGCTCATGATCAAGGAATGTAATGTGCGAATAATGTAATATCATTCAAGAAGAGGAGTTGGTCAATCATTGGAGATCAAATTGGGTTTATGTAAGAGGATTTAGTCCTCTGGTATTGAGCTTAACCAGAACTATACTCAGGCATAGGAGATGCTAGCTTTTGCAGTTCAACACTTCTCCAAATTGTAGTCTAGATTTATATGTAGTCAGTGAGGCTCCTTTTGTGATGAGCAGTACACTCTAGGTTGTTGGCCTTCCTGCAAGTGCAGGCCCCTCAATTGTAATCCACATACTTACTGCAAAAGTATTATTTGACTGTGGGCAGGCTTCCCACCGTGGTTTTTCCCTTTACCGGGTTTTCCACGTATAAATATTGGTGTTATGTTGATGGCTTTTATTATGTGATTATTGTTTATGCTTAATTGGTTTAACTGCTATTCCGGTATTAATGTTTTGGGTTCTGGTATTTAAGTTTAAATTGCTAATTGTTCCGGTAATTTGTGGCAACCGATTCACCCCCCCTCTCAGTTGTCTTCCGGTTATTTGAACTGTCTAACAATAGATGCCAATGGTGTGCATTCAATGTTAGATGTTGTAGATGGTGTGTATTCAATGTTAGATGTTGTAGATAATGTGCTTTCAACACGAGATGTAAGAGAGGGTGTGCCTTCAACTTGACATAGATGACATGCTCTCAACCTCTGAATTCAATTGTCTCATTGCACTAAGATTTTGCATCCATTGCCTTTGTGCAGCCAATTCTATCTCTCTTAGATTGGGTGGATGTTTCATGTTTCTCTTCAATTGGCATGTCTTCTTCTATAGTGTTCAATTTTCATACTTCACAAAGTTGCCATGTTACTTCTCTTTACTTTGCATTCTTAGCTTCACGCTCTTTCGGTGTTACATTAATTGGTCATTTCCTCGGCATGATGATGATTACTACATGTACATGTAAATACAAGAGAATGAAGTTAATTCATAAACATAGCTCAAGTGGTGTAAGAAGAGGCAGTCCTAATGAATCTATGACTGTCCTAATGAAGTTAGGGTAGTCCCAATGAAGTCAGGTTGGTTCAATTTTAGTATGGTTGGTTAAATTTAAGCAAGGATGATTCAATATAAGTACATGGTTGGTTGTCCATTTCATTATTGTTGAATTTGTAACCTTGATCTGTGGTGTAGGAGCACCTAGTTTTGCTTATACTCTCCATTTTTAGTATTTTCATGCTTAAGTGTTTGTAAGTCTTGTAATAGGTTTTGAATGTTGTCATAGGTTTTGTTTAGTCATCTCATAAGTGTTTGATCTCATTTTTTTCTTGAGAAATCAATTTTTGCTTCTTAGGGCTTGAATTGTCAATTTTGTGCTTCTAGGTCAAAAAGGGTTAAAAAGTGGAAAATTGCCTTATAGGATTAGCCATGCTTTGGAAAGAATTGAAACATGTTTTATGAGTGTTTTTAAACATTCCTAAGTGTCTAGGAGGGATAGATAAGTTAGGTTGCTCAAAAATGTCATTTTGAGCAACAAAAGTTGTTTTCTTTGTTTAGAAAAGTTGTCATTTTTAAGACAAGTTTGTAAAAGAAAACCCCCTTCAGCTGGTTGTTTGTACAAGACCTCATAACTGAATCATGATTCTATAAATATTCCTCCCTCTTCTTTGTATAGGGTTGGCAATTGTATTTGAAGGAGATCCTCAATTAGAAATATGAAAAAATTCTAGCTTTTAATGGTTGTTGAACTCATTTTCTTGTGACAGTCCATACTGGATAGTTTCCTTCCATACTGTACTTGCTGGAGATTTATTTCAATTTACATTTAAAGAATTTGATGTAATAGTTTCATTGGTTTTGCATTTGGAAGTTGGTTGTACAAAATAGTTTCTTTTTTTGCTCCTTGACTGCCCTGTCAAGGGTTTTGGTCTCCAAAATGCATCAACTTGTCTAAATCCAGGTCTGGGCTCCCATGGATGGACTTAGACAAGTTTTATTACACATGTATAGTGTAAATATTTCATATTTTGGCCAGGGTTGTGAAAAAGAAGTGCTTTTGAGCATATGTTAGGCAAGTTGGAGATGGATTTGGCTAGTATTGTGAACAAAGACCAAACTTGTTTGTTCTCAAGGATCAATTTGAGTAAGAAAACCTAAGGAAGAGGTCTGCACTAGTCTCCTTGGAGTTTGAGATATTTTTGGAGCTCCAAACAATGTTTATTTCACCTTGTAAAAGTGTTAAGTTGTGGCTGGCAACAAGTACCCAGTTTTGGGGAATTTAATGTCTTTTTGAATCCAAGGTTGATTGATGAACATATCCATGTTTGGGAATATTGTAACAGGTGCTAACAATGTTTCTTGGAGGTTGTTACATGTTTTGGTGAAGTCTTCCATGAAGTTCTAACTTTCAAAGTGCAGAAAATAGTGAATTTGACAGTGATAGTGCATTTAACAGTCATTTTATTGTTGTATGGCAAGTGTTTGATGTAATGTCATGCAAGAAAGAGTTGGAGGATTGTTCAAAATGATGTGGCAGAGGTTATAGAAGAGTTTGGAAGGTTGGTATGTGGTGTAAGAGAGACTTCCTTTGTTTCATGAGCAAAACCCTCTCAAAACCCTACTTTCTAGGCTAAAAATGTGGACAGTCATTATACTATCTTCTCAGGAGCCAAAACCATAAAAATCCTTAAGTTTAGACCTTGTTGAAACCTCCCAAGTTAGGTTCCAAGGTTGTCTTGGCCATCGTTTCCCTATGCAAGCAAAATTCACCCAGTTAGGCCTCCTCGGGCTAGTAGCCTTTTATCTTTGTTTTCACTAAAAGTTGAACCCGATTGCCCCAAGGGTGTATGAACCTTCCAAACTTGTGAAAAATAGTTGAAAGGCACACAATGGAACTATTTCAATCAATTTTGATATTTAAGACATAACTTTGGGGTGTGGACCTATGGTGGAGGATTTGAGCAACATTGAGGAATATAAGCTTGAGCAAGGGAGTATAACACACAATGGGGTGGTTGTTTGAGAAGAGGTGTGGGTGTTGAAGGTTGTTGTTGCAAACACTAATTGAAAACAAAAAGAAAAGTATATCCTTTGGGTCCACTTGATAGATTAAACCAATTTAGACCTATTGAGCAACTTCTCACTCAATCTCCCTATCATAGTGGTATCAGAGCCTAAGAAAGATTCAGGTGAAAAGAGAAAACAAAATGACTTAGGATCAATAGAATCCTTAGAAGAAAACATGGTGACTAATGCTGAATTAGCCAAGAAGGTCAAAGACCAAGAAGAAGAGAATAGTGCACTCAGAGAGAGGTTGGAGCAGCTAGCAATAAAACTAGTTGAAGTTGAAGTTAATATAGAAGAAGTCCATGATAAGGTAGGAGATAAGGGCAAGATGGTGGCAATAGAAGATGAGGTTCCCATACCTGACCCTGTCCTTGAGAAAGAACCATCCTTGAAGGCTTTGAGAGCCATGAGTGGTAAAACCTTAGAGGGAGTGGCTCTTTTTAGTGGAAAGATGGATCCAGATGCTCTCATAGAATGGATTGAAGGCCTAGAAAACCATTTTGAATGTTATGGAATAACTGAAGCACAAAAGGTTAAAGTAGAAAAATCAAGGTTGAGAGGGGAAGCCTTAACTTGGTGGAAGTTCATCCAAGAGGAAAGGGTGAAAGAAGGTAAAAAACCAATAGCCACTTGGAAGGCAATGGTACCAAAATTAGAGAAACCTATCTTCTTGAAGACTATGAAATCCAACTATATAGGAAAAGACAAAGCTTGAGGCAAAAAGACTTAGATGTCAGTAGCTACACTGAAGAATTTCAAAAACTATGCATGAGATCCAAGGTAGTAGAGGATGAGAGTATAAAAGTAGCAAGGTATTTGAATGTATTGAGGTGGAACATACAAGAAGAGAAGAGTTTGTTATATCCACAAACAGTTCACAAGTGTTATCAACTAGCACTTAGAGTGGAAGAGAAGAATAAGAAAAAGCAAGAACAAAGAAATAGAGGTAGAGGTAGGGGTAGAGATGGTAGAGGCCATAGAGGAAGTTTTGGTGGAAGAGGAGATCAAAGGTCCCAAGGAGAATCCAAACTTATTGAGCAAAGTGGGAATTCATATAGCAAGAGCAGCTATAGAGGAAGGGGATCTAGCAACCCAGGTAGAGGTAGATCTAGTGGACCAGGAAGAGGGTCCTACTTCTCCACCATGAAATGCTACAATTGTCAAAAGTTGGGGCACCCTGCCTACAGATGTCCAGAGAAACCCACTTCATCACAAGGAGGTGAAAGAAAAGTGAATTATGTGCAAGAAAATGCAGCAAGCAGCAAAGCTCATGAAGTGAGATTAACATCAGAAGATGGTGAGAGTTTGATGATGAGAAGAGTCTTGATAAAGGAGCCAATCAAGGAGGAACCTATTCAAAGAAGGTCATTGTTTAGAATAACTGCAAGATCATGGGAAAGGTACGCAAGGTGGTCATTGATTCAGGATCCACATATATCATAGTCTCAGAAGAAGCAGTGAGGAAACTCAAACTAGAAAGAATCCCTCACACACATCCCTATAGAGTCACATGGTTGAATAGGGAGTAGCATGTTCTTGTCAATGAACAAACATGGGTAGAATTCACTATAGGAGGGTATCAAGATAAGATCTTATGTGACATTCTTCCAATGGATGCTTGCCATCTACTTCTTGGAAGACCTTGGCAATTTGACCGGAAGCCATACACAATGGTGAGAAAAACTCCTACTCATTTCAAAAGGATGGTGTTACATACAAAATTCAGTCTATAAATGGAGAGAAAGAGGACAACAGGTCAAAGAATTAGAATGTTTTAATAGTGAATAAGAAAGAGTTTATTAACACACTTGAAGAGGGTAAAGGAGTGGGATTTGCACTCATAGTGACACCCAAGGAAGAAAAGAAGGAGAAGAAGCTTGAAATACCACAAGAAGTGCAACAAATACTTGATAACTTTAAAGAAATTATAATGAATGGAACACCTGCAACCTTACCACCTCCTAGAGCCATTAGCCATCAGATAGACTTCATACCAAGAGCCTCTTTACCAAACAAAGTAGCCTATAAGATGACACCTGAGCAGAACAAAGAAGTTGCAAGACAAGTGCAAGATTTCCTAGATCAAAATCTGATAAGAAAAAGTATAAGTCCTTGTGCAGTACCTGCCGTTTTAGCACCTAAGAAAGGAGGTACATGGAGATTATGCACAGATTCAAGAGCCATTAATAGAATCACTATCAGGTATAGATTTCCTATTCCAAGGATTGAGGATTTGATGGATTGTTTGGGAGGTGCAAAGTATTTCACAAAAATTGACCTCAAGAGTGGTTATCACCAGATCAGGATAAAAGAAGGCGATGAATGGAAAACAAACTTCAAAACAAATGAGGGTCTTTATGAGTGGCTAGTTATGCCATTTGGTCTTTTTAATGCCCCAAGTACATTCATGAGACTCATGAATGAAGTGTTGCATGATTTCATTGGTAAATTTGTAGTGGTATACTTTGATGACATTCTAATTTTCAGTAAAGCTCAAGCAAAGCATTTGAAGCATCTTGAAATTGTTTTGAACAAATTATATGATGAACAACTGACAATCAATTTGGAAAAGTGTGATTTTATGAAACAGGAATTGGTTTATCTTGGATTTGTGATCTCAGGTGGAGATTTGAAAATAGATAAAACCAAGGTTGAAGCCATCACAAATTGGCCTACACCCAAATCAACAAGTGATGTCCGAAGTTTTCATGGTTTAGCACAGTTCTACAGGAAGTTCATCAGAGGGTTTAGTGAAGTTTGTGCACCAATGCTTGATACTATTAAAGGTGGAGCTAAGGTAAAGTTTCAGTGGACAGATGCAACAAATAAGGGGTTTGAACTTTTGAAAACCAAGGCTGCTTCTCAACCAGTGCTTATACTTCCTAGTTTTGACAAGTTATTTACTATTGAATGTGATGCTAGTAATATTGCAGTAGGTGCAGTGTTGAGTTAGGATAATAGACCTGTAGCTTTCTTTAGTGAAAAGTTGAATGATGCTAAAAAGAAGTACTCTTCCTATGATTTGGAACTCTATGCTTTAGTTCAAGCACTTAGAAAGTGGAGACATTATTTGCTTCCAAAGGAGTTTGTTGTTTATACAGATAATCAGGCTTTGAGTTTCTTGAATTCACAAGATAAGTTAAATCATAGGCATGTCAAATGGGTTGAGTACTTACAATCATACACTTTTACTCTTAAGCACAAGAAAGGACAATGCAATAAGGTAGCAGTTGCTTTGAGTAGAAGGCTTCTAACAGTGCATGAAGTACAGGTTTAGAGTATTGACATAGAATGCTTCAAAGGAATGTATCCTGATGATGAAGATTTTGCAGCCATCTATAAGGTTTTCCAAGCATTTGATAGTTCTTTTCATAGTGAATATGTTGATTATACTTTGCAAAATGGTTTTTTGTTTAAAGGTGGGAAGCTATGTGTTCCTAATAGCTCAATGAGGGAGAATATGATCCAAGAAAAGTATAGTGGGTGTTTGAGTAGACATTTTGGTCTCAACAAAATATTGGAGTTGGTGCAACATTTCTATTATTGGCCTAAAATGTAGCGAGATGTCAGAAGGTATGTGGAGAAATGTATGGTTTGTCAGAAAGAAAAAGGTAATACTTCTAATGCTCATCTTTATCAGCCTCTTCCAATTCCTACAAGGCCTTGGGAATGTGTTAGCATGGATTTTGTGGTAGGCTTACCTAAGACTACAGCTGGTTTTGATAGCATTTTTGTGATTGTGGATAGATTTAGTAAAATGGCACACTTTATTCCTTGCAAGACTACACATGATGCTAGTCATATAGCCTATTTGTTTTTCAAGGAAGTGATTAGAATCCATGGTTTACCTTCTAGCATTGTTTCTGATAGAGAAGTTAAGTTTCTTGGCCATTTTTGGAAGACATTTTGGAAAGGATTGGGTACTAATCTTTCTTTTGGTTCAACTTATCACCCACAGACTGATGGCCAAACTGAGGTGGTCAATAGGACTCTTGGCAACCTCTTAAGGTGTTTGACAAAGGAATATGGCCAACGTTGGGATTAGCTCATACATCAGGCAAAATTTGCATACAATGAGAGTGTTAATAGGTCAACTGGTAAGAGTTCCTTTGAGATTGTTTATGGTATGCACCCAAGAGGTGTCATGGAGTTAAGGGATCTTGGTAAAATGTAGAAAAAGAGTGGTATAGTAGATGACATGGCTCAATCAATGAAGGAAGTTCATGAGCAAGTGAGAAAGACTCTTCAAGATACCTCACAAAAAGTGAAAGCTAGAGTGGATGCATCAAAGAGGGATGTTCAATTTTTAGTTGGGGACTTTGTGATGGTGCATTTGAACAAGTCTAGATTGCAAAAGGGAGTTCCCAGCAAGCTCCAAATGAGGTAGATAGGTCCGTGCAAGATATTGGCTAAGTATGGTTCTAATGCATTCAAAATTGATTTGCCTACTGATCTTTCTTTGTCTCCTATTTTCAATGTTTCAGATTTGGTGGCATTCAAAGGTCAGCTTCCTAAGGAGGATGATAGATTTTAAGATGTTCACAAGTCAATTTCAGACCTATATTTTCCTCCTCCATCCATTCCTCAAGCTGAACAAGTGTTGGACTCAAGAGTTTACAAGAGGAGTCGCCATCAAATGTACATGGAGCATCTCATCAAGTGGAAAGATAAACCACTTTTAGAAGCCACTTGGGTACATGAGTCTGAGTTCTCTAAGTCTATAATTCCTTCTTCTTTTCTTCCTCTCAGAGTCACATGACTTCTTTGTCTTTGGGGGAGTATGGTGCAGGAGCACCTAGTTTTGCTTGTACTCTCCATTTTTAGTATTTTCATGCTTAAGTATTTGTAAGTCTTGTAATAGGTTTGGAATGTTGTTATTAGTTATTTTTATCCATTTAATAATTTTTTGATCTCATTTTGGGCTTGAGAGATCAATTTTTGCTTCTTAGGGCTTGAATTGTCAATTTTGTACTTCTAGGCCAAAAAGGGCTAAAAAGTGGAAAATTGCCTTATAAGATTAGATATGTTTTGGAAAGAATTGAAACATGTTTTGTGAGTGTTTTTAAACATTCCTAAGTGTCTAGGAGGGATAGATAAGTTAGGTTGCTCAAAAATGTCATTTTGAGCAACAAAAGTTGTTTTCTTTGTTTGGAAAAGTTGTCATTTTTAAGACAAGTTTGTAAAAGCAAACCCCCTTCACCTGGTTGTCTATACAAGACCTCATAAATGAATATTGATGCTATAAATATTCCTCCCTCTTCTTTGTATGGGGTTGGCAATTGTATTTGAAGGAGATCCTTAATTAGAAATATGAAAATTTTTGGCTTTTAATGGTTGTTGAACTCATTTTCTTGTGACAGTCCATACTGGATAGTTTCCTTCCATACTGTACTTTCTGGAGATTTATTTCAATGTACATTTAAATCATTTGATGTAATAGTTTCATTGGTTTTGCATTTGGAAGTTGGTTGTACAAAATAGTTTCATTTTTTGCTCCTTGACTGCCCTGTCAAGGGTTTTGGTCTCCAAAATGCATCAACTTATCTAAATCTAGGTTTGGGCTCCCATGGATGGATTTAGAAAATTTTTATTACACATGTATAGTGTAAATATTTCATATTTTGGCTAGGGTTGTGAAAAAGAAGTGCTTTTGAGTATATGCTAGGCAAGTTGGAGATGGATTTGGCTAGCACTGTGAACAAAGACCAAACTTATGTGTGCTCAAGGATCAATTTGAGTAAGAAAACCTAAGGAAGAGGTCTGCACTAGTCTCCTTGGAGATTTAGATGTATTTGGAGCTCCAAACAATGTTTATTTCACCTTGTAAAAGTGTTAAGTTGTGGCTGGCAGCAAGTACCCAGTTTTGGGGAATTTAATGTCTTTTTGAATCCAAGGTTGATTGATGAACATATCCATGCTTGGGAATCTTGTAACAGGTGCTAACAATGTTTCTTGGAGGTTGTTACATGTTTTGGTGAAGTCTTCCATGAAGTTCTAACCTTCAAAGTGCAGAAAATAGTGAATTTGACAGTGACAGTGCATTTAACATTCATTTTATTGTTGTATGGCAAGTGTTTGATGTAATGTCATGTAAGGAAGAGTTGGAGGATTGTTAAAAATGACGTGGTGAAGGTTATAGAAGAGTTTGGAAGGTTGGTATGTGGTGTAAGAGAGACTTCCTTTGTTTCATGAGCAAAACCCTCTCAAAACCCTACTTTCTAGGCTAAAAATGTGGATAGTCATTATACTATCTTCTTAGGAGCCAAAACCATAAAAATACTTAAGTTTAGACCTTGTTGAAACCTCCCAAGTTAGGTTCCAAGGTTTTATTGGCCATAATTTCCCTATGCAAGCAAAATTCACCCAATTAGGCCTCCATGGGCTAGGAGCCTTTTAGCCCTATTTTCAGTAAAAGTTGAACCCGATTGCCCCAAGGGTGTATGAACCTTCCAAACTTGTGAAAAACAGTTGAAAGACACACAATGGACCTATTGCAATCAATTTTGACAATTAAGACATAATTTTGGGGTGTGGATCTATAGTGGAGGATTTGAGAAACATTCAAGAATATAAGCTTGAGCAAGGGAGTATAACACACAATGGGGTGGTTGTTTGAGAAGAGGTGTGGGTGTTGAAGGTTGTTGTTGCAAACACTAATTGAAAAAAAAAGGAAAAGTATATCCTTTGGGTCCACTTGATAGATTAAACTAATTTAGACGTATTGAGCAACTTCTCTCTCAATCTCCCTATCAATTTGTATGATTGTTAATCTTTGATTTGTATGACAGTTTAACTAGGAACATGCTAACATAATCATATTAAAGTCAAACTTCAACATTAATAATACAAAAAGAACAAATCAAATGAAAAGAGGATCGGTAGTGTCCTTCCTAGACTTGCATTTTGATTTACATTTTGATAGACTTATATAGACATATGGTGGATATTTAGATGTTTATTTATGACTCTATTGCTATCTTAGCTGGTATCATTGATGGTAGTACTCTATGTGGATTTATGTTATTTGATATGAATCATCATATTTGGAGATTCATGTGATTGATGATGCTATACATACTATATGATATATGACATTTGATGGTCCTTCATGGATAGATGGATTTATATGATTCATGGATTTATATATGATCATTATCATGTGGATTATATGACTTATGATGGTACTAACCCTATTTCATGACTATGATTGTATGCGATATTTGATGATTTATTGTGTGTCTATCTTCATGAGTAGAGACGATGTCATATCACTCTTAGAGAGAATGATATGCCATCATGATTCTTTATCACTTGTCTATTTTTTATGATATATATATGTATCGTATATGTTGTGCTTAGTGTTGATGAAGGTTTGCAGGTACTAGACATCGACTCCACCTTGATTCATAGGTCTGGGCATGTCTTTATCCCAAGGGGAAGTTTTCGAAGATGACATAGTTTCTTTCACACACTCTAGGTCTAAGTTGTTTTACATGTGGACAGTTAGGTTACTATGCATATTAGTGTCCTCAGAGATCCACATAGATGTCAGGACAGAGACTCACAACTTCAGAGCCTACATTTGGTGATGCTAGTAGATCCCATCATGTTTTTGTGGGGGTTGATAATCATCAGGCCTAGCATCAGGGCATAGTTGTAGAGACTACATGTGAGATAGGTGGTAATTATTGCCTGGTATTGTTTGATTCTGGTGCTTTTGATTCCTTTATTTTACCTTCTTTAGTAGAGAGATGCAGGCTTGCTTGGCATAGCAGGCTGATAGGTGGCAGGTTGAGTTGGCCATGGGATCCAAGGTGGTTGTGAA
Source organism: Cryptomeria japonica (assembly GCF_030272615.1). Taxonomy (NCBI): domain Eukaryota; kingdom Viridiplantae; phylum Streptophyta; class Pinopsida; order Cupressales; family Cupressaceae; genus Cryptomeria; species Cryptomeria japonica. The sequence goes on from NC_081414.1 coordinate 428,489,071, forward strand.
TTCCCTTGTGCATGGTTGTGTTTTGGAGTTGGGTGCGCTCTCTACCACAATGGATCTTCATGTCCTATCTTTGGGATCCTATGGAGTGGTGCTAGGTATATATTGGCTTGAGTCTCATCAGGATAGGATTGATTGTTAGGGTAGGAGAGTGTAGTGTTTGGATGACAACAGGAAGAGCATGGAGGTAGTAGGTATTCAACGACCTATTTCTCTTTGCATGAATTTCATGATGCAGATGAAGAACTGCATGCGTTGAGGTTTTCATATTTTTGTAGTTAGAGTGGATGAGTTGGACGAGGGTGAGAGTCGAGATGATGTCTTTACTTGTCATCCCATTTTGTAGGAGTTCTCAGATGTGTTCCCGAGTGAGATTCCAAGTATGTTGCCTAAGGACAACGTTGATTTTAGGATATATTTGATTCAAGGAGAAGAGTCTATATCTAAGGTTCCCTATCAGATGACCACTCAGAAGTTGAGATTACAGCTAGAGGAGTTGTTGGCAAATGGATTCATTCGGCCTAGTGTTTTTCCTTGGGGTTCTCCAATGTTGTTTGTAAAGAAGAAGGATAGGTCTCTTGGGTTGTAGATTGACTATAGGTAGTTGAATAAAGTGACGGTGAAGAACCATTATCCTTTGCTGAGGATTGATGATTTATTTGATCAGATTAAGGATGCAAAGGTCTTCTCCAAGATAGACCTCAAGTCAAGGTACCATCAATTGTGAATTCATGAGGTAGACATTCATCATACAACTTTTGCACGAGTTATGACCATTATGAGTTTATAGTGGTGCCTTTTGGGTTGGCGAATGTTCCATTGGTTTTCATGCGTTTGGTGAATGGAGTGTTCAGGACCTATCTCGACAGATTTGTTCTTGTATTTCTGGATGACATTTTGATTTATTCAAGGATAGAGGAGGAACATGAGGAGCATATACGACAAGTCTTACAGTGTCTTCGTGAGAGTCAATTGTATGCCAATGTGGTGAAGTATGAGTTTTTCCAATCTGAGGTGAAATACCTTGGCCATGTTATTTTAGGAGTAGGAGAGGGTATCACTATTGATTCCTCTAAGATTCAGGTGATTGTGGATTGGCCAACACCCACCAATGTGGTGAGGTTCGTAGCTTCATGGTTCTTGCAGGATATTATTGGCGCTTTGTTCAGGATTTCTCCAAGATTTATCATCCTATTACTTCTCTTCAGAGGAAAGGGAAGAAGTTTGTTTGGTCAAAGCAGTGTGAGATGAATTTTTGGATCCTCAAGGATCGGTTGACCAGTGCACCTATTCTAGCAGTTCCAGATCCTTTGGGTGATTTTGTGGTATGTACAGATGCTTCTTTCGAGGGTCTTGGAGCAGTTCTCATGCAAGATGGATGGGTGATTGCCTATGAGTTGCGTAAACTCAAGGTTGATGAGTTGAATTATCCCACTCATGATTTAGAGTTAGTAGTAGTTGTTCTTGTGTTGGTTAGATGGAAGCATTTCCTTTTAGGGCATTGATTCGACCTACATATCGATCATCGTAGTTTGTAGTATATCTTCACACAACTGAATCTAAATGCTAGGCAGTGATGTTGGATGGAGTTTTTGTTTGAGTATGACTTCGAGGTGAAGCGCATATAGGGTAAGGAGATTGTTTTGGTAGATGCATTGAGTTGCAGGAGACATGAGGTGTCAGCATTATCTCTCAGTGTCAATTTGAGGAGCCACATTCTTAGTGCACTTCCATCAGATGCTTGGTATTAGGAGGTCAGTGTGGAGATTGCTTCAGGGAGGCCTTTGGAGGGTAGGTATTCAGGTTATTCATTGGAGACTGATGGTCTTGTCCGACTTCTAGGACGTATCTATGTCCCACCTTCATATGGTCTTCAATCATTGATTTTGTTAGAGGCTCATCATGCACCTTACTTGGCACATCCAGGTGTCAAGAAGATGCACACAGATTTGTGACAGTTGTATCATTGAGCAGGCATTAGGAGAGACATAGGAGATTATGTGTCATGTTACTTAGAGTTTTAGCGGGTGAAGGCATAGCATCGACATCCAGTAGGTTTGTTGCAGTCAAACCTAATTCTAGAGTGGAAATGGGACATCATATCTATATATTTCATTATCGGTTTGCCTATGTCTTCACACTGTCACAATGCTATTATGGTCACCATTGATAGGTTGACCAAGGTGGCTCATTTCTTTCCGGTTAGATCATCCTACTCAACAGAGTCAGTGGCTCGTATCTTCATAGAGTAGATAGTGAGATTGCATGGTATTCCTCAACGGATCATATCAGATCATAATCTAGTGTTTACTTCATCATTTTGGAGAGGTCTTTAGCATGATTTAGGAGTGCAACTGACCTTTAGTTCAACATATCATCCAGAGATAGATGGCCAGATAGAAAGGGTTAAGTAGGTGTTAGAGGACATGTTGAGGATGTACGTCATGGATTAGTAGTTCAAATGGGGGGAGTACATCCATTTGGTGGAGTTGGCATACAATAATGGTTATCATAGTTCGATTGGTATGACTCCTTTCCATGCATTATATGGTCACCCATTTCGCACACCCTTGAGTTGGGACAGATTAGAGAACATAGTGCTTCCTGGTTTATAAATGTTACTAGATATGGAGCAGCAGGTGAGGCAAATTGGAGAGCATTTGGAAACAATGCAGGATAGATAGAAGAAATATGCAGATGCTCATTGGGTTGATCATCAATTTTCAGTGGGTGACAAGGTGTTTTTGAGGGTTTGTTCACAAAAGAGTCCTATCTAATATAGAAAAGGCTCTAAGTTGGTGCCTCACTTTGTTGGACCATTCGAGATTTTGGAGAGGATTGGTTCTATAGCTTATCATCTAGCCTTGCCACCCAACTTGTACTACATCCATGATGTGTTTCATGTATTGATTTTGAGGCCATATTTCCCTGATGTGACACATGTTTTGGATTGGCATTCATTGCAGGTAGAGGATGAACAACTTTCTCTGGAGCTCGTATGCATTCTTCAGCACCAGGGGCTAACCCTCAGGGGTCAGGACATAAAGAAGGTAAGGGTCCAATGTGATCCGAACAATGATTCTTGGGCGACTTGGGAGGGCAACATGGATGAGAGAGTTATACCCCTATTTGTTCCCAGGCTTCCAGGAGTAAGCCTAGGCAAAGGGGGGGAGGATGTAGTGTCCCTCCTAGACTTGCATTTTGATTTGCATTTTGATAGAGTTATATAGACATATGGTTGATATTTAGATGGTTATTTATGACTCTATTTCTATCTTACATGGTATCGTTGATGCTAGTACTCTATGTGGATTTATGTTATTTGATATGAATCATTATGTTTGGAGATTCATGTGATTGATGATGCTAGACATACTATATGATATATGACATTCAATGGTCCTTGATGGATGAATGGATTTATATGTGATCATTGTCATGTTGATTATATGATTTATGATAGTACTAACCATTTCATGACTATTATTCAATGTGATGTTTGATGATTTATTGTGTGGTTGTCTTTGTGAGTAGAGACGATGTCATATCACTCTTAGCGAGTATGATATATTGTCACGATTCTCTATCACTTGTTTATTTTTTATGATATATATGTATCCTATATGTTGTGCTTAGTGTTGATGCAGGTTTGCAAGTACTAGACATCGACTCCACCTGGCTTCACAGGTCCGAGCGTGTCTTTATCCCAATGGAAAGTTGTCGGAGATGACATAGTTTCCCTCACACACTCTAGGTCTAAGTTGTGTACTTTGTCGATTGCGCCACGACACAAGTTGAGGTTAGAGTCTTGAGTTGTGTTCTTTCCCTTTGGCGTAAGATGTGATGTCTATGTTTATTCCTAGTTAGAGATGTGTGATTATTTAATTATTTAATATTTATTTTTATTTTGATTAATGTTTATTTGGTTTAATTTATTTACCATTTGATTTATTGTTTAATTGAAGTTTAATTATTATTTATCGTTTATTCTAAACATTATTATTATTTATTGTATATTTATTTATATTTTAATTGAATGTTGATTATGGGATTTTGTATTTATTTTAATTTATTTTAATGATGTCTTTATGATTTTCTACTATTACAATTTATCTATGGTTATTTATTTAAATATTGATATTTAATTAATTAATATTATTTAACATGGCATTAATATTTTATTTATGAATAAATATTATTAGTTGTGAATAATAATTTATCATGGGATGTGTAAACTGTTATTTAATTATTTGTCTTTTTACTCCCCTCTTTAGTTAATTCATGTTATAATAAATCTACCTACCCTTTTATTTAATTGGTCAAATTGTGGGAGGTAGGTAACTAATATCTTTATTTATTATTTCCCTCAAACTTTGTGAGGGTTGGTATAATATCTGGTTTTACAGATTTTTCTGATTGGTCATCTCAGTTCTATAGTTTGGTTTAATTTTTCTATTTATTGGTTATTTTTTGTGTATTGCTGGGTTACCATTCGGGAGATTTTGGATTGCGATTTGGATTTTTATGAGTTGAAGCTTGGATTGAAGTTGGATTTTTGGTTGGATTTATCTTCTTTGAACCTACCTTGTTGGATTGCGTTTTCCAAGTTGGAGAAGCTTAGCCTTTGCAATTTGATTTATGGAAAAAGACTGTTTTCTCCGTGTTTGCATTCTTGTATTTTGTTGTGAATGACTCTGTGTGCATTTCGTTAGTTCCTTTGGTTGATTGGACTCAATTTATTGGATAGTTGAATTGATTAAATATTTTTCCACACTTCTTTATGTGTCTTGGAATGTTTCCATATGTTGTTCATGACTTTCATTGTGTGTATTGAGTTTTCTACTCTCTGTGTGTGTTGTCAGAGTCTCTATAGCTTTTAGACTGAAATTGGAATCTATGATTCGATTAATTATTCTAGATTTCTGCTTGATCTTTGTATTTTAAATGTCTTTGCATCTTTTTGGGTGGATTTGGAGTCTAATTTTATGCCTTCAAATTTTCCTCATGTCAGTTGTGAGTTTAAACTTTCTGCTTTATGATTTTTTGCTCTTTGTTTCATATGCACTAGAAGAAATGTCATATGTGCCAAAAGAATAATAAAATGCACCACTTAATGATTTAAATGCACCATTGTATAGGTCAAAGGCACCAGAGAATTGATCAAATGTGCCATTCTACTTTTTCACTATGTTTTTGGCAGTTTCAATCAATTTGCTTGATTCTAGCTTTGTACCAGAGACATGTTGGGATGTTCTTGAGGCTTGGAAGGATGTGTATAGCTCTGATTTATATTTTACATGATTATTTTAGCTCCAACAAGTGTGTTTGCGCTTGTCCATTGCGGTGATGATATGTTGCTCCAACAAGTTGAGTGTGTCCTTGCTATTGAGGAAGGTTAATGATAGCTCCAACGAGAGGATTTGTTGTGCCTCACTGTGGAGGATCATTTTATGTGTTGGATTAATGTATTGAACTTATCTTATGTGTATTTGACATTTTTGAGGCTTCCTTTATTATTGCATTTTGGTATTTTGAGCTTATGGCCCGATTCTTGATAAGTGGTTCTTGGATTGCATGTTGATGGTTAGCTTGTGATTCAACTGTATCAGATTTGTTATGAGTTTTGGATGCATTTCATGATAAGATTTATGTTGTTATTATGATGTATCTTGTTATGTTTTACCCTATGGTTTTGGCCAAAGGTAGGGAGATTGGACTCTTGAATGTGTAGGACTAGGGTCATGAGCATTAGATCTCTAGGAGGGGGTCTATACCTATGGAACCACATGGAGAGTTTTCTTGTAATTGAAAGTGAATATTAATAATTGATTAGTGGGTTTGGGTATTTATGAATTCACTAAAAAAGATAATAATTGCTTTTTTGGCCCCACCTCATAACCCTAGAAGCATGCACGCTCAGGATGAGCTTGGGAAGACTGTTGGAGCGGTAAACCGATCTCCCTTGAATGGCTCCAAGGTTGAGATGGTTCCACATGTCTATCAGGGTGAGGCTTGACCCCTTCTTTTGTGAGGGTAGCATGTGATGACACTCTTCCCTACATGTGTCCATTATCCATATACCCTTATTGTTGATTATGCCTTTGGAAGTTTCATTGATTTGATTGAGCCATGTGATGTAATATGATGTTGTATTCTTATGCTGGGTCTCGTGGTGTCATGTTGTATCTTATGGATGTTAGGTGTCAGCTTAGGTCTTGAGTGTGAGTGGGAACCTTATGTCATCTCCTATCACGGGGGGTGGTTCCTTATTGGTTCCAAATGGTCGGGTGGTTTGATTCCTACTTCCATTGGGATATTCTTCTTGGATGCTAGCATGCGTGGATTGGATTCTTGAATCTTCATTATGTGGATATTATTTGGAGCTGATTTCTATTTATTTGGATTAGAAAGTGATGTATCATGATGGTTTGAATTAGTAAAATAGATTATGCACTCTGGTGACATGTATCTTCATGTATTGTAAATGTAATTAAAAAGGAATATGATGTAGTAGTTTAGGAGTAGTACTCATTCTACATTCATTGATGTATTGGGTGTTTATTATATAATGTTAGATTATGAGTTTTATGTGGAAAAGAAAGAGATAGTATTCATGCTTTTGTGTTTCATTGAAATTGTAAGATGGAATTGTATGTATAGCTTTAAGGAATGGAAGTTATCTAGATGAAATGGACTATGTTACTTAGATAAATGAGCTAGTTTTTTAGAGATATGTAATGAACTTAAAGGATAAATCTAGTTTTATTGAAGAGAATGGTTATATAATTTATGATGTTTCTTGTGTAGGGGAAAACGTGAGACTAAGTATGGAAACCCTAATCCCACTCTCATACACACTCATGGAATATGAAAGACCTAGGGAGGTAGCGCTCATCGGATACTTCTTATGAGAAAGAGAGAGTTGTGGATTACCTCTTAGGTTTTCTATTCCTTTGCTATAAATTAGAGAGATGAATGATGCAAAATGAAATCTAACCTAGAAAGCAAGTAAGAAAACAAATCCTAATCTAAGAATGCAGATCAAAGAACAACTGATACACTACTGAAAAGTATAGACCAGAAGGCAAAATTAGAGGTACACCCATTTCTGAAATCTGAGCAGAAATGTCTGAGACCAGGGAACCATGCCACTGTCCTGATTCTGCAATTCTGGAGTTGCAACTAAGAGGAGGGATTCTAAGACATGTGAGTTGTTGTTCTGCCAAGTCTTGCTAACAGAGGGTAGGACCAGCGTGCTACACTCCTATCCTTGACACATTTCCTACACTTCTGAAGTTTATGAGTGATGTAGATGCCTGTTCTAGACGTGTACCTACTTCCATATTCCTGTTTCTGCATCTACAATTTGAAAAATAAGGTTTGGGGTGGCTATATAGGGTTTTCTTGTAGTCAACCCCCATGTTGGTGATTTCCACCTCCACGAATAATCGATAATGTACTGAAAATGTATCTGCAAGAACCTTGTGCATATGCAAGATCTTAAGAATGAAAGTAAACAACCTAGAGCAACCCTAAAGAGTAAACCCTAATTGCTTATAATTGACAAAGTAAGTACTCTAAATCTATAATGCAAAGTGATCTAATGAATATGAATAAAAAATAAGCTTATGCAAATATTTGAAAACAACATGAAATCATACCCAACCCCAAGGGAGAGGTACAAGCCAATCGTCAGTTGATGATCTCCTATTGTTCTTCTACATTTTCAAAAGCCCCCAATTGATAAAATGATGCTTGATAAATTTTTGATGGATGAATGATGAATGCTGTTGAAGACTTCAAAGATCTACTCTTTCGCTGCAAAGAAGGCTCTAATGCTCCAAAAACCTATCCTTAGATTCTTAGCAGAAGACCCCTTCAAATGAAGAAAGAAAGATCTTAAGTATTAAACCCTAGATCTTAATTTCATGTTTAGGTTGACCTAGGATTTGAACCCGATGATCTTTTGGGGTTAAGAATTATCATATCATAGGATTGTGCTCCCGAAATTCGGGAAAATATCCGTGGACCATGTGCATTCCTGCCAAGGTCCGACCAACTTTTCACCAATTTTTTGGGGCCATTAGATATGATGATATTAGGGCACATCCCAAAGTTACAACTGATTTTGAGATGTTTTGATATGCGAAATCAGGCCTAAATGGTTGAAATAAGACATAATTAGGGTTTATGATTAAATGATTCATTGGATGAATAAAATGAAAAGGGGCTCACTTAGGGTAAAGGGCCCAACTTTATAATGTGTAAAGTGATGAGTCATGACCTTAGATTTAAATAAATAAATAAATAAAATGCTTAAAGGGGAATGAGAAATGCAAGATGCAAGACACACTAAGGCGAGTGCTAACCTAAGTGTGAAATTATACCACCCTAGCAAGGGTGTATAATTTACGACAATACATTTAGCCCCCACTTTAGTGGTCATATGACACTATGTGCATATGCAAGCTAAAGTACATAAAAGTAAACATCATTTGAAAAAGGATATATCCATAAGTTGTCGAACGAAGCCCCCAACGGTATCTGTAGTACATAGTTAGGAACTACACCCTACAAAACCACATGTTAGATCACAAAATCACCTAATTCTTACTAAGAAAGGTGATAAAATTCGTGGGTAGCTATATGCCCCCCTGTTTTGACTTGCTTATTTGTGAGGTGAAACAGGGTATCATATTTTCCACAACGAATTGTGATAAAGATTGTGATGAAGAAAGTTCACAACAAGGCTTTATTACTCATCCAAGAAATTATGGAACTAATGCAGAGTGAGGGAAAACTCATGATTCCAATGCCACCGATGGTGCGAGAATCAGAGCTTCCTATCTCAAGATATGATAGATTGAAGAAAAGTGCAGAAACTAGGGTTTTAACTTAAAAACATAAAGTCAAAAAGTGCATAATACATAAATATGAAAGTGACACCTTCATTTGTCACTTTCTAACTTTTTGTCACTATTCATTGCAGAGGAGCCCACATACAAGCTATCATACCTCGACACCAACCTGAGTGACCTATGCAGATGGAGATCCTATGCCAGTTCATACTTGTCGATCGTCTGCTCGACGAGGTGAGTTGGCTTTTTGTTGACTGCATTTGACTTTGTCATGTTTTCACAGTTTTCATAATTGATGATGTCATTGCTTAGTCCAGGTCAGGGCCCACCCTTTGGACACCCAAGGGTCCTAGGTTGCCCTGGTCCCCCTAGGCTGCCATGGTCCCAGTAGAGCACCATGGTCCCAGTAGGGCACCCTGGTACATACAGGGTGCCCTTGTCCCTGTTCAGGGTGACCAACAACGACACTAGATCAGGCAATGAATGATAGAATGATTGCTTTAATTAGATCATGATAGATGATTGATTGCTTACTAATGAGAGATTTCTTTGCATTTTGTAGACACTACCGTACATCCATGAGAATACCACCGGTCTCACCTTTTAGAGCCTTCAGGAGAAGATCCCAAGACTGACATCGGGGGAGAGGGATTTTTTGCATGCAGTGGGTTTGTGGGATGCGATGACCATGCCGACCTTCCGATTCCATTCTGCTATGTTGATGGTGCTGATGGAGACATGGGATGCAAACACCTCAACATTCTCACTACCAATGGGGGAGATGACGATCACCCTAGAGGATGTATACCGCATTCTGTGCCTACCCATCAGAGGAGAGACTGTTAGATATTGATCCGACTGCAGAGAGGAGGATTACAAGAGAGAGCAGGTATACGCTATGGGGAGAGTGATATGCAACAAGATGAGGGGTCACATTATAGTCAGTTGGATCCTACACCCTATAGGTGAGGCGACTCATGATTTCGACCCTTGCATTAGCTGTGTGCCCCAATGGGCGCAACACACATATGCACAGAGGACTCATCTATGCCATACGATCTATGGAGAGAAAAAAAGAGTATACTCTTGGGGTCAGAGTATGTTTGCACATCTCTATCATGACCTTGGAGAGTATGTGTTTGGAGAGGGATGCAACCTCATGACAAGCACACTACTACAGGTGTGGATGTTTGAACATATCACATGCACTAGACCTGGTGGAGCCCTATAGAGATAATCTTAGAGAAACCTAGGGTATATGCCTATCCTCTTACCCGTGAGTGGTGATTTGGTGATCTCCTATATTAGAGGTTGAGAATGGATAGACTGACAGCGAGCAAGATCATATGGAGACCCTACCTTAGGATGTCCATGTGGGCAGGGCTACTCAAACATATATTCAACATGCAGAGGAACCATCTACTAGAGGGACAGTATAGCCACATAGTCATTCCCTTCTACTTCGATCGAGTTTGGCGATAGTTTGGGTTTGAACAACATGTTCCTACTAACGTGCTAGTATACATATGAAACTCATGAGTGATGCCAAGGCTAGGAGCCATTCCTAGGCCTATGAGTGATGAGATCGACATCACAGATTTAGATGGGTCAGATCAGGACATAGAGATAGATTACAGAGATGATTCAGGTGTGCACCGACGATACATCACATGGTGGAGGAGGACATACCTCAGAGCCATTTTGCCTGTAGAATTCCCTAGAGGTAACACCAGACCATGGAGATAGTCAGGCAATAGAGAGGGATCGAATGCAGCCAAGGAGGATTTAGATGATTAGGGTGACGACATAGAGGAGCAGGAGGCAGGCGGAGATGAAGGTGATCCTGATATTGGAGAGGGAGACCATGATGGAGATGATGATGATGATGAGGAGGAGGAGGATGTGGATGAGGAGGAGAAGGAGGAGGAAGATGAGGAGGAGGAGGATGAGTAAGGTGCAGTTCATCACTACAAAGAGGATACCAGAGCCCTAGATCCACGAGTCTCCCACGACGGGCAGAGAGGGGTCCCACAAGGGGTCCTGATCCCGATCCTCATTGGCCCACATTGACTATAGAGAGACAGTATGAGTGGGGAGATCCCAGTAGATCCCAATCTCATGCAGTCGCTATCCATGATCCTCATTGGCGAGAGGGAGATCCAAGTAATGTACCCTATTATTGATTAACATATGCATTCTACCTATTTTAGATTTGATGAAATAGAATGTTACTGATGAAAAATTTCTCACTATCTTGCAGCTAGCATCTAGGAGTGGCATTCTCTGATTCAGAATGCAGTGACTAACCTTATTGTGACTACACATGTTCAAATATCGCACAGGCCCTAGAGGAGTGCAGGACGACATGAGGACCTTTTCTCCTCTATTCGGATGAAGGTGGAGGACCTACAAGACAAATTATGACATACAGAGCATGATCTAGCATCGGTGCAGACAAAGGCAGCCACATACCGAGGGATTGTGATGGAGAGAGATCAAAAGAGCTCCTCACAGAGTCACACATAGTCCATATCATGATACACCCCCATGGGGCCACCTGCACTGCCAGACCAAGAGGGGGAATCTAGCCACCATCCTCCTACTACTAGTCCTAGGGATAGGAGATGATCTTGATTTATTGATGTATATATGATGACACTCATGATTATGTTATTTTTAATGCTTTTACAATGTACACATTTCTTAGATTAGAAGTAACATATTGAGTAATGAGCATGTATATCTGATTTAATTTTCCATGTGATTGATTTCTCAATACTTCATGATTAAATTGATACATGTGTGATTTAATTAAATAACTAAGTATTTAATCAAATGCTACTTTGATGATGTAAAAGAAGAATGTATTAATTCTGAGAAATATATGACTAATGTGATTTAATTAACTCTAATTAAACACAACATGATATAAATTCTACTTAACACATAAGAAATTGTATAACATGCTAACACATGAAAATGTAAATCCATTACAATTTACATAAAATAATCCAAGACAAACAATACAGTAATGAAACATGCTTGTCAAGAATGAAGTAATGTAGACCAAACAATATAACATAATTTAATCTTACATACTTAAATGAAGACATACTAACATATTACACAATTTTGAAGTAAAAGACATAAAGAGAGAACATAAAGAAGACTAGAAATAGAAAGAGAGAAAGAAGAATAAAACTAGGCATACTATCTATGAAGGTGCATAACATTTATGGATTCTTTGAGAGGTGTACCTTCCACATCTACTATCTTGTAAGCACCTGATCCATAGACCTCCATAACAATGCATGGTCCAAGCCAATTAGGACTAAACTTTCCTTTCTCCTTAGGTAAAGCATTTACGTTGCGATGATTCTCATAAAGGACTAAAACCCCTATTGATATGGAACGTTGAATAACCTTATCATTGTAGCTTCGTTGTAAAGTTTTATGATATGCTTGAATATGTTCAAGGGAATTGATACGCTGTTCATCGAGCATGTCAAGTTGTTGAATTCTTTTCTCTCTATAGGAATCATCATCCACTATACCCTTAAGAGAAACTCTCAAAGAGGGAATTTCTAACTCCAAAGGCATAATGACATCGACACCATAAATAATATTGTAAGGAGTACAACTAGTAGAAACATGTACACTCATGTGATAAGCCCACAAAGCATAGGTTAATTGAGTATGCCAATCCTTACCATGATTGTTTATAGTTTTTAGAAGAATTTGTTCAATTATCCTATTAGAAGACTTAGCTTGACCATATGATTGAGGATAATAAGGTGTAGAAAATTTATGTTGAATATGATATTTCTTGACAAACTTCTTCACATCCTTATTTTTGAATGACGTTCCATTATTTGAAACCAAGGCGGAAGGTATCCCAAATCGGGAAATAATGTTTTCCAAAATGAATTGACAAATTACTTCAACGATAGTGGATCGAAGAGGAACGACTTCTACCCACTTTGTAAAGTAATCAGTGGTGGTTATGATGAAAGTATGTCCTTGAGATGAAGGAGGAGATATTTTACCAACGAGATCCAAACTCCATGTGGAAAAGGGCCAAGATGCTACCTGTGATCGAAGCTCTTGGGTAGGGGCATGGATCAAATTGCTATGTTGCTGACATTGATGACATCTTTTAACTAACGCAAAAGAATCCTTTTCCATGGTTTTCCAATAATATCCCATTTAGAGCAATCTCTGAACTAAAGACCTACCCCCAAAATGCCCTCTGCAAGCACCTGAATGTGCTTCTTCAAGGGCGATAGGGACCTCATCCTTGTTTAAGAATCAAAGGAGAAGACCATTATAACCCCTCCTATAGAGAACATTAGAAAGGATAATGTATCTAGCAGCCAATTTGCAAACCCTAGCCCTAATATTATTATTCACAGAGTCAGGAGGTACCATCACTCAAATATCTTATGACATGCGAGTACCATTTGTCAGAATATATAATGCAACAATATGCCACATCACCTGGGTTATCAGAAATAACTAGGGAAGTGAGGTTGTGAATAGTGAATTGAAGATCTACCATGGGATCCTCTAGAGACACAAGAGAAGTGACACATGCCATTGCATCAACATGTTGATTATCTTTTCGAGGCATGTCGATTATCTTTTCGAGGAATGGGCTCCATGGTGTAAGAATCAAATTTTTGTAACAAGGATAAAGCTAGATCTTTATATTGTGATAGTTTGTCTTGTTTAGCTTGATAAAATCCTATCACTTGTCTTATGATTAGTTGAGAATCTCCATAAATTTGTAGATTCTTCATACTCAATGCCAAGGCTTCTTTAATTCCATCTCTAAGAGCTTCATATTCAACAATGTTGTTGGTACATAAGAAATTCAAACGATATGATAAAGGAATAGGCTTCTTTTTAGGAGAAATTAAGACCACCCCTGCCCCCGATACTGTACGAGACTTAGAGCCATCAAAGTACAGTTCCCAAGTATCATCAACCTCAATGGAAATGATGTATTCATCAGGAAAAGACTCTGAATTAGGTAGGGAGAAAGGTGAAGGAGCATCAACTAAATGATCAGTCAACGCTTGAACCTTTATTGCGTTTTGTGATACAAACTTAAGGTCAAACTTGGTCAACATCATAACCCACTTAGCTAAGCGTTTGGAAAGATCAGTTTTGGAGAAAAGATGTTTAAGATGATCAAATTGAATGATAACATGAATCTCAACATTCAAGAGATAATGCCTCAACATTTGGGTTGCAAAGGCTAAAGAAAGGCATTGTCTCTCTATCACAGATATCGGACTTTTTAATCAAGTAGAGTGCATCTTATGTAATAAAATGAACATTCTCTACCATCCTTATCACATTGTGCAAATAAGGCTGCAAGAGCTTGAGGGGAAGCAACAATGTATAGAAGAAAAGGCTTAGTAGGATCAACAGGTTGAAGAATGGGAGGATTGGCCAAATAGGTTTTTAGGTCTTCAAATGCTTGATGACAATCCTCATTTCATTGGAAAGTGATATTATTTTTAAGCAATAGTGTGAAGGGAAAGGTACGATCTGCAAGTTGAGAGATGAACCTACAAATAGCTTGGATTTTTCCTTGCAAAATGTTTAGTTGGGAAACATTCTTAGGAGGTGGCATGTTAATAATAGCATCTATCTTCTTCATATCCACCTCAAAGCCACAATGTGAAACTATGAATCTTAATAGTTTTCCACTATCGACACCAAAAACACATTTTTGGGGATTCAAACACATGTTATACTTATGAATTCTCTCAAAGATTTGACAAAGTATCTTAACATGATCTATATGAAGAACATATTTGGCTAAGATGTCATCAACTTAATCTTCTAAGGTTTTATGCATATAATCATGGAAGATGAGAGTCATAGCACGTTGATAGGTTGTGCCTACATTTTTTAATCCAAAAGGCATCACAATCCAACAAAACATACCCCAAGGAGTGGTGAAAGAAATTTTACATTGATCTTGGGGATTGATAAAAATTTGATTGTATCCTGAGAAACCATCCATAAAGGATAGTAAAGAATGCCCTACTATCGAATCCACTATCATATCAATATTCGGGAGGGGAAAGTCATCTTTTAAAGAGGCTTTGTTCAAATTACAAAAATCAATACACATCCTAATCTTTTTTTCAGCCTTAGCCACCACCCTAATGTTCAAAATCCATGGGGAATAATCAATAGGACAAATGAATCCGTCATCCAACAATTTTTTAATCTCAGCTTTAACAAGTAATGCCACTTTAGGGAGAATCTTTCAAATCTTTTGCTTCACAAGTTTAGCATCAGAAACTAGGACAATATTATGAGTGACAATCTTAGGATCTATGCCAAGAATGTCAGAATATATCCAAGCAAAGATCTCAGGAAATTCATGCAACAACTCAACATATTGTTTTTGTTCTTCTTCGTCAAGACATTTCCCTATCTCGATTATCTTATCTTCAACACAAGGATACATCTTGATATCAATGGTGTCATTTATTAAGAGATTACTTTGTTGAGGAGAATCTCTCAATTGAGGAAATTATTTAACTATCTCATCGTTATTTCTTTCCTTCCCAAAGTAAGCTTCCACATTTAAACAATAGGGAAAACTACGATCATGGTGATAAGGAGGAAAATTGTCATAAGCTCCCAAGAATTCAGCTAAGGAATCATCGGTAGAAAAAGAATCCAAAGCAAAGACACAAGAAGGTTCAAAGTCAATATATTCTCGATATTTTAGTGAGAGAGAAGCAAAAATGACATTAACACTAATAGATGGTCTCTTAGAGGCTTTAGTATACTTAAAAGGATCATAACCAAGCCCAAATGTCATATCATGGAAGTTGTTTTCCAAGGGAACTTTAATCCCTTTTCCTTGAGCACTACATCCATTTCCATTATATCCACACCTAGATAGGATGCGAAAACTAGGACCATAAAGGTTGGTCATTTCTGAAGAAGAAGTTGGATTTTCAAAAAGTGACGGATCAAAATCCTCTAGACCAGAAACTAAGGGAGATGAAATCTGAGAAGCCACCACAAAGTTATTACTCAATGGCCCAAATAAAATAGATTTTTTTTCTAGGTTCTTCTTCCTCTTTCTTCTTTTCGACCTTAGGTTCTTTAGGGGAGATTCTATATTCCCCTATAAAAATAGGATTGAAATCAAGGGATCCTCAATCATCTTCTGCAAGGACCTATTTAGGAGAGAATTTATTATCAACCGTAGAGTCAGGTTGAGAATAATCTTCCTCAAAAACCTTAGGTCCACTTGAGGAAGCATCGAGGATCGATCTAGATATAGGAGACAGGTTTGATGAACTAGTCACACTAATCAGAGTAGAACCTTTATAGGAATTGTCTAAGATAGTTGGGGAAGAATTGATTGAAGAGGATTTAGAACTCGATGTTTGTAAACAAGCCTAAAATCTCGTGTCTCCTAACAAGGTATATGTTGTGTTGTTGTGAATGAATTTGATTTGCTTATGCAATGTAGAGGGAACAACTTGCATGCTATGAATCCAAGGTCTTCCTAGCAACAAGTTGTATGTCAAATCTCCAGACATGAGATGGATAGGAGTAGATAAAGTAACAAGACCTACCTTAATAGGAAAGGTGATGATACCTAGTGAAGATTTAGCAACATTATCAAAGCCATGAATAGTGAGAGAATCAGGCTTGATAAGAGATGTATCAACATTGATCTTATGCAATAGGTTAATGATACAAACATTAAGGCCATAACCATTGTCCACTAATGTTCATCCTATCGCGCTATCATTTATGATAACCACAATCATTAAGGGATCATATCATTGTTGAATTTCACTAGAAGGGAACTCATCTTGTGTAAACACAATATGAGCCTTAGGTGATGTAATAGAGTGAATCAAGGAAGTCATATTATTGGATGTCACTGCAGGTGGGAAATTCAATGTTTTCAAGGAATCTTGTAACATTCCATGATGAGTCGAGGAAGTTTGAAGCAAATCACAAAGGGATATCTTGATAGGAGTAGCTTTAAGTTGTTCAACAAGATCATATTCCTTACCAAGGGTTTGTGAAATTTGAGGTTCTTGAGGAAGAATGAGTTGAGGATCAGGTAGAGGAGTTGAAACAATCGGAGGAGGGTTAGGTTGTCTATTGTTTCTTGTGTTATAGGTATGGGCAACTGCATTGTAGCTCTCCTTAGTAAGTTTTCTAGCATAGCTATGAGGACTCTTAGTGGGATTCCTTCCTTGAACCATAAAGATAGGTTTATTTGTTGAGTATTAAAGGAATCATGACCATATCCACCTTGAATCATGAAAAGAGGTTGATTAGGAAGAGGTGAAGTTGGAGAAGGAAAAAAACCTTGGAAAACAAAAAGAGGTTTTCTATGTTCATTCACATTGATCATGTTGATTAACTTTTTAGATGCATTACTCTTATTTGGAAGTTTAGGTAGAGACATAAAGTCATCAAGGGCATCATCCAATAAAGCATGGTCATAGTGATTGAAAGGCTTATCTTTGGATTCAAAAGGAGACATAACATCATAGAGGGAATCATGGGAATCAACTATGTTACTAGATCTAGTGGAGGAGTTGATAGGAATGTACCCATGAGAGGAATCATTCAACTTATCTTTCTCATCATCACAAAATGGCATAGTAACAAGGTTGATTAATTTTTAGAAAAATGAAGGTTTAGAAGGCTTAGGGTTCAAAAAATCATCTAGAGATCCATCCAGTTCATCCTTACTAAACTCATAATAAAAAAAATTGCATACATCATCAAAAGCATGAACTTCTTGCAAATAGAAATCTAACATTTTGAAGTGAAAATTGCATGAAACTTAAACAAACAATGCAAGGAAAATGAAAGAAACCTATTTTTTTTTTCTTTTCTCTTTTCTTTCTCTTTTATTTTTGTTTTGTTTTTAAAGAAAATGAAGTAAAATAGATATAGATCTAACAATGTAATCCAATGAAAATGAAATTGGATTCACGTTGGGTTCACCAAAGATGTGTAGGGAAAAAAGTGAGACTAAGTATGGAAACCCTAATCCCACTCTCATACACACTCATGGAATACGAAAGAGCTTAGGGAGGTAACACTCATCGACTACTTCTTATGAGAAAGAGAGAGCCATGGATTACCTCTTAGGTTTTCTATTCCTTTGCTGTAAATGAGAGAGAGGAATGATGCAAAATAAAATCTAACCTAGAAAGCAAGTAAGAAAACAAATCCTAATCTGAGAATGTAGATCAAAGAAAAATTGATGCACTGCTGAAAAGTATAGATCAGAAGGCAAAAAAAGAGGTGAACCCAATGTCTGAAATCTAAGCAGAAATGTCCAAGACCAGGATGCCACGCCACTATCCCGATTCTACAATTTTAGAGCTGCAACTGAGAGGAGGGATTCTGAGACCTGTGAGTTGCTATTCTGCCAAGTCTTGCTGACAAAGGGTAGGACTAGGGCACCATGCCCCTATCCTTGATAGGTTTCCTGCACCTCTAAAGTTTCCGATTGATGTAGATGCTTGTTCTAGACCTGTACCTACTTCTAGATTCCTATTTCTACACCTACAATCTAAAAAAGAAGGTTTGGGGTGGCTATATTGGGTTTTGCCGTAGTCAAACCCCCATGTTGGTGATTTCCACCTCCACAAATAGCTGATAATGTACTAAAAATGTATGTGCAATAACCTTATGTATACGCAAGATCCTAAGAATGTAAGTAAACAACCTAGAGCAACCATAAAGAGTAAACCCTAATTGCTTATAATTGACAAAGTGCTCTAAATCCATAATGCAAAGTAATCTAAAGCATGAATATGAATCAAAATGAAGCTTATACAAATATCTAAAAATAATATGAAATCATACCCAACCCCAAGGGAGAGGTACAAGCCAATCGTCAGTCGGTGATCTCCTATTGTTCTTCTACATCTCAAAATCCCTCAATTGATAAAATGATGCTTGATAAATGTTTGATGGATGAATGATGAATGTTGTTGAAGACTTCAAAGATCTACTCTTTTACTGCAAAGAAGACTCTAATGCTCCAAAAACCTATCCTTAGATTCTTAGCAGAAGACCCCTTCAAATGAAGAAAGAGAGCTCTTATGTATGAAACCCTATATCTTAATTTCATTTTTAGGATGACCTAGGATTGGAATTTCTCGCTGATATTTTGGGGTTAAGCATTATCATATCATAGGATTGTGCTCCCGAAATTTTGGGTAAAAAGCCGCGGACCATGTGCATTCTCGCCATGGTTCTACCAAATTTTCACCAACTTTTGGGGGCTGCTAGATATGATGATATTAGAGAACATCCCAAAGTTACAACTTATTTCGAGATGTTTTGATATGCGAAATCGGGCCTAAATGGTCGAAATAAGACATAATTAGGGTTTATGATTAAATGATTCATTGGAGGAATAAAATGAAAAGGGGAACACTTAGGGTAAAGGGCCCAACTTTATAATGTGTAAAGTGATGAGACATGACCTTAGATTTAATTAAATTAATTACTTAATTTCTTAAAGGTGAATGAGAAATGTAAGATGCAAGACACACTAAGGCATGTGCTAACCTAAGTGTGAAATTGTACCACCCTAGCAAGGGTGTACAATTTACGACACTACATTTCTATGATGAATGGAAGAATAGATATTAGGATTATTTGATTTGGTAGTTTCTACAAGAATCTAAAGAGTATGATATGTGACTAAGTAATACAAATGTGTTAAGGATTTATTATAGTTGTATGGAAAGTAAATGGATAGATGGATAATATAATATGATGATTCTTAGATGGATATATGAGTGAGTTACGATTTTGTCAAGTAATGACGTTGAGATACCCTAGGGAATGTATTTGTATGGTATCCATTAATATGGAGTTATGTTAATGATTAAATGGTTATTCCACTTGCATAATATGATTCTGTGGACACATTCATGTTGATTTATGTATGCATGTATATAGTTAATGGTGCATTGATGTTTAATGGTAGTAATGTTGCATTGATGAATTTTAGTAATAAAATAGAAGTAATAGTTGCCTTTAAAAAAAAAATTCTTTTGTTAGTAGATTTTGGTTTATTTCTCTAGGTGTTTTGGCAGGCATTACATTGAAATTGAACTAAGTGACAAGGTGACATTGATAAAATGCATATGTTAAAATAGACATTACAAATTGCAAATTATTTCATGCTCTTTTGTTTTTTGATTTAAACTACTTAAAAATTAATCTTTTTATGCAACTTCCTTCGAAATCATTGTTGAATGCAATGTAAACCAAATAGGATTAATATAGACTATGAAAAGAACATGTCTATTATAAAATTTAAACAAAAAAACACTTAATAAGTATTTGAATTCTAGAAACATGAAAATATTATGTCAGATAATCAAATTTGATCTAAAAGCTTTAAATATTCCCTTCTACGCTATCAAATGAATAAAAAGGTGGTGGAGAGGTGATGGAATATGCAAAATAAGCTTATGTGAAATGTCAACATGATGGAAAAACATTTTTTTTGTCAAATAGTGCACAAAAACCAGACAAAAATAGTGAATGCAAACCTGAATCACGGGTCAAAAGTCTCTTTTTATCATTTTTAATGTAGCCTATTTGGCTAGCGCCAAATTTGACACTAGCCAAATAACTTTCATTGAGATTTTACAACCTCTGATAGATTGGAAAAAATGATGGAGAGGGATAAGAGGAAAATAGAAAGAGAAGGAAATTGAATAGTGAGAGAAAAACATACATATAAGAACCTCAGCCATAAACCTTTTACCCTCAATCAAAAAATCTTAAACTCTATACGAATACTCCAAAAAATCAACTATAGGTTCAATACTCTTAACCTTGTAATCAATAACCTTAGTGCTATACTCTATACTTTATACCCTATACTTGATAGACTCAACCATAAAACTTAAACCATTTAAACCGTATACCAATATCCTAGACCCTATAATGTCATATGATAAACCCTTGACCCTATACTAATACTATAGAACCTATAATAACATATACTAAACCCTCAAATCTATACCTTATACCCCAACCATAAAGATAAAATATATACCCTATGCCCTTGACAAGATAAATAATGTACCCTACATCTAAACCATATAAAGCGACAAAAGAACAAAAGGAGACCTAGACAAATAAAGGGAGGGTGAGATAGAGAGGGATAGGGGAATAGAGGGGGTGACATCTAGAGAGGGGGGGGAGAAAGAATTGGAGGGATAGAATAACAAAGAGAGAGAGAGGGGGGTATTGAGGGAAAGGTAGAGATGGGGGTAAGAGGGAAGCGGGGAGAGGGTGTTGTAAAGCATGCAAGGAAGAGAAATGGAGAAGGGAAGGAGGGTGAAGATGAGATACAAAAGAACAAAAAGAGATCTAATAGAGTAAGAAGAGATTGAGAGAGATGTAAACATGGAGTGAGTGAGTAACCTAGGGATGTAGGACATAGAGGGGAAAGAGAGGTGAGATAGGGGTTTAAGGAGGGTGGGAGAGATAGAGAGGGATAGGGGAAGAAAGTGGGGGAGAGACCTAGAGAGAGGAGGGATTGAGGAAGAAAGTGAGGGACAAACCTAGAGAGATAAGTGAGCTGAGAGAGGGAAAGAGATGGGGTACTTGGATGGAGGGTGAGATATAGAGGGATAGGGGAATAAAGGGGGTGAGTGACGTATATAGGGGAGGGAGAAAGAAGAGGATGGATAGAAGAATAAAGAGAAAGAGAGAGGGGAGGGGATTGAGGGAGAGGTAGAGATGGGGGGTAAAGAGGGAGGGGGAAGAGAGGGTGTTGTAAAGGATGAAAGAGAACGAGACAAAGGAAGGAGGGTGAAGATAAGAGGAAAAATAACAAAAAGATATATAAATGAGTAAGAAAAGATGGAGGGAGAGATAAACATGGAGGGAGTGAGAGACCTATGGAGAGAGGACATAGAGGGGAAGAGAGGTGATAGACCTAGAGGGGGGAGAGAGGTGAGATAAGGGTTTAAGGAGGGTGTGGGAGAGGGAAGAAAGGGAGGGAGATACCTAGAGAGGGGAGGGAGTGAGGAATAAATTGAGGGAGAGACCTCGAGATGCGAGAGAGGTGAGAGAGGGAAAGAGATGAGGTTAAGGATGGAGGGGGAGATAGAGAGAGACATGGGAATAAAGGGACTATGAGACTTAGAGAGAGGAGGGAGAAAGAAGAGGAGGGATAGAAGAACAAAGAGAGAGAGGGGTAAGAGGGGATGGCAAGAATAAGAGAGGAAGAGCGAGGGACCTAGAGGAGGGGATATAGAGGTGAGGGGGGAGAGAGAAAAGGAGATCTAGTTCATAGAGAGAGATGGGTAGTAGGGGATAGGGATAGAGCTGGACAAAGATTTATATAAGTAGAGAGATATATCTAGATACGTCAAATTCCTAGAGAGGGAGAGAGAGGTGAGAGAGATCGATGTGAGATGGATAAAGGGGGATATGGAGAGGTGGGTAATAAGACATGGATAAAGATATATAGAGATGGATAGGGAGGGAGTGGTAATAATTGAGAGAGGGGAGTGAGAGATAAAATGAGAGAGAAAAGAACAAAGAGAAAGAGAGGGCTAGGGAGGGAGGGAGGGAGAGGTAGATAGTGAGTTATTGAGAGACTTAGAGAGGATAAAGGTAGTTAGGTGAGGGAGAGTTCATAGAGTGAGAAAGAGGGGAAAATAGGTAGGGAGAGAAGTGGAGAGGGAGGGAAAGAAATAGGGGGGAGAGATATAGAGGTGAGATACTTAGAGCCTAGGGAGGGAGGGTTGAGAGACATAGGAGGTAGAGATAGAGTTGAGATAGATAGAGAAGGGAGGTAGAGATAGAGTTGAGATAGATAGAGAAGGAGAGAGAGATAGCTAATGAGATAGGGAGGGATATGTAGTGAGATAAAGATGTTGAGAATTGACACTCAATTGGTTGGTTTCAATATGTGTTCATTTATGGCAACATGTTCCGGCTTCAGATTTTGGTTTAGTAGTGTATCGACAGACAATTCATCGGCACCGACACCGGCACCGACATGTATCTTCACCGGTTGGAAGGAATTATTTGGTTACCAATATTTCTGGCCGACATGGATTATATTCAGGTTATTGGTATTGGAGGCTGACATCATTTGGGAGATCCGACATTGGCAATTGTTTTGATATCCATGTATTTATATTATTGAGCCGACATGTATATTCATATTATAATTATCTTTGTAAGCCGATATAAGGCATGATGGATTGTAAAGGGTATATAGGTCAGTTGATTAGATCATTTTGTAATAGGAAAGGATATGTATATGTAAGGTTATGGAATGTAGTGGAGATGCAAAATATATGAGAGAGATCATGTATGTGAGGATATTTATGTAAGGGGTTATTCCGGTAAGGGTTTAGGGTTTCAGACCGGAACAGACAAAGCTTAACCAAAACTGTATTCGGGCATAGAAGATGCTATCATCACAGTTCAGTCATTTCTATGGATTGTAGTCTAGATTTGTATATAGTCAGTGAGGCTCCTTTTGTGATTGAGAAGTGTGATCTAGGCGGTAAGCCTTCCTGCAAGTACAGGTCCCTATATTTTGTAATATCTCTTCATATGGCCAGTGGATTGATATTATGGGTTACAAATCCCACCGTGGTTTTTCCTCTTTGAGGTTTTCCACATATAATTCTATGTGTTATGGTATTAATATATGTGTCTGGCTTATTGGTTGCTTTACTCTTTCAATTCTATATGTATCGGTATACCAGTTGGTGAATGCATGTTTTAATAAGGTTAAAATTGATCATTCTAGTAGAACACTGATTCACCCCCCCCTTTTAGTGTTCTTGGATTCCAACAATTGGTATTAGAGCCTTGTGCCTTAGAGGAAGTTTAACAGCTTGAGGAAGATCCTGAATCTGAAATCTATGGATATGAGTTTGGAGAAGCAAATTAAGGTAGAACTTGAAGATTATGATGCTGAAAGGATGAAGAACTTGAAGTTACAAGATGAATTGAATTTTTCTCAGGAATTCATTTTTGTCCTAGAAGAGAGGCTATCATCTATTCAGGCTAGGAGGAAGAAACTTTTTCAGAACAAGGATAATGATGAGAAAGATGCCCTTAATGAGAGATGTCAAAAGCTGAGTCAGGATAACATGGTTATGAGGAATGAAATGCAAGCTATAACTATGAGGATGTCTAAGGAGATTGAAGATCAGAAGAAAATCTTGATGTATCTCTGAAAAATAAATTTGAGGAATCTGGAAGGTTGGTTCATGCAAATGATATGTTGAGAATTGATTTAGTACAATCCTAGAGTAGTGAACAAGAACTTGAGAGACAAATGATAATTATGAGAGATGATCTGACTATTGCAAGTGAGTATAAAGAAGAATTCAAGGTTAGTTCAGCACAACTTGATGAATTACTGAAAAGTCAAAGATAGAATGGAGATTCTAGTGGACTTAGATTTGAACAAGGATAGAGTTCTGGTACTGCTAATGAAGATCAAAACTAGAAGACACCGGTAAGGCAACTTAATGCTTATAAATTTAATGGTAGATGCTTTTTTTGTAATAAATTTGGTCATATGGCTAGGAAATGTAGAAATATAGAAAATCAGAACCCTGATTTTGCTCCTGGTCAATGTTCTAACTGCAATAAGTATGGTCATAAGAAATAATATTACAGAATGAATGTTAAATGTTATGCATGTGGAAAATTTGGACATATGGCTAATCAGTGTAGGTCAAGCAATTATACCAGTTTTAGCAAAGCAATTAAAAAGAACAATGTTACATGCTATGCATGCAATGAGGTTGGACATATTGCTAAGTTTTGTAGAAGCATAAATCCACCGGTTAACAATGATAGATCAAATGATAAAGGGAAAGAGAAGGTAAATGAAATCTGACAAGATCATACCTAGAGATGGGTCAAGAAGTCAGAAGAACAATCAATAGATGGAAATGCACCGGTTACTCAAATGATAGAGGAGGTTGCTCCTCCAATAGCAGGAAGCTCATTTGGTAACTGAGGCAGATGCCTTAAGGGTAGACAAAATTCATGAAGACACTGCTTATGCCCTAGGAAGAGGTTCTTGAAGATGTTCTAGACATTGGAGATGCTTATCCGACATGGAGATGTTTGATCAAGATCCAGTATCTTTCACCGGAAGTCATTCATATCAATGATAGATTAGGGTTTCTTTGAGGTTAAAAGGTTGAATTCACTTTATTTCTGATCACTTTACATTTAGAGCGATTCAGAGGAAGTCTAAGGTGATTCAGTGTGATCGATATCTTCTTGAGCGATTTCACCAGTGATTGGAAGAGTTCTTTAGGGTTTTTCACCGACAACTATGTTTCAGGTATTTATCTTTCATCATGGAAGTGTGATCATCATCTATACCTATGTTTATTGCAAATCCTACTGCTGTTGAGGTCAAGGACCATCCGAGGCTGACTTTCAAGCGATATGCACATATTGCTACTTTGGACGATTTGGTTGGCACTTTTTACCATTTCCCGGAAGGAGTTGTGTTTGTTGAAGATGTCAAAGCTTACATTCACTGTCATATTGAGGATTTGGAAATGAGTGATATTAAGAGAATGCACATGAGTGAGTTAATGGGAGATTCTATAAAGATTAAGCCTGACTACAAACATATTGAGGATCTAGGTTTACTGACATTCTGGATATTCTAGAATTTGAAGATGAGTTTGTTAGATATTTTTTGAGCAGAGTGCATGGAGAGTTTATCTGGTTGGATAGAACATATAAGATCTTGAAGTAGGCCATCAGGGCAATCACCGATTTACTGCAGGTTGGAAAGCATCCTGAGAAGAAGGTTTCTAATGATCAGGTGAACAAGATCACCAACACAACATATGACAAGCGATCAATGAGGGTTAGTACTATCACCGACAAATATATCCGATTCAAAAGAATGGTCATTGGTTACAAGGTAACATAATCAAATTGACTGAATTCTATTTCTAGCTCCTCCATTTATGCAACACATAAGATGATGAGGGAAAATGAGAAGTTACATCTATGTGGTTGGATGTTGGATGAATTTTTGATTAACCGAGGAAGGATCAAAGGAGAGAAGAAGGGAACATTCTGGTATGGAAATGTAATTGTCTATTTAATGTTGTTTTTCATCAATGAAACTCCTGGTTTTGGGAAGAGACAATGGGCATTCAATATCCTAGTAGGGAGGAAACTAAAACAATCTATTGCTACACTGGGTAGTCAACAAGACGATAAAGTATGGGATTACTTTAAGGCATTTTAGAAGGCTATGAATTCTAGGGAGAGGGTCCCAAAGACCATTGTTTAGAAGTACTCAACCAAGATAGCTTCATGGTTAAGAAAGATGAAACTTTGATAGAAGCTGTCGGGCCTGAGAAGATTTGGATTGAAGAGATGGGATATGAAAATGATGCACAGATTCTAGATGCTTATGCATAGTTGCTAATTGATGCACCTATTGATGAAACTGTAAAAACCTTTGGTACTGCTAAGCAGAAGAAGCAAGAGGTTGAAACTGAGTTCAACTAGAAGAAGAGGGAGAAGCAGTAAGACAAGGAAAGCAAGTTTGTGGAATAGGTTTCACAGGATATCAAAGCACTAATTGATGTTGTTCTGGAGAAAGGGAGAAAGAGGAAAGAGCCTGAAATATTCATTGAGCCAATTGCAATAGACTTTGGATTTGATGATGACACACCCTTAGCATTCAAGAGGGTATTGAGGAAGAAAAGTGAAGAGACTAAGGTGGAAGCAAAGAAGCAATTGGTTAGGAAAGTTACTATCAGGGTACCGACACAAAAATGAGCTCCAAAGGAAACACCTTCAACCCTATCTAGTACTGGAAGAAGAAAAAATATGGATGACATTGATCTGGTACTTGTCACCGGTAATGTAACTACTATTCCACCCAAGACATGTGCAAAATTGGTTGATGAAATCACTAAGGATGGTATGTTGAAGAATGTGCAATTTTATTATGAGCATTTGGATGATGATGAACAGAGAGAAGTTGAGGAAGCAATTTTACTGTATTTGGATATTTATAAGAAAGCCTTGTTAGAAATTGAAAACCAAATACCGACACAATTATATGACATTTTAGATGCTAGAAGATTATCAACAATGGAAGAGGATAGGCATATAAATATTCAAGAGTTGTTAAATACTTGTGCATCCATTACTACAGAGGAGTTGGACAAGATTCTTGAGGTTGCAGATAGGAAAATATTTCACAACAAACACATAATAATTAGTCTTATGTTAGGTAGTGGTCAATGAGATAGTCACTGAGACACACACGATATGGGTTCAGTTCTTGGCTACAAACCCTAGTTTTTATACTTCACCGAAACCTAAGAGAGATACTACAAACATCCTGATTGAAGGGAAAGGTAAAGGTATTGTGGGTACTTCACCCTCAATTTTGAAAAAACATTAAGATATTGGATATAGAGCCCCTGGTAGAAACTAATGTACATGCAAATGTTGAGATATCGACAAATACAGAGAATGTAAAGGTTTCAAGTGTACAAGTTACTAATGTTGAGGACAATAGTCCTCTGGATCAGAATGTATAGGTTGAGGTCATAGTTCCTAAGGAGGAACCGACAATAAATGAGACTGCACCAAGTGGCGAAGCCATTGGTGCAAGTGAGGAAGCTATAAAAGTTAAACCATCCGAGTAGAAGATAGGGGAATTTGACAGGGAACCAGTAGTGACCCCATCATTGTTGTTAATTGACACCTCATAGGTTGAAAATAAAAGCATAATGAAGATGAGTTCTAGTGAACTCATGATGATGGTTGCACAGAAAATGATGAAGGAAGGATCTATGAATAAAGGGATTATTGATCAGTCTATCCCATTTTTGCATAGAATTGTCCCAGAGTTCAAATTTGACAAAGAAGAAAGCCCATTCGACAATCTTAAAGTAATCATAGAGCACATTTCAAAGGACTTTCATTATTTACAACAGATATCAAACCGATAGGCACTAGAGAGGTTTACACAGACAAAGAGAGCTACATTTGATCAGATGATTGAGTCAGAGAAGAAGGAGATTAATGATAAGTTGAAGTTGATTGATAATGCTTTCAGGCAGTGTACTAATATTTATATAGTATATTGTAACACAAGTTTACTTACAACAATGATAGGTAAAAGGATTAAGGATATTCAGGAGGAGATTGTAGGTATAGTCAATTCTTTTGATGGATCAAATTCTTTAACTGCATCTATAGATGGCCAGATTTTGGTTTTGGAAGCCCAAGTTTTAGCTCTTGAGAGGGAAAATGATAAAATTATAAGGAGATCCAGAGGTCTTAGAAAATTGGTGAGTCCCCGATTGGATTCATTAAGTGTACATAAGGAGGAGTGTATAGATATGGTTGGTAAGCCCACACTGACATAGCTAAATGAGAAAGAGTCATATGCCCATATGCTAAATGGACTTGTATCTATTTCTGACACTTTCAAATCAGATTGGGATACTTATCTAGAGATTTTGGAGAAGGCCTATTTGGAAATTTTCAAATATATTAAGCTCCGGTAAGGTATTTTTGGGACATTATTTGTACAGTATTTTATTCTTCATCCCGGTTTTTGATGGCATTGATGTCAAAGGGGGAGTATAGGTGAAAAATATATTCTTAGGCATTAGGAGATATGGATTATTTTGATTATGATCATAGATGGATATTCAACTTAGGGGGTGCAAGCTTAGGATGAAACCGATAGATGGAAACCATGATCATTTTTCACATGAGTGTTGCCATCAATGCCAAAGGTGGAGATTGTTGGCAATTGACACTCAATTGGTTGGTTTCAATATGTTTTCATTGATGTCAACATGTCCTGGCTTCGTATTTTGGTTTAGTAGTATACTGACAGACACTTCACC
Source organism: Cryptomeria japonica (assembly GCF_030272615.1). NCBI lineage: Eukaryota > Viridiplantae > Streptophyta > Pinopsida > Cupressales > Cupressaceae > Cryptomeria > Cryptomeria japonica. Next base: position 428,517,881 of record NC_081414.1, read on the forward strand.
GACACCGACAGGTATCTTCACCAGTTGGAAGGAATTCTTTGGTTACTGGTATTGCAGGCCGACATGGTTTATATTTAGGTTATCGGTATTGGAGGCCGACATCATTTGGGAGATCTAACATCAGCAATTGTTTTTTATATTCATGTATTTATGTTATTAAGCCGACATGTGTATTCAAATTGTAATTATCTTTGTAAGCCGACATAAGGCATGATGGATTATAAAGGGTATATAGGTCAGTTGATAAGATCATTTTGTAATAGGTAAGGATATGTATTCAAGAATAAAAGATGCTATCATTGGAGTTCAATCATTTCTCTGGATTGTTGTTTGGATTTGTATGTAGTCACTGAGGCTCCTTTTGTGATTGAGAAGTGTGCTCTAGGCTGTAAGCCTTCCTGCAAGTGCAGGCCCCTAAATTTTGTAATATCTCTTTATATGGCCAATGGATTGATATTGTGGGTCACAAATCCCACCATGGTTTTTCCTCTTTGAGGTTTTCCACGTATAATTCTCTATTTTATGGTATTCATTTATGTCATTGGATTATTGGTTTCTTTACTTCTTTCAATTCTAGATGTACCGGTATACTGGTTAGTGAATGCATTTTTTAATAAGGTTAAAATTGATCATTCTGGTAGAACACTGATTCAGCCCCCCTCTCAGTGTTCTTGGATTCCAACAAAAGAGGGAGGGAGATACCTATAGATGAGGATAGAGAGGGTGGGAGGAATAGGTAGTGATTGAGAGAAATGATGTGAGAGGGAGGCAAGGGTAGAGATGGAGCTTACGAGGGAATGTGAGGTAGAGAGTCCGAGAGATAGAGGTTGAGTTTGAATTTTGAGTTCCAAACATTGAGAATGAGAGACATTGTTTCAATGATAAACATTTGGATAGCACCATATTTGGTGCTCACCAAATCCAAATAATAGACTTTACAGATTTGTCTAGCACCAAATTTGGAGCTGGCCAAATGTGAAAAGTCCATTATTTGCGTTTGGCAAGTGCCATATTTGGCATACACCAAATTGTCTACAATGGGAAACACAAAACCTATGGGTTGGATTTTACTTGGGCACCCAACCCAAAGGTTTGGACGACCATTCTAGGCCCGAGATATGTTTTTATCAAAGGATTGAAAATTTTTTACATATTTTTTGCCATACTATCCATCATGTTTGCACATGTTTCAATGCAACTAAAGAAAAACACCATTATATTATTAAGTTGTCTCTTAGCTATCCAACAATGTAATTTGTTTTACATTTTGATTTTGTTAAGGCTTTCATCTTTAATTTCTTTTGTTAGTGTGTCCATTTTTTTGTCAAAAACCAACATGTGCTATTTTGGGTATAATTTTTTACACGTTCATAAAAAATTATAGCAAATTACATTTATAGAAACTAGGCTCCATTCTACACACTTTGAATTTTTTTTTTGTATTTTTGATTAGTTTTCAATGATTTTAGGGGGGAGCACACTCAAATTTATGTTTTTCAAGATTTGTCCACTTTGAAAAATCATACACATTAAAAAATTATCCTTAAAATCTAGCATAAAATTCAAGTTGTTGGCTACTTTTTGATGCAAGAGCATCCCTGGTTCTTGGCAATCTTGCATCAACCAAAAATATTTCCTTTCTATTTTGCATTTTCAACCTTTCATTCTACATTTTCTGGCATTGGCTCACCAGATCTTGAGGAGTTGGATTTTTTCTTGAGGACTTGATCGTCTACCTTATTCCTAAACCGCAGAGCATTTGGATCATTTTTCGGCAAGTTATCACTACTGGTTTTCGAGACAGTTTTTTGGTACCGGTTGCTTGTACGTATTTTGCATTTGTAATCTACTGGAATCTACTAGATCCCTTCCATAGCTTGCAAAGCCCTGAGTGTTGATTCTAATGTTCCTTGGCATGTGGCCAACCTTCCCTTTTATCTACACTTCATCCTTTGGATTTTCTAGAGGAATCTCTTTGGAAGAGGTCGACCTTGTTGTTTTTACATGTTAGGTCTTATTCATCGGCATTTGATCCTTTTTTTGGGCCGACTAGATCCCCTTGGATCGTATAAATCATTATAATTGAGCATTAGAATGCAGATTAGTTAGTATATAGAACATAGAAGATAGATCTTAAGATTTGAGGTCTTGGTTGTGACTTGTTTTGTAATTAAGCATGTTTTAGCAGGCAAGTGAGCCGGTTTCTATAACCTGGTTGTTACCGGTTGATTGTATTCAGTTTTCATGATATAATTTATTCAGTCCTACATTGCCTCCATCATATCCTCACATTTCCATTATGTTTACTCTTGCAGTCAGTCCAGATTGATATCTTTGAGGTGCCTCCTAACCAGTGACTGCATCAAGTGTTATCAGAGTGAGCTTTCATTCCGAAGATTGAGTTGTCTTGAGAAATTTTGTTGTTGGGTGGTGGACTATGGATCTGACCTACAGCTGTAGAGGACTATCATGAAGATGGTGTGAAGAGGAAATATGAATGGTGGAGCGCGTGGGAATGCAAACTTTGCTGTGATGGAAATGTTGCGAGCAATTGCAGCCCGGTTGGAAGCCATTGAGACAACACATAGAAGAGGCCAACTTATTGAAGATGTGAGTGAAGATGAAGGATAAGAAGCCCCGACAGAACAAGTAAACCCACCAGCGATTGATCCAGATGAAGAAAAGTTTTTGAGGGTTTTGAGTGGGGCGAATACTAAACCTCATTTTACCCCACTGGAATATGATGGAAACTTGGATTTAGATGAATTGATGGATTGGATCTCAGAGATGGAGAAATATTTTGATTTTGAGAACACTACAAAAGAAAGGAAGGTGAAATATGCCTATACCTGGTTGAAAGGTCATGCATCTCTTTGGTGGGAGCATTGGCAGGTTGATAAAAAGAGAAGAGGTAAAGAGAAGATCAAGACATGGGATCAAATGTTTGCTAAGTTAAAATCAAAATTTATGCTAGCTGATTATTAAGTGAATCTATTCTGGAAGTTGCAGAATTTGAGGCGAAAGGAATCTAGTGTGAAGGAGTAAACTGAAGCATTTTACAAGTTGAATATCAGATCTAGACATGTTGATGATGAAGTTGAACATATTGCAAGATATTTGAATGGATTGCAGATGACTATACAAGATGAACTCAATTTGATCAAATTGTAGAGTGTTGAAGAAGCTTACCGGTATGCCTTGAAAGTAGAAGAAAAGCTGAACAAAAGACATGAGCAGAGACAAAGAGGTAGTGGTGGAAGGTTTTCTAGAGGAAGATTTCAAGGAGGAAGAGGATATATCAGAGGAAGAGGAACCTGTATGGATTAGAACAAGGACAAGGAAGTAAGAAAATAAGGTAATTCATACTGGAAGGATGATAGAAATTTCTACTGGAGGAGAGAACTAGATGGCTACAAGAATGAGAATTTTGGAAAAGGTGACAAAAGACAACATAGGAGAGTGTTGAGAGGAACTTTCTTTAAGTGTGGAGGAGAAGGACATCGTGCTTTTGAATGTAAGAAGACATAGAACACTGGGAGAACAATAGTGGTGGAAGAAAGACCCACCGGATCAGCTAACAAACCTAAAGATGGATAATTGTTGATGATGAGGAGAGCTTTGTGTCATACTAGAGGAGATGAAGAGCCTTTACAGAGGAATAATTTGTTCAAGACTAGATGTATAGTATCTGGTAAGTGCTGTAAAGTTGTTATTGATAGTGGTAGTTCGGATAATCTTGTTTCAGAAGAGATGATGAATAAGTTGAATTTGGAAAGATTGAAACACCCCAAGCCTTATAAGATAGCATGGATTCAGGATGATCATAAGTTGTTAGTAAGTGAGCAATGTTTGATGAAATTGAAAATTGGGAATTATCATGATGAAGTCTTGTGTGATATTATGGCTATGGATATTTCTCACCTTTTGTTGGGTAGACTTTGACAGTTTGATAGATAGACAATACATGATGGGAGGAAGAATACATAAACAATTGTGGCCAATGGGATGAAGCAAACCTTATTGCCTTTGGAGGAGCATTTGAAGAGTGAAGTCTGATGAATGCTAGAATCTTTTTGGTGGATGGAAGGAAATTCCTGGATGGAATGAGACATGAGAATGTGTGTTTTGCCTTAGTTCTTAAGAAGATTGAGAATCCAGAGCATGAAGAAGAACAAGTGGAAGGGATAAAAGAGTTGCTGACAAAGTATGAAGACATCATTTTAGAAAATGTTCCTGATGGATTACCATCTATGAGAAGTATCAGTCATTGCATGGACCTGGTCCCCGAAGCTAGTTTGCCTAACAAAGCTGCACACCAGATGACACCGACAAAGAATTAATATTTGAATAGATAAGTGTAGGAATTGTTGAAGAAATGTTTGATCAGAGAAAGTCAGAGTCCTTGTGCAGTACCAACAGTATTAGCACCTAAGAAGAATGGATAATTGAGGATGTGTTCCGATTCCAGAGCAATAAAAAAGATCACAATGAAATACTAGTTTCCTTTGTCTAGGATGGATGACATAATGGACTATTTGAGTGGAGCCAAATACTTTACAAAGATAGACTTGAAGAGTGGATATGATCAGTTCAAGATCAGAGAAGGAGATGAGTGGAAGACAACATTCAAGATAAATGAAGGATTGTATGAATGGTTGGTGATGCCTTTTAGGATAAATAATGCACCAAGTACTTTTATGAGGCTGATGAATGAGGTATTGAAGAAATTATTGGGTAAGTTTGTTATTGTATATTTGGATAACATTCTAATTTTCAAGAAGACAAAAGAGGAGCCTTTGTTGCATTTAAGACAAGTTTTGCAGAGGTTGAGAGAAGAAAAGTTGTTGATAAACCTTAAGAAGTGTACTTTCATGAAGGAAGAGTTAGTCTATTTGGGATTTGTGATATCTGAAGATGGTTTGAAGATGGACCCAGAGAAAGTAAAAGCAATTGTTGAATGGCCTACGCCGAAAAGCTTTGGATAGGTAAGACCATTTCATGCATTGGAGAGGTAAGACCATTTCATGGATTGGCTAGTTTCTATCGAAATTTCATAGAAATTTTAGTTCAGTTTGTAACCCTATGACTGAGACAATGAGGGGAGATGGGAAGGAATTCAAGTGGACCACCACAGCAAACAAAAGTTTTGAATTGCTGAAGCGGAAAGTGACTGAGCAACATGTGTTAGCTTTATCGGATTTAAACAAAGTATTTCAAGTGGATTGTGATGCAAGTAGAACAATAATAGGAGCAGTCTTGAGTCGGGAAGGGAGAGCAGTAGCTAATTTCAGTGAGAAATTGAATGATGTTGGGAGAAGATATTTAGTGTATGATTAATAATTTTATGCCATAATTCAAGCCTTAAAGAAGTGGAGACATTACTTGTTGCCTAAGGAGTTTGTGTTGTATATTGATCATCAAGCTTTGCAGTATTTGAACAGTTAGAGTAAGTTGAATCAGAGACATATGAGATGGGTAGAAGTTTTGTAGAGTTACACCTTTGTGTTGAACATAGAAGTGGGAAATCTAACAAAGTTGTTGATGCATTGAGTAGAAGGAATTTGGTGACATAGATGAGAGTGAGAGTATTAGGATTTGAGGAGTTGAAGACCTTGTATGATGATGACCCGGATTATGCAGAACCTTGGAGAGGATATAGAGAACCGGTTATGGTAGACATAAGCAAGTGGTTGGATTACTTCATTTAGGATGGGATGTTATTCATAGGAGTTCAATTGTGCATACCTAATAGTTCTATGAGGGAGAATCTAATAAAAGAGAAACATAGTGGAGGATTAGCCGGACACTTTGGTGTTGATAAAATAGTAGCATTACATTTGGCCCCAGATTCATAAGGATGTTAAGAAATATGTGAAAAGTTATACAGTTTGTAAAGTTGCAAAAGGTAGTAGTCAGAATGTGGGATTGTATAAACCTTTGACAGTACCAGAGAGACCTTGGGAGGATATAAGCATGGATTTAATACTTGGATTGCCTAAAATAAATAGAGGGAATGATTTTATATTTATGGTAGTGGATAGATTCTCAAAGATGGCTCATTTCATACCCTGTAAGAAAACATCAGATGTAGTGCATACAACTGACCTATTTTTCAAGGAAGTGGTGAGATTGCATGGATTACCTAAGAGCATAGTTTCAGAAAGAGATACTAAGTTTGTTGGTTATTTTTGGAGAACACTTTGGAAGAAGAAGATGAAGATAGATTTGAAGTTCAGTACTACTTTTCACCCATAGACTGATGCATAGACAAAAGTAATTAACTAGAGCTTGGGAAATTTCTTAAGATGCTTAGTTGGAGAAAAGCGGAAATTGGGATTTGATTCTTGCACAAGCAGAGTTTGCCTACAATAATTTAGTAAATAGGAGTACTAGAAGGACACCTTTTGAGATTGTTACTAGAGCACACCCTAGAGGTATATCAAAATTAAGAGATATCAGCAGTGAAGATCAGAAAAGTTCAAAAGTAGCATATTTTGTAGATCACATAAAGGACTTACATATTCAAGTTAACCAACATTTGGAGGACACGAACAAGTATAAGGAGAAAGAAAATGAGAAGAGGAGACATAAGGAATTTGAATTTGGCAATGAAGTGATGGTGTATCTAAGAAAAGAAATATTCCCAGTTGGAACTTATAACAAGTTGCAGATGAGGAAGTTTGGACCTTGCAAGATTTTGAGAAAGTTTAGTTTCGGAAATGCATATGAAGTGGAGCTACCAGATAGTCTGAGTATTTCACCTATATTCAACATTGCAGATCTATATCAATATCATGAATCAAAATTAAGTGAAGACAATATTGCAGACTTGGAGAAACAGTTGCCCTGGAAGGAACCGGATCAGATTGAATATATTTTGGATAGTAGGATTGGGCGTAGTACCCAGAGTAGTCAATATAAGGAGTATCTAGTAAAGTGGAAGGATAGACCAGTTAAAGATTCATCTTGGATTTCTTAGGTAGAGGTAGACCACCTTGGTTTTCCTTTGACCCCAGTAAAGTGAGAGACTCACTTTTTCAACAACCCCAGATGTTTGATGCAAGAGCATCCTCGGTTCTTGGAAATCTTGCATCAACCAAAAATATTTCCTTTCTATTTTGATTTATGTTTTTCAATTTTAGCATTTCATTCTACATTTTCTGGCATTGGCTCATCGGATCTTGAGGAGTTAGATTTTGGTTTGAGGAATTGATCATCTACCTTATTCCTAAATCGTGGATCATTTGGATCATTTTTCGACAAGTTATCACTACCGGTTTCTCAGACAGTTTCCTGGTATCGGTTACTTGGACCTATTTGCATTTGTAATCTACCAGAATCTACCAGATCTCTTCCATAGTTTGTGAAGTCCTGAGCATTGATTTTGATTTTCCTTGGCATGTGGCCACCCTTCCCTTTGATATACACTTTGTCCTTTGGATTTTTCAGAGGAATCTCTTTGGCAGAGGCAAACCTTGTTGTTTTTACATGTTAGGTCTTGTTCTTTGGCATTTGATCCTTTTTTGGGCTAACCGGATCCCCTTGGATCATATAAATATTTGTAATTGAGAATTAGAATGCAGATCAGTTAAGATATAGGACATAGAAGATATTCTTACCAAAGCAATTTTAAATTTCTAAAAAAAGTTAACATTTAATGGGGCCCACAACAAATACTATGTTATGTTTTTTTACATAAAAACAATATCACTTTTTGTGGCCCCCCTTTTTGAAACCCTTAATCTCCTTAATTTTTAAAACAAATGATTAGTTTAGAAAGTATAATCGAAGCACTTTGACTCTTATTCTTGTTGCATATTCAAATTTGGAGTGTAACTATGTTCAATTTGTCATCAAAGTTAGGACTTTGCTGATTTATAAAAAAAGTGGCATCTTAAGACCCCCTTTTGGTTCCATATCTTGGTGCACATACCCTCCTTATGTGATTTGTGAACAATTATCTTTTATTTTCCTATGCTTGGGGGCATTTCACTATTCCAATGTGCTTGTCTTTTTGATGCATGTATGGTACCTTAAAGCAATTGCTCCCAGAAGGTGTATATAATCACTTTAACATTGGGGCATACACTCCACTCTTTGTTACACTTTATACACACACAATGAGGTTTGGATTTTTACACTTTGATCACACATCATGATATGTTTAGTGCACTCTATAATACCCATTTTACATTTTACATTTGTTTAGATTACTTTGTAAGCCAAGGATTCATTTTGTAATCTCCATGTTTGGTGCATGTTGTTATACCCACTTCACAATCAAGTTTATTTTTTCAAGTTGTTCCAACATGAATCATAGTGAGCATATCCTCTCTCTCTCTCTCTCTCCACATGTTTCTCCCTTTATCTTGATATTAGATTGATAAGATTCTAACTCATTGTGGGCTTGGTGTTTCTTATCCCTTTAATATATTGGTGAAAGTCTTACAATGCTATTTTTTACTTTACTGAGAGTATGAGGGCTATTTCATACCCCCACTAAAGTGGGGGCTAAATATAGTATCATAAATTGTATTCGCATACAATTTCATACTCAATTGGGCCGCACTTTAGCTTTGTTTCCTTATATTCCCTAATTATGCCTGATTCTGCTCATACGGGTGCCAAATTTGTAGTCCTCATTTTGTGTTTTGATTCCTAGACCTTGATTCATCCTAGATGGACTAGACAAGGACACCTAATGACCTTGTATAAACTAAATTGGCTAATTTTTTAGCTCTCTTACGGTCCAAAAAAATTGAGTAGGAATTGATTTTTGATGTCAAGCTTTTTTTTATTATTAATAAGGTTCATGAGGATAGGTACAATAGAAAGTCTTATTCTCTCATGTGAAACATCTCTCAATTACAATTCCTTGAGAGCAATTCAAATTCAAGTGAGGAATCAATCAAGCACAATTAGAAAAGTGAAGGAGAGGTCAAGTATTTAGATTTCAAGCATTCAAGATGGTATCCATGAACAAGTCATTATGAAGACATCAATGAATTCCTACATAACAACACCAACCTTTTTATGTGTAGACTTCAAGGCAAAGTATATTAATAAAAAAGGTATAACATTTCAATTCAATATTATATTTCTAGATCCATCTCTCTTTTTTATCTCAATTCATTATAGAGTTAATTCCAAACCCAGTGTTTGACCTATGCAAAACCCTATCAATCAAATAATATTTTCTCTCTCTTGTGTGTGCAGGTGACAGATTTTGTGGAGAACAAATACATATCCAAAAAGTGTAGATTGAGATGGACACGACCAAGTTTTGAAGAAGCAAAAAAACCTGGATAAGGTTGCCTAACAACACCGTCTGACACTTTTCCAACAAAATTTTAGGAGAATATTTTGAGTGGTATTCTGATTCTAAATTTATTCTCAATATTTGTATCTAACGAATTCAGAGCAAGGTCACCTAGTAACATTGTCTAGCATTTTCAAGCTCAAATTTTACACACAAGTTCCTCTCTACTTACCATTCCTAGATCTGTGCTTGATGTCTGCATATATGTTCTGAAACTATTTGTTCATGCTGATCATTGTTAATTTTACATCATTATCCCTAGTCCTTGCATTTATATTATTTCATATCCAATTGCAATAAATTAAACTAAATAGAAAAGTGAATCCGACTTGTGCTTGTAGCATCCTAAATTGTAACCTACACAATTTACTCCACTTTTTGTTGCCCTACTTTTGTGCCCTATCTTATCTCTCCCAAGTTCATTTCTAGCCTTTTTACCTCAAATATGATGTCATCTATCTACGCAGAGAATTGAATCTATGTCTCAAGCGATGCACTTTGATTTCCTATTGGTTTTCTCTATTTTTAGTAGACCATGGTGCTTGGGGCATCCCGATCCAAATGGGTCAGTGCACCTCTCCTTCCAAATGAAAATTGGTTCTTGGTGTCTAAATATGACCATTAGAGGTTGACCTAAATGGTAAATTACCTTGGGAACCATATATAAGAGCATTCTTTCTATTCATTTTCATTTAAGACTCTAAGAATTCCTATCACAATTCATCATCAATCATTCTCAAGCATTCAAGGTGGAATTTCATCCCACCATATCCTCCAAGCATCATGGAGCAACAAATCTACATAAATATTCATGCAAGAATGTGTGTTTGATCAAGTCATTCATATTCATGTTTGTAGCATAGGAAATAGGAAATCATCACAAGACAAGATAAACGTAATAGCTCAATCACAAATGCATTCATTGCAATGATCTATCCTAAACAACACTCAATAGAGACATGAAATAAAAACATTCAAAATTAAAGACATATGCAAACCAATAGCAGATTTGAATGCTCCTTCATGCGGCTCCATTGTTCTTCTTTCCTCCTCAAATGGTTTGGTTGTGGATCTCACCTACAAGTGCACACACACAATTGAAAGCAAATAGACGAGATTTTTGATCAAGAGTACTAGAAGCATAAATTCGATAGTCTGATTACCAATTATTAAGAATTAAGGGATTTGATTGAAGAAATTCATCCAATTTATAGAAGAATTGGAGAGATGACAAGATTAGCATGATTCAATTCAAATGGAAATTGCAAATCAATTATGTCAATTATGACAAATTATGACAAATTATGCACTTTCTATGCAAAATTTGTTGATTGATGATTTATGACAAATTATGACAAACTTCTATGTCAAAAATTGATTGATTGTCAATTATGACAAATTTATGACAAATTGACATGTCATTTTCATGAATTTAGGAGAGAAATAGGAGGAATTTGAAATTAGGAATTTAGAAAATTAGGAAATTAGAGAATTGATGAAAATTAGAAATTAGGTAAATTAATTAATAATCTTTCATTTATTAATTAATTCACAAAGAGGAATAATTATCCAATTAAATGAACATTTAATTGTGACAAGAAGACTTAGGATAAATAAATAATTTATTAATCCTAGAGAAAGAAATGACAAACCAGGTTAAATGATGAAATCACAAAACCCTAGAAGATGAATTAGCAATGCAAGAATGACAATTAGGTCTTGAAAGATAATTGACTCGATCATGATTTGATTTTGGATTGATAAATGACCAATGTGATAAATGATTTGATTGGTAAAATGCACCAATTGACGAGGAACAATGACAAATTGATCCAAATTGACATAATTGAGACAAACAACGATCGATGACAAATTGATCGCAAAATGACAAAATTGACAAGAGGACAAGGGTTGATGACAAAATAGATTGCAAAACGACAATATTGAAAATGACCACGATCGATGACAAATCGATCGCAAAATGACAAGATCGAACATGACAACGACCGATGACAAATCGATCGTTAATCGACAAGATTGAAGGATTGATAATAAATCGACAAGATTGATAAGAGGACAACGATCGATGACAAATCGATCGCAAGATTGACAGGAGGACAAAACCCTAATTAGGATTGACGATGTCCAAAATAATGACAAATGAGCATGCACATTGATGCAATAAGATAGAATCGATTAAAATCATGACTGGATAGTGTTGTTGACAAGACCAAATTTGAGAGCGAGATGAATAAAGAATGTAGAAGAATGACTCGATGCTTGCATATGATAAAAACCAAGTGCAAATCATAGGAGAAATGTTAATGCGACGCAAAAACCTAAAATGAGGCAATGCGCAAATGTTAAAGTATGACTCCGCAAGCGTTGACCATTTTTAGGTGTCTACAATGTTATGTCAAGTCATGTTATTACATCAACATTTGTGATCACATCTAAAGAGTATTGTATCATCATACATTATGAATTGTAGCAAATTTGAGGTATATCATTCAACATTTACTTCAACATTTTCAGTTTGTTAGGTGAAAATTTTGTAAGATGATGAAGGTTCACAAAATGTGTGTTTCACAACAACACACAAAATGATATCTCTCAGAAGGAAAGATATAAATCCTCATAATTATAGAAAAGGCTCCACCTTGCTACTGCAACTATTTTCTATTTTTCCTACCTATTAACTTTACACTAATCCAAGGTACAATAACAACTTGGTTCTCTTCTTTCAAAAGTAGTTATATCCAATTCTCTTTTAAGAATAGAATTTCCCTTAACTTAAATAACTTTGAAAACTTGCAGTTTTTATTATACTTAACTAACTTGGAAAGTAAAGTGTCCATGAAAGAAAAAAGTCTTCCGTTACTTCCCTTTTTTGAAAATGACCTAGGGTCAAGAATTTGCACATTTAAGAACTCAAATATTCTTTTTATGTACTAAGATTCCTATCAACCACTATGACCCAAATATATTGTTAGCTCAAAATAATCACAAATATATTAAAAGATATTCTACTCTATCCAGATAGTTCATGTAACACAAAGACTCTACTTTCTATCCTTTAAAAACAACTTTTGGAGTTGACTTGTATAATCTCAAAGAATTAAAGAAATTCCTTCTCAACTAATTCCCAATTTCTAAATTTCCGAAGTAACTCAAAGATTACTTGTGAACACTCAAAGTTCTTCAATATTCAACATTAATAACTATAACCAAATTTAATCATTCAAGAACATATGATATCAATGACTTAATAACATTCATACCACATAAAATATTGAACTCAAAATAAAGTTTGAATACCAAGCTCTTCTCTTTCTTGATTAAATTGCAACTTTACAAAATGAACACCAAGTCTTAATGCACTCTTCACTTTGGTAGAGTTTTGTTGTATAAAAAAAGATGGAAAAAGATCCTTATTACAAAGATAACCCTCATATATATAGGAGAGGGATTTAGCACATAAATAGGAAATTATAACTAATCCTATGAATAAGTCAAAAGAAGAGTTTGATTTGACTTAGGACTTGTGCACTAAACAAGTGCACATGCGCAGTTACAAAATGAAACCTGAGGTACTGATAGACATAATAAAACGCTATAGGAAAAACAAAGAAATGACTAAGTGTCATTCCCTTGATCCGAATCTCACTTCTGGAACTCCTCGATCTTCTACAAAGTATTCTTAATTTGAATTTGATCAGGTCTGAAGGTGTTTCTAGTGATGACTTTGACCCTTTTATAGAATCTTCTAACTCAGTACAATACTACTTATGTTTCTTTATAAGTGAATCAAGAAAATCCAGAATTAATTGAAGATCAAGTAATTTTTCAATGGAGGACAAAGAGATGTCTTCCCTATCAACCTCAACAGTCAAGAGTAAGCTAAAATCTTTGATGATTTCATTTTCAATGAGTACCTTTTCATTTTCATCAAGGAAAGCACATGGGATTTCAAAGATTTTGGCAACGATCTTTGTTTTCTGATCAGGATATTCTATTTGTGCCTTCCTCATATTCTTAACTAAGTGCTTAAGAATATTCATCCAATGCTCCAAAGCTTCTCACCTCTTGATGTACATGCACCCTGAAGGAATGACAACATTTTGGATGAGGTCATCAAGATCATAATATTCAAAATTCAACTAGGCTTCAAAATTCTTTTCGTGTTTCAAGTTCTTGGGAGAAAATTCCTAATGTATTGTGCACCTATGTCCTTACAATATCAAGGTTGTTGACAATGGTGCAAGCTAAACTTAAGAGCCATGTACATAGGCTTAGAATTCAATCCATCCATTCTTCTATGGGTCTACTCCTTGATGTAGCCTGCTCAACTCTCTTAACAACTTAGTCATCCAAAGAAGTTTCCATTAGTTCAACAACTTCTGAAGACTTGGTCACTTTGATACGAATTGAGGTGAGTTGCTTAATTCATGCCTTAAGATGATATTTGTTGACCTTATCCTTGTCATACCTAGAAACTAAAGCCTCCAAGACGGACTGAGCATCCCATGCCACAAAATCATGAGTTTTCTTACCTAGATCAATCCTTTGAATGGTATCTGAGTCCTTGACCTGTCCAATAATAGAATCATGAGGAGGAATAGAAATATCAACATATTTAATCCTACTCTTATCAACTTTTACCCTTGAAAAAGTTTGGGCTTTCTTGACCATCTTGGATTTCATAGGAACAAGATGACTGAAATCAAAGTCTTTAGGTGAAATGGCTTGGTTCTTTCTTTTAGGCGCATTCAACATGAACCAAGGAGGTAAAGTTGTATCATCACCCTCACCTACTACCATCTCCTGAGAGGGATTGATAGATGCCTGAACGAAGGTGGTTACTATAGGAGAGGGCATGGTAATGATATGGGGAGGATTCATTGGATCTAGGGACTGCTTCATTCGTAAATTTATCAAAGTCATCCATCATGGTTGTGGATACTTTAGACAATGAGGGAAAATCAGAAAATGGACTCAATATTGTCATGTGGTGTGTCCAAAGTAGATGCACTAGTACTAGTTGAAGATACATTAATGACACTTGAAGGGGAAATACATGTGACCACAGGAGGCTCACACTCAAAAGAAGAGATATGAACTTGTAACATAGATGAAGGAGAAGATACTTGAAGTAGAGATTCATTTGGTTGTGGTGTCTCTTCTATATCTAATTCATTTTGTTCTTGTTCATCCTCCTATCCGTGAATCAACTCTTCATCATGATGATCGCCCTCCTCTTGTCAATTTGATATCTCTAACTTTTTTATTTCCTGAACATTAGACCTTGAAGGATCTCCTTGAGTTTTATCTTTCTTAGACCCAACTATGAATTTGAACTTAGGAGCCTTTTCTAGAGTAGCAGGGTCTTGTTTGTTCTTGGTTCTAATCTTTGATCTCTTTCCCATTGGGCCAACAATGTCATTATTAGAAGCAGAAGAGAAAGGTTTCAAAGGAACATCATGGAAAGATAACCAAACATTAGTATTCATAAGAATACTTTGAAAACGTGCTTCGATGGAAGTGCATTCCTTTTGCGACCACTAGATGAGAGGCAAAGGAGCAGAAGAAACCTTGTTCTTCTCATACATTGGATCCAAGATATCATCGTCTTCCTCCAACTATCCAGGAACATCAGCAAGACCAAAGTACATCAGCAAGACCAAAGTACTAAATCTATTCAACTGTCAGCCAGTAATAATCAAGTTTTCTCACATCATGCTCAGACCTACAATCAGCCCAAACATCTTCAATTCGATGCACATGTACATATGCCTTCTTCAGCTTACTTTTCATTCCTCTGTAATCAAAATCCTTTCAAGCATTAAAGAACCTCATGATAACTCTTCTCATCTCCTCCTCTATTTCCTTGACCTTAAAGATAGAATTGATAGAATACCTACCAATAGAAATGAGGAAATTCAAACCTCTTTTATGAGAACCTGATTGGGCCTCATGTACAACATTAATCTAATGAGCTAGTTCCATCAATACAATCTTATCAAAGGGGTATCTACGGAGCATGAATGACTCACCATTGAAACATCCAACCCTGATATATGTGAAGGTTGGGAACTATAGGAACATGCATCCATATTGATTGACTACTTCCCAAGAATGATTAGACACTCTTTTATTGTACAAGTTCTTGTCCATCATAACCATATAATAAACAAAGAAAGCATCATTCACTCTTCAAAAATGATTACAACTTTCTTGAAGAACCAGTTGGGAATAGTATTTGTGTACCTCAATCTGCCTCCTATCGCTAGTGGTAGACAATCTAGGAAAATGTCTCATTGAAGATATGAGGTACATGAAGTAAGAAGTCATATGGAACTTAAATGTGGTAGGAAACTTAGTGAGCCGTTCATAGATGGCATCGCTAATCTATTTTTCCCATAATATCTTCTCCTTGTTTTGTCAGATCCATTGATTTATTGATACTTCCATTTATAGAAAGTATTAGAAGTGGGAAGTCCTTTAACTCTACCTAAAAGAGTTATCAAATCATTGGCATATTCAATGAAATCACATCTGGGAAGAGTCTCCAGCCATCTTTCAATATTAGGTCTTGGGGTTTGAAGCCAATTGTTATTCATATTACGCATACACTTATCTAAATTTCTATCAAAGTAGGATATAACTGTCTGCATAGTAATATCAATATATTTGTCAATATTGGGACACTTCAAGACCAAATCAAATAACTCTTCATCAAGCCTAATCAATTTTTTTTTCGGATTCATCCTTACACTTCTGCTATCTAGATCAAAATGGTCTACCACTGCCATTACAAATTCAGGATCCTGAGCCGACATGGGAAAAGATGTTACTGAGTGGATTCCACTATTGATAATAGCTTCCATGTCACATTATGAAGGAGGGTTCTCAATCCTTTTCTAAAATTCATCTAGGTCGACATGACCTATCTCAATATCTCTAATGTGGTTAATATTATAAGTAACTGAAGAAGGTGGAAAAACCAGGTGTGGATCATGCTTCTTGAATTTTATCCCTCTTTTGTTTGGAGAAGCCTTTGTCATTCATATAATAATAATACTAAGAGAAAATGAAATTCATCAGCATTATAATGATATATTTGATCATTTCTCTTTTGTTCATATGATGAACAAATTCTGAAAAATAGTGCATTTGAAATAATTAGGTTTTCCAAAAACCCCTTTTTGAAAAATTAATATCTCCATGGTAAATTGGATTAAAAATCACCATTCACATGTGTGAAATAAATGAATTTCAAATAAATAAATTCAATAAATTCATTTACAAAAGAGTGTGGATTAAAAGATGTAATTAGGTTTTTAAATTCTAATTACATTGAAAAAAAATACCAAAAATAGGTGGAATTCAGGTTTATAAACCTGAATTACACATATAATAATAACTTGGCAAAGAGGTGTCGGTCAGATTTATAGATCCACCAAACACCTAAAAGGAATGTCGAAAGAAATTGTGGAGGATGGGTTTAAAACTTTGACATACACCGCATAACATATGAAAATGGTGTTGGGTGGGGTTGCGAACTTGCCATCCACCATTTGTGGTGCATGGTAGGCATAAAGCTCCGCCAAACACCATTGATGAAACATTGCAAAAAGAAAGGTAAAAAAGTATTGGGTGGGGTGGTAGACCCGCCAACACCACTTAGCATATGTAATGCAAGGGATATGATGCATGGTCAGGGTTGCAGACCTGCCACACACCACATTGTGTTGTGTAGCGGGACGACGGCCCCCCCACACCACACTGTGAAAAGAATACAACATAAAATGAAAGGGAAAGGGATGGTATTGTTGTGAGGTCATAGACCCACCATGGACCACTTAGTGGTGCGTGTTGGGCCTATGACCCCGCCACAACACCAAGGGATAAAATAAAGAGATACAATGGAGATCGCTTGGGATCATACAATCCCAACAAAATCTCATGCTAAGAAAAACTAGCAAAAAGCCAGTGAAAAACTCATATGAAAATCCAAGAAACAATCAAAAAGGGTTTAAAAACCCTAACAAGAGGGAAGAAAGAATACATATCTGAAATGTGTAGTCAAAATCTTCTCCCTCTAGCTTCGAAATTAACTTGGGAAAGATTAAAATGAGGGTAAAATGGAATATAAATGTCTTAAAACAAGGTAAAAGACTCCTAAACCAACTCTTCAAACAAACCACAAATAACTCAAAGTGCAGTAAATAAGTGCAATTCGGGTTTATAAACTTGATTTGCACCTATGAGGTGTAAATTGAGTTTATGAACCCGAATTGCACCTATGAGGTGAAACAAGTCAAAAGAAGTGCAAATCAGGTTTACGAACTTGATTTGCACCTAAAATGCCAAACTTGGTTTAAGTTTGGTTCGTAAGCTCAATTTGCACCTGGACTTCACATAAAAGTGAAAAGGTGTAAACATGGGAAAAACGCGCTTACGATAACAAAAATGTCTCATAAAGTGAAACATAGAGCATGAAAATCCACAAATCGGCTAAAATTTGTGGGGTACCCTCGATTTTTTGAAAAGCAAAAAATTGAGGAAAACATTGGCTCTGAGTGGTGAACAACCTTTGATAATTATTTAAGAATGAGTGAGGATTGCAAAACCCCAACACTCTAAGTGCCTTCATCCATCTATTGGGCTAGAGTCAGGCAATAGGGAAAAATGAAATATGCAAAACTTAAAATAAAAAGGGAAGATCAATACAACTTGCCAAAAATTCATTGTGAAAATATCTTGAGATGTCAGCCACTATGTGGAAAATTGAATGGAGTTCCATCTTTGTATGTAAGAAGATAATTGCCTTCACCACAAATTTGATCAATAGTGAAAGGTCTCGTCCACAAGGAATCAAACTTGCCATACATTCCTTTGGGTTCACGCTTTACATCCCAAAGAAATAAATTATCTCCAACTTTTAAATCTCTTTGCTTCACCTTTTTATCAAAAAGAGCCTTGACTTGATTTTGGTGTTCTGAAATGTGGTCCACCACTTGAACTCGCTTATCCTCAAGTTCAATGAGGAGCATGATGTGCTTATCTAGTGAACTCTCATATGTTTAATCCTCAATAGACTTTACCAACTTCAAATTTGGTAGCTCTAAAGTAACTAGAATCTCCGCATAGTACCATAAAGAAGTTGAAAAGGTGATAACCCAATAGCTCTTTTTGGTGTAATCTCATTTTCCCACAAAGCATCAATCGACACTTTGTGCTATAAAAATTGATTATCATCAACCAATTTCTTGATTATTGTAATTAGATTCTTGTTGCTTGATGCCTCTTGACCGTTACCCTATGGATAATAGTCTGAAGAATGGGAAAGAGTAATGTGACACTCAAAGAAAAATCGAGTAATCTCATATGAGGAGAAATAAGTAGCATCATCCACTACTATCTTGTTTCGAACACCAAACCTACTGAAAAATATTTTATTTTTCAAAATCACACACCACCTCAGATGTATCATTTTTGACAGGAATCGCTTTAGTAAAATAATCCATGATGGTCAAAACATAGTGATGACCTACATTAGATAGGGGATTGATCGGGCCAATAAAGTCAATACCCCACTGCTGAAATGGTTCCTAAATCACCACAAGTTTAAGATGAAATGCTGCAAGCTTGGATTTACCAACAAATTGTTGACACAAATCACACTTCCTAACCCAATCATAAGCATCTTGAAAAAAGGTAGGCCAATAATACCTAGCTCTTAAAATCTTATGAGTCATCACTAGAGCTGAAAAATGTCCACCGCAAGCCAAATTATGAAAAGATTCCAATAACTTAACTTGTTGAGTTTTGTCCACACACTCTAAGAAAGTACCATCAAGACTCCTTTTATACAAACTATTTTCCCAAAGAACATAGTTTGCAACTTCTAACTTTAAATTCCTTTTTTCCTTATATGTGAGATGTGTTGGACATTCACCATAAGTGAGAAAATGAGAAATGTTAGAATACCATTCATCTATAGTACTCACAAATAATATTGTAGGGATATTTCCTTGCAAATCCTTCTCTAGGGGAACAATTCCTTCTGGTAGGTCAAATCTCCAAGTCATATTCCTGAATCTTTGCTATCCTCTTTTAGTTCCAAAATCCCGTTGTGTCAAAATTGACTTAGCTGCAGTATCTGGAACTAAACATATGACATGTGAACTCAGGATGTAGAATAAGAAATGCCTCAGGACTTTGACCAAGGAATAAGCATGCTTATCCATTTGAGAGTATTTGAGTTCATGAGTCTTGAGAGGACAACTCATGAATGCTATTGGAGACTCAATACCTTCTAAATTATTTTGAACTAGAATTGTAGAAAGAGTGTGATCTGAAGCATAGTTGTACATTATGAAATCTTTAGTATAATCAGGACATACCAATACTGGAGCATGAGCTATGACTTTTTTTATTTCTTCGAAAGCTTCTTTCCCTTCTGGAGTCCAATGGAAAGCCATCTTCCCTTTCATCATATTGACGATATGATGTGTTTTCTCAGCAAGGCTTGGTAAAAACATTCTTAAGAAGTTTACTTTGATGAAGAAAGAGTGAACAACCGTCTTACTTGAAGGTAAAGACAAACTTTTAATAAATTCAACCCTTTCAAGATCAATCTTGGTACCTTCCTTAGACACTACATGTCCAAGAAGTTTTCCTTCTATTACTCCAAAAAATGATTTTTTCGGATTTAAGGAAATTCCATGTTCACGACATCTCCTTAAAACATCTTCAAGATGAAAAAGATGATTTTCACATTCTTTTGAGAAAATGGTTAAATCATCAAGATACACAATTAATTACCTTCCAATAATACCTCGGAAAGCCATATCCATAGCCTGCTAGAAGGTTGAACCTACATTAATCAACCCAAAAGGAATCCTTCGATAAGAAAAGGTACCCCAAGGAGTCATGAAGGAGGTCTTATGTTGATCCTCCTCACTGACTTCAATTTGATTGTAGCCCAAAAAACCATCAAGCATGGAGAACATCTGTGAACTAGTGATTGTCTGCAAGACTTGATCCATCACCAGTAAAGGATAATTATCCTTCAGAGAAGACTGATAAAGATTACGAAAATTCATGCAAATGCAAATTTCCCCATTCTTCTTTCTTATAGGTACAATATTCGCGATCCAAGATGAATGATGAATGAGAAATATTAATTTTGCATTCAACATCTTTTGAATTTCTAAAAATATAGTACTTGATATCTTGGGATTGTACTGTCTTTGTTTATGTTTGAAAGGCGTTGTCCTCGACTTAAGAGAAATATCATGGTGTAATTCTTTAGGCTTGAAAGATTTCAATTCATCATATGAATATGCCAATGCATCCATGTATTGGCACAACAATTGTAAAAACTGCTCCCTTTCAGTTGAGGTACATCTATTACCAATATTAACATATTTTGGATCACTTTTTGATTCAATATTGTATTTCTCATAACTCATGGTGTTATTCGATGACAATTGTTCTTGTTGCTTGACATACCTATCATGTTTATCAAACAACTTTTCTAGTGACACTAGGCCTTTTGGAATCTTGTTTCCCTTCAACTGTAGGAAACCTTCATCATGTGGAGATTCATTACTTGTGGCACAATCTACGCAATTACTCCCATTAAAGTACAAGTTATTGAAACCATCACTAGTTTCAAGGAAGTTCACAATATGCTTATCATCATTGAGAATTCGCCAGTGATCCCAATTATCTGGAACACTTGGGTAAAAGCACAAAATTGTGTGACATTTCAGGCTAACTTATCAGCACAAGTGAGTTTAAGTAATTCTAACTAAAAGTTAATTTTAGTCAAACGTTGGTCTATATAGATTCATTATAGCTAAGTTATATATGGACCACAACTTTTCCAATTGGAAGTGTCTACAAAATGTATATTTTATACCACTTTGGGTCTAATTGCCCAAAAAAAAAAAACAAAAAAAAACTCGATGTGTCAACAACTCCTACTCTTATAAATAATATTTATTTTGAAATGTAAAAATACCCTTTTATAGATCTATAAGTGAATTTTCCAAAATATATATCTTTTAATATTTTAATTAGTTTTAATATTTAATATTTTATCTTTATTGAAAGTAGGTCATCAACACTAAAATATAAGGTTGATTATCTTGTTAAGGAAAAATACTAAAACTTAAAAATTTTGAAAAAAATATGATGCAATAGAGAAAGGAATCTATGTCAAGGTGATATAATTCTTTTCTAATTTGGATAAATAATTAAGAAAAAAGTTGGTGGGAATTGGAAAGAGTTATATTTCAGCACATGCAACTTTTTAAATTTAATGAAAAATATATATTTATAAAAGATAGTAAAAATTATATCCATGCACTAAAGTTTCGAGTTATCGATATACACAAAAAAATTGATGAAAATAAGTAAAATTTACTAAATAAAGTGTGGTGTCTTGTGTAACTTCAATTTCAGATCAACAACTAAATTATAGTGTTTACTTTATAAAAAACAACATTCAAATAATTTTTTAAAATTTTGTTAAAATTACAAACATAAAATATACAAAAGAATATAAACTTTATTAGTTTACATCATTTCAAAATTCAAAACATATATTTCAATTCTATTGATTTACTTTAAAAATTTGAATCAACATTGACCATTTCCGACACAACTTTGTACTTTTACCCATGGTCTACAAATTAGTTCAATGGAATAAACTTCTTGGGGAAAATCATTATGAGGAATCAAAAGAGTTGCTGACTGAGCAAGTGAATCGGCTCTATGTTGGCATAAGACACTATTTTGATGATGCTTCAATGATGATTGATGATATTTGACACATGAGATTTCTTAGGAGTTGACATTGATGGAAACTCATCCTATTGATCTTATCCGACATGAAGTTTGGTATATCTGGATGTCTTGAGTAAGTTTTGGTATAAGTCTTTCAGTGATACCTAGTGTACAGTGTTGGTGAGAATTTCTCATTTCCAGTGATGTGTTTTTGGTTCTCGTCATCAAAGTTAAGTTGATTGAGTATGAGAAACATATTATCATGTAATCCTATCCTCCGATGTTGTCTCTTAAGCATGTTAGAAGGTTTGGTACCCAATAGAGTAGTAAAACAAGGTTATCTTCATTACTGGTGGTGTAACGTGTGGACTAGATTCTTTGAGGTGATTCTGGTGGTTGTTGGCAAGTTTGAGGAAATTGGACCAACTTATGGAAAGCGTGTTGTGATCATATGTTTTGTATCCGGAATATGGCTTTGTAAAGATTTGAGCTGACTTGAAGCTACGCATTTCATATTCTGATATTTTGAGAAGCCAACTTGTGGGAGATCAATTTTGTTAGTATGGATATATAAGATGGACTTGGTTAATGCATTTGTATGATGATATGGTATGTGAGATTATTTTGGGAGCAATTGAACGTAGTTTCACGTGCGTACCTTGATTTTTGTTGATCTGGTGTTCAATAGCAGAGAAGAACATAACATTTTATCAGAACTACACAACGGATCATTTTGCGCCTGACCAGGTGTTTTATTTGGCATAGTTAGATGCTTTTCTTCAGTTCACTACTCATTGTAATCACTTTATATCAGCTTGTAAGGTAGTGAGACTTCCTCCGGGTTGTAGCCCTCTTGTAATTAAGCACTAAGCTCTAGGCAGTGTGCCTGAATAATGATGGTATTATGAAAGAATAAGTATCTGGTAGAATACTGAGAGGTGGGGGGGGTGAATCAGTATATTGAAAAACTGATACAAAGTTCCCAAACTCAAACTCAGTCAAACAAAATAAACATATCTCAGTCAAGATCAATATTCATAGGAATACTTGACATTAACTGGTTTAACTGTTATGACAACTTTAACAGTAAACACCTTCAATCTTGTAAACACTAACAATGCTTAATCATAACTCAACATATTCATCTCTCAATGCTTATACTTAACATGCCTTATCAAGAATTAATCAAATCAAAAAATAAGATCACAGCCACAAAAGCATTCACCACTTGACACAAATGTTTATACGTGGAAAACCCAAATAGGTAAAAACCATGGTGAGATGGGAGTCACAAGGATAGCTATCTGAACTCTTTCAAAGTTTGCCTTGTTAGGAGCCAAAGCCTGTTAGAGCTTTACAATAAGTCTTGTTAAGAACTAATTCCAGTTAGGAATCACCCAGTTAAGGGATTTACAAATATGCCTTGTTAGAAGCACAATACCCTATTAGGAGTAAACTCGTTGGAGGATTTAAGAATCCAAGCTAATGGACCACCTTGTTAGAGGATTTAATGAGTAACCAAGCTTGTTAGAGCTTACCCGGTTAAGGAATTTACTTTTGTTGTAATTGTTAGAAAATAGCAGGTTTTCTTGATCTATCTGAGTAGCACTATCTTTTCTTGATCAGATCCTTCTAAGCTTCAATCTGCCTTCACTCAAAGTGAAGATCCATTCACTGGTTGGGCAACCACACACTCAACAAGTTTTCTATCAACCTTGCCAACAACCTTTACATTTAACTTCATCAACCTTAAATACAAATCAATTAGGTCGGCAACACAACAAAAATCTAATTCTCATCATTGAGATTACAAACAAGTCAGTTCAATCTTGACCATTAGAAATCATAACAATCTCTTCACATTCTTCAAGACAATTCCAACCGGTACATGATCACTGCTCCATTGGACTTTGTAACTCATCACACGTTGTACATTAAATACAATCTTGTTTTCTCCTTCCCTAGACAATAAGAAAACATGCCAAACCAATTTGAATTTATCCTCATACAATGATCACACATGTCTCCATCATTACCGCCCATCAGATAATAAACCAACAAACTTGATTGGTTAGGGTTTAATAGCTGACAGGGTCTACCGGTTACATTACATAGAAAGGTTTAACCCTTCACATCGGTTCACCGGATCAACTCACAAACTTTACATACACCGGTTACAACATCTTGTACAATTCTCTTATCTACCGATTACAACCCAATATCAAAAACAACAATATCAACAATAACATGAATACCTTTTACCGGTTCAATTGACATCAATGACAATATATAATTAATGCAATATCTATGCAAAATGCCAATAAACTCAAAATTCCAACAATCTCCCCCTTTGGCATTGATGGCAATACAAATATCAACGCCTCTGATTATTGCTGAGATTGGTGAATAGGAATCCTAGTTTACATTACCAAGTATTCACCTTGCTCTGTGTGCCTCCAGCCTACCGTTAGAGAATAGGAATCCCGGTTTACATTATCAAGTATTCACCTTGTCAGACACATAATTCTTCTCGTCAATCACATAATTCTTCTCCCCCTTTGACAACAATGCCAAAGTGAAAGTAAAACATGTAATTCTGCTCTCACTGTGTATCAGCATCATTCTGCAACTTGATGCTTCCCCTATGGAATACATCACTCCTTCATCAATCCATATAAGATTCTACAAGTAATTCAGGGACTAATGTAATCAACATCATGTTCACTGACTTCATGAAGAGGGAAAACCCCCAATTGACTTCTAAGATACTCAAAAGTGGTCTTAGGCAGAGGTTTGGTAAAGATATCTACAAGCTGCTCCTTGGTAGATACATGCTCCAAGATAACATCTTTACTTTGAACTTTTTCCCTCAAGAAGTGATATTTCAATTCAATGTGCTTAGTCCTTGCGTGCAAAACAGGATTTTTAGAAATGTTTATTGCACTTGTATTATCACACAACATCTTTATAGGTTCTGAGATTTTCATATTCGAACCTTCCAAAATGTGCCTCATCCACATAGCTTGTGTGCAATTCATATAAGCTTCTACATATTTAGCTTTAGTAGTAGATTGTGAAGTACAACTCTGCTTTGTACTAATCCATGAGACTAGCCTTCCTCCTAGAAAGAATGCTCCACCAGTAGTACTCTTTCGGTCATCAATATTTCCTGCCCAATCAACATTTGTGTATGCCTCCAAGTCAAAATCTCCACCATATGGATACCATAATCCATAATCAACTGTACCTTTCAGATATCTAAAGATTCTCTTAGTTGCCATCAAATGTGCCTCCTTTGGATTCTTCTTAAATCTAGCCACAATACCAACTGCATGGGTAATATCTGGTCGACTATGAACAACATAGTGTAGTTTGCCAAACATTGACCTGAATTCCTTTTCATCTACAAACTTAGATGCATCTTATTGGGATAATTTACAACCTCTAACCATTGGGGTTCCAACTGGTTTACAGTCACTCATACCAAAAGTTTTCAAAACCTCCTTCACATTCTTGGATTGAGTAATGAAAATACCATTCTTCATCTGATGTATCTGTAAGCCTATGAATTTTTTTATTTCCCCTACTAATGACATCTCAAATTTATTCTTCATTTCATCTACAAAACAATTACTCATGTCATCATTTCCTCCAAATATAATGTCATCTACAAATACTTCACTGACTAGTATATCATCTCCTTCAGACTTGAGATAAATGTTGCTATTATCACTGGTTCTAGCAAAGCCTATCTTCATTAGATGAGTATGAAGTCATTCATACCATACTCTAGGTGCCTGCTTTGGTCCATACAAAGCTTTATGTAGTTTGCATACCATGTCTTCCTTATCTGTTAATGCATAACCATCAGGCTGCTCTATATAAGCCTCTTCTTCCAGTATCCCATTCAAGAATGTAGACTTGACATCTATCTGGTATACTTTGAACTTCTTATGAGCAACACATGCAAGTAGTGTTCTGACACCTTCCAGTCTTGCTACTGGTACAAAAGTTTCTCCATAGTCTTCTCCTTCTTCTTGTGCATAACATTTGCAAACTAATCTTTCCTTATTGTGAACTACAACACCATATTCATTTAACTTGTTTCTGAATACCCATTTAGTACCTATAACATTCTTGTTTACCGCTCGGGGTACTAGGGTCCAAGTGTTGTTCTTCTCAATTTATTCCAACTCCTCCTCCATAGCTTTCACCCAATGATCATCACCAAATGCCTCTTTAGCATTTCTAGGTTCAAAGGTGGATATCATGCAAGAGTTCTCTTTTATTCTCCTTCTAGCTAGTACTCCAACATCCTTATCCCCAATTATCTGTTCAAGATTGTGATTCAGTCTCACATACATAGGAATAAAATGATCATTCTCTTTAGGTTCATCTTCTTCATTGTCATCTTCCTCTGAATTTATTTGTTCCGGTTGAACAAGTACATCAGGATTTGCTTTACCAGTTTCTGATTTTACAGTTTCTGGCTCTAAAAGAAAAGTGTAAGGATCTTCATCCTTATTCTTAGAACTGGTTTCTTTTGATATTTCAGGACATTCATCTTCACGAACATCAACACTCTCAACAATTTTCTGTGTCCGGTTGTTGATGCATTTATAGGCCTTACTCTTGGTGGAATTGCCAAGAAATATACCTTCATCACTCTTAGCTTCAAACTTGCTTATGTAGTCACCTCTTTTAATAAAACATTTGCTACCAAATATTTTAAAATAGCTAACATCAGGTGATCTCCCATACCAGTACTGATATGGGGTTTTGTCCTTACCTCTTTTTACCAGAACTTGGTTCATTGTGTAGATAGTTGTACTTACAACTTCTTTCCAAAAGGTTTTTGATACAACTCCTTGTATCAACATAGTTCTAGCAGCATCAACCATTGACCGGTTGTTTCTCTCTGCTATACCATTCTGCTGTGGTGTCCTTGGTGTAGAAAGCTGCCACTTGATACCATTATCATCACAATATTTAGTGAACTCTCCAGAAGTGAATTCACTGCCTTGATCTGTTCTTCAACATTTTATCTTATTTCCTCTCTCTTTCTCAGCTAAGGCTCTGAATGCCTTGAATTTTCAAAAAGCTTCATTCTTATCCTTCAAGAATTTGACCCACATCATCCTTGAATAATCATCAGTGAAGATCATGAAGTATCTGTCACCTTGAATGCTTCTTTTTCTTTTTGGTCCACATAGGTCTGTATGAACCAAATCCAACAAGTGCTCTGCTGAGAAGGACTTGCTCTAGAAAGTTGAAGAAGTCATCTTTCCTAGTTGACATTATTTACAAAGAGCATTAACCAGTTTGTCTAGTTGAGGCAGACCTCTTATTGTCTTAGACTTTCTTACTTTAATAATATTGTCAAAATTTATATGACAAAATCTCCTATGCCAAAGCAAGCTGTTATCTATTTTTGCAATCAAACAATTGCTAACTTTAGGATTGAGATGAAATATATTACCTCTAGTCTGTTTGTTAGTTGCAATTAATTCACCTTTGTTGTCAAAGATTTTGCATATACCATTTCTGAACTCCAGTGGGTAACCTCTGTCATTAAGTTGTGCCACACTTAACAGATTGTACTTTAGGCCTTCAACCCAATAGACATCATCAGCACTTCTCTTCCCATTAAGAGAAATAACTCCCTTACCTTTTACCATACAGGGTGAGTCATTGCCAAATCTGACAACACCGCCATCAAATTCCTTCAGGGAAAGAAATTTGCTCCGATCACCGGTCATGTGATTTGAACAACCACTAACAATGATCCAATAATCAGAGTTATCCATTCTGGATACTAGTGCCTTATGATATGATACTTATTCCTTAATTTCTACAAACACAATATCTTCACCAGCATCATCATTAGATTCATCATCAATAATACCACTGTCAATAGATACAAGACAATCCCTCTTGCCTTTACCCATGTACTTTTTAAATTTGTCTCTCTTGTAATCATTTTCACCATTAGGGCAGTTTACTACTATATGACCAATCTTGTTGCATGCAAAATATTTTAAAGGTAGCTTATCTCTATATTTACCAGTGCCTCTAGGAAGACGTTTTACCAACAATCCTTCAAGTTCCACTAAGTTGTCTTCATCATCATCATCTCTGCTAGATCTAGATTCATAACTATGGCTGGTATCTCTACTTCTTCTCATAGATGGGTTAGAGATAAAAGCTCTAAATGCAGATTCTAATTTCTGTATACTGCCATCATAGTCATTTAGTTCAAAAGCAGTAAGTTTACCAATAATAGAGTCAAGAGTTACCTTTGTCTTGTCAATGGATTTCAGCTCTTGAATAGCTGCAACTCGGATAACATAGACTGGTAGCAAGGTTCTTAGTACCTTACTGATTACTATGGCATCTTCTACTTTCCCTCCTGCACTCTTTATCTCTCCAACTATCTCTTTGATCCTTTGACCATACTACTGGATGTTCTCACCTTCAGACATTCTCATGTCGTCAAACTTGCCTCTTAAACTCTCTTCTTTAGCAATCTTGAGATGCTCACCACCACTATAGATATCTTTAAGTTTCTTCCATACTTCATATGCAGTTTCAAGACCATGAACATCTACATATTCAACATCAGACAAGGAACTGATAATAGCTTCTAATGCCTGGTGATTTTCTTACTGTTCTTTCTTCTGATCATCAGTTAGGGGTCCAATAGGTATAGTATACTTATGCTCTATATGATCCAAATACTGACTACCAAGACTCTTAATGTAAATCTTCATTTTGTCACTCCATATTCTATAGTTATCTTTGTTAAACTTTGGACCTTCTTTCTTCATCATGATCTACAAGATCTTTTCCTCAAGCTGTTAGGATTTTAGATTAAGAGGACCTAGATAGCTCTGATACCAATTGATGGTATGATAAAAGAATAAGTATCCGGTAGAATACCAAGAGGGGGGGTGAATCAGTATATTGAAAAACTGATACAAAGTTCCCAAACTCAAACTCAGTCAAACAAAGTAAACATATCTTAGTCAAGATCAATATTCATAGGAATACTTGACATTAACTGGTTTAACTGTTATGACAACTTTAATAGTAAACACCTTCAATCTTGTAAACACCAACAATGCTTAATCATAACTCAACATATTAATCTCTCAATGCTTATACTTAACATGCCTTATCAGAAGTTAATCAAATCAACAAATAAGATCACAACCACAAAAGCATTCACCACTTGACACAAATGTTTATACGTGGAAAACCCAAATAGGTAAAAACCACGATGAGATGGGACTCACAAGGATAACTATCTGAACTCTTTTGAAGTTTACCTTGTTAGGAGCCAAAACCTGTTAGAGCTTTACAATAAGTCTTGTTAAGAACTAATTCCGGTTAGGAATCACCCGGTTAAGGGATTTACAAATATGCCTTGTTAGAAGAACAATACCCTTTTAGGAGTAACTTCACTGGAGGATTTAGGAATCCAAGCTATTGGACCACCTTGTTAGAGGATTTAATGAGTAACCAAGCTTGTTAGAGCTTACTCGGTTAAGGGATTTTACTTTTTCTATAATTGTTAGAAAATAATAGGTTTTCTTGATCAGTCTGAGTAGCACTATCTTTGCTTGATCAGATCCTTCTAAGCTTCCATCTGCCTTCACTCAAAGTGCAGATCCATTCACTAGTTGGGAAACCACACACTCAACAGGTTTTCTACCAATCTTGCCAACAACGTTTACAAACAACTTCATCAATCTTAAAATATAAATCAATTAGGTTGATAACACAACAAAAACCTAATTCTCATCATTGATATTACAAACAAGTCAGTTCAATCTTGACCATTATAAATCATGACAATCTCTTCACATTCTTCAAGACAATTCCAACTGCTCCATGATCGCTGCTCTGTTGGACTTTGTAACTCATCACACATTGTGCATTAAATGCAATCCACCTAGACAATAAGCAAACGCGCCAAACCAATTTGAATTTATCCTCATACAGTGATCACAAGTGTCTCCATCATTACCACTCATCAGATAATAAACCAACAAACTTGATCGGTTAGGGTTTAACAACTGGTAGGGTTTACCGGTTACATTACATAGAAAGGTTTAACCCTTCACACTGGTTCACTAGATCAATTCACAAACTTTACATACACTGGTTACAACATCTTGTACAACTCTCTTCTTTACCAGTTACAACCCAATATCAAAAACAACAATATCAATAATAACATGAATACCTTTTACCAGTTCAATTGACATCAATGACAACATATCATTAATGCAATATCTATGCAAAATGCCATTAAACTCAAAATTCCAACAAATGCATGTGCATTCCCCTCATTTAATATTGTTTTACTACTAGCCATAGTATAATAATATTGTGGGTTCAAATCCCACCGTGTTTTTTCCCTTTCCGGGTTTCCACATAAAAATATTGGTGTTATGGTTATGTGCTTATTTGTTTTAAGTTTATGCATTATAATTTGTGTTATTAGCATACGGTGGTTAAAGAATCAGATTAACCGATTTATAAATATCAAAAAACTGATTCACCGCCCCATCTCACTATTCATTGATTCCAACAATTGGAATCAGAGCCTAGTTCCTCTGAGGAAGATCCAGAAGATTGAATCAATGGACTCCGGTTTGAAGAGACAACTTAGTGTGGCACTTGAAGATCTTCATGCAACAATGAAGGAAAAGAGTAATTTGAAAAGAAATATGAATGCAGCTGAAGACTTCATTGAAACCCTGAAAGATCAATTGAACACTTCTTGGGAAAAGAGAAAGGAACTAATGGATCAATTGAACACTGATGGATGTGAGAAGCTAGCCAGGGAGAATGTTGTCTTGAAGAATGAGATGCAATCTATTGTTATGAAGCTGAATAAGGAGATTGAAGACTAGAAGAAGAATGATCAAAGATTGACTCAATATTTGAAGGACAAATCTAATGAATGTTGCAGATTGACATATGAGAATGATCATTTGAAGCTTGAATTGGTGTAGACAAAGAATGATGGACAAGAACTTGAGAGACAGATCATAATTTTGAGAGATGAGCTAACTACTGCTAATGAGTACAAAGAGAAGTTCAAAGATAGTTCATCTTGGTTGGATGGGATACTGGAAAGTTAGAGACATGGAAAAGACGTGTGAGGACTTGGATTTGAGAAAGGAGAATCCTTTGGTTCTGGTCAGAACAATAATCAGAAGAACAAGAAACCTATGGTAAGACAACCTAATGCCTATAAATTCAATGGTAGATGTTTTACTTGCAATAAATTTTGTCATATGGAAAACCAATGTAGAAGTAGGATGAATAATGAGATGATGAATAATATCAACAATGGTCCTACCTTTACCAGTCAATGTTTCATATGCTACAACTTTGATCATAAGTAAAATATGTGTAGAATGATGAACAATTTTTAGAACAAGAGATGATATGCACGTGGGATGTTTGGACATTTATCTAACCAATGCAGGATGAGACAAAATCAGATGAACTCTAGGCCTATGGAAAAAAATATTGTCTGCCATACATGCAACAAACATGGTCATATTGCAAGACATTGTAGAAGAAAGAATGCATCAGCGAACAAGAACAAATTTGATGAGAAAGGTAAAGCAAAGGTAGATAAATTCAGAGATCAACATAAGAAAATGTGGGCAAAGAAAGAAGATCAAAATTTACAGAATGGCTCCACACTTGAATCCAGTGATGGAACCTCATCCTATAAGTAAGGATTTTTGGCCTTAGGAGAAGTTTTTCATGAAAATCAATAGAACCCCCTCTTTGGAGATCTGTAACCAGTTCTAGAAGGTTGGAAAAGATCTATATCTAGCATACAGATAATATCCAGAAGATTTGTGACAATTTGCTAATCCGATGAATGAAATAATGAATAGTAAGGTAACTAGAAGCTTTAAAATTGAGCATTTATTACAACTAGAAATTAGGTTTTCAAAGGTTAACAGAGCATTTAAAAAGTTTATTCCTCACAATGCGAATGAGTAAAAAAGAGCAGAGCAATAGAGAAAGAGATTTGACAGAAAAAATCGAGCTTGAAGTGATCATTCAGTGATTTCCTATGCCCGGTTGTAAATCAAGAGGTATTTATCCATTCACGAGCTATCCTTTTAAAATCCTAAAATCATCAGGACATCTGCATCTAGTATTTCTACCCCTCTAGTAGTTGAGATTTATGAGAGGGCAAGGCCCGTTTTCAAAAGGCGTCCTTTTGTCATGCCCAAAATTTAGGGCAAGAATGGGATAATTTTTTTTTTAAAATCATATCTTAAGCATTAAATTTACAAATGTGAAGAAAACTCTAACATGTTTTGTCTTAACTATGTTGGGTTAACTTAAACCACTAACTCAAGTAATCAAAAATAATTTAAGTCATATGCCGAATACTAAAAGAAATGTTGTATCATTTTCTCAATTTTAATCCATAACTTATTTTAAATCATCTCCCTAAAATATAATTGACGAAGATAGAATTAGTCTCCAAAGTCGTTTACTTTATAAAGGAACTAATTAAATTAGTCCTAGTACTTTGTTTAAAATGTCTAAAAGTTTATCTTAATCAATAATCAAAATATGCTTTAAGTTAAATTGACAAAAGGGCCAATAAATTTTTATAATGAATACTTACCTATAATTTAAATAGCCCCCGTAACCAAAATTAATTTTACCCCATTCACTATAAAAGTTCTAAATATTTAGACCTCAAAAATATTGTTATATATATATATTTTAAAACATCTTTAAAATATCCTTATGGCTATCAAAAACCATTACTAACCCATATATTTATTAAGACAACTATAGTTTATAAAACTTAATAAATTATACAATCTAAAATTTGTCTTATTCTCTTATATTGGGACTCTATGTGTAAAAGTATATCTAACTTATATATATATATATATATATATATATATATATATATATATATATATATATATATATATATATATATATATATATATATATATATATATATAACTCCCAAATATATATATTTTTTTATCATTAAACTTAACCACCATGCAAACCCTAACATTCTTTTATTATTATAAAAATGCTCCAACTTTTATTTTTTTGTGATAACATCTCATTCCTCTCTCTAACCTAGCCCTACCCGGCTAGGGTTTGTTGTTTTCTTGCATCCATATTTTTTGTGCAGGGGCGACTTTTGTATGGATGGGCGGCGGCCATGGGAACTCGCGGCAAAGGGAAGGGAGGCGGTGGCGCCACTGTGTGTCCACACAGTGGAACCCGCCGCCCACTGTGTGTCCACACAGTGTCGGGCGCGACACCATTGTGTGTCCACATAGTGGCGGCCGCGGCTGACACTGTGTGTCCACACAATGGAAGCCGCGGGCCGACACTGTGTGTCCACACAGTGGAAGCCGCAGGACCAACCACTGTGTGTACACACAGTGGAGTCCGTGGCTGACCACGGTGTGTCCACACAGTGGCTTCAGCCCTTCGGCCCTTTTCCCCATATTAAAACCCCCCCTTTTTTTATATAGTTTTTTTATTTTTTATCATTTTTATTTTTTAAAATATAATTATATATATATATATATTCATAGCATTTTTTTTTATACATGCAGGCATAAATACATTATTCATCGTGTTCATTTATAATAGTGCTTTTTATATGAATATATATAAAATGATATACATGTAATCTGCATGTCAATAAAATTATATATTTATATAAATATATATATATATATATTATATGACAGCAATTTAAAATAAATAGGTCCTAGTATTTTGATTTTTGATGAAAAAGAAATAGATGGATTAATAATTTTCTAATTCATTTACAGCTAGGGTATACTTTTCTAAGCAATAATTATACAGGTGTTTTATTTCTACCTTCAGCTATATACATGTTTAGATTTTAATAGTTTTACCAGCAACTAAATAAATCTAGATTTTATCTAAATAAAAACTATAATAGATTGTGATTTTCCTTTTTCTGAGATAAATAAATTTATAGATTCTGCAACTCCTACAACAACTATTTAGATAATAACTTTTAATAAAATCTATCAACAACTAAATCTCATATTTTCTGTAATTAAAATAAAAGACAAAATCGCAGATAAAAAAGAAATCACAGAATTAAATAAAAATGACTTTTATATTTCCGTGGACTGTTGCATGCAATTCAAAGGCATTTCTTTTCAATTAAAAAGAAGAATATATCTAGCTCATTTCATTTCAAGAAGTATTCTGCAAAATAACAAGATATTTTCTTTATCTAGGTAACAAATAACATAATCCCATGTCTTTATTTCTATTTTACAATTAGCCTCTCATTTCAACGAATGAGGATATATATTTTTCTTCAAAACTAGTAATTACATTTGCAAATAATTTCCTGCAACAAATAACTCCTGCAACCTTCCACTTGTCCTATTCTTTTCTCCCGACAATCCTGCATTTTAAATCAAAACTATGACCATGGAGTGCTCACCTCCCAGCCTAGGCTAACTGGTAGCCACCCCCGAGCTCGGAGAACCAAGCCCTAGATGGGAAACAAACATGCAAACACAAATGGACAGAATGCACACAAATTCAAACACACTCCCATCTCGGCTACACTTCACCACACCTTGGTGATGACCTTTTTAAGGGTGGTAGTGGACCAATTACCCTGAGGAGAACTGCAAGTATGAAAAAGAACATGTAGCCACCTCATGGCAAATCATATACATCAAGTATAGTAACCCCTTAAATCCTTATGCCCCCCAAGGCATTCATGCCTTATTTCCCTCCTTATGACCCCCAATGCACAAACAAGCCATGTAGCAAGGGTCACACAAAATCCCTTGTGATCACTCTCATAATGAGAGTCTCTCACTCGAGGTTTGTCACTACTACCACCCACAAGATCCTCCTCTCTCCCAAGAGTAAGAGGTCTTGATGACTCCCATAAAACACATACAATACATAACCCAAAATACCAAATGAAATTCCCAAAAGAACATGCAAGGAAGCAAATCTTTTACACCAACATTAATTTAAAACACATGCAAAAAGAAGCCATTTTAAGAAGAATGCAACCAACCTTAATCTGCCCAAAGGTAGGTTAGTTTTTTTGAGGATGAGCAGCCCAATTCCACGGTTCTTCTCCTTCTACCCTTAGCCAAAATTCTCTATTCCAAAATCTAGTCTATTCTTTTCAAAATTTCTCGTCTCCAAAAATGGAGAGTGGGTGATTACCCACAAATTTTCTAATTCTTGCTTAAGAAGCCCATTGTGAGAGTTCTCACAAGTTTCTAAAAACTAAAGAGGAAGGTAAGATAGAATGGGAAAGGGAACTCTCATTCGAAAAGGAAAGTTTACAACTAGGTTCAAATCTTCTAATTTCAATTTTCGCACAACTCAGAAAAGTCAATTTTTAGGGTGTCTAAAAGGTCACTTGGGAGTAGAAACTTGCCTTAAATTACCCCTAACCCTTAGGTATACCTTATGGGCTTTAGGAAACCCTATTAAACTACCCCTAGGTGTCCATTTAATCCTTTTTAAACCCCTCTGAAGTTTATTTTCGGGTCAAACCTATGTTGACCATCCCAAAGATTTTTTACCCAAGGCATTTATGACATCACGTTACATTAATTGAAAAAGCTATAGTTAAACACTTTCCCACCAAGAGACAAATTTAAAAATTCAAACTTAAATCCACATGTGTCAAGTGACACAAAGAAAACACTTTTACAAATTAATACATGAAATCTTCTCTTGTGGATTTTACATAAATCAATTAAATACACTTAACACACATGCATCATTTACTGTTACGAATAAAATACAACACAAATGGGGTGTTGTCTCTCCAAATAGACAAACCCTGACTTACGAACATACATAGGTCTAGGTTTGGTTCTCCGTAATATTTCCATGGTCACATGGATAACTTCCTGCGCATCTCAATTTACACATTAGTAACTTTCAAATATCCACAAATAATATAAATTACAGGAATAATAATACACATCATCACTTGCATACAATTTACATCTGAACAATTTAAATACATCTTTTATCCAAGCAATTTCACATAAGCAATTCATCCTAATTCTCATAATGTTGATCCACACTTAAACATACATCATAATTCTATTATCATAGTAAAGTCATGCAAATTCATCACATTCAAAAATCATGTAGTGTTCTATCTCATAAAGCATATAAATAAATCATCCATATATAGCAATATTATCCAAATCATGAAATCATATAAGTTCTAAATCCAAAATGCATAAAAATAAGTATCCATAATAGTCTCAATATAAAAACCACTTAGATGTCAGACTGAGTCGAGGTGGGGCCTCACACCTTTCAAATTGGTTGAAGATGATTCAGAAGTAGCATTTTCTTTAGTTCCATACGACATTCTTCACAATGAAGATATTAGGGCATATGTTCACTATGATATTGAAGAACTTGGCAATGCAGACATGCTTACCCTCTATAACAAGCATATGGTAGACAGTCTTGTAAATTTGAAGCCGAAATACAAGATTCTTCATGACAAGGGTTTCACATAGTTTATCCATTTTTCGGTATTTGATGAAGCGAAATGGGTCTGATAAATTCTCAGCAGGGTTCATGATGAGTTCATCTCGATGGATAGACCACATAAGATTACAAAGAAGGCCATTTAGGCAGTCACATGCTTGAGTGCATCCAGTGAGATTTTGAGTTTGAGAAAAGTACATAATACCACTATGGCAGCTATTATCGGTTCCCAGTATGACAACTGATCGATGACAATCAACGATATAGTGGATCATGGTGTAAGATTTGCCTCAATGGTGGTGGGCTACAAGATGTATCATTCCAACAGACATAAATCAGTCTCCAGTACTGCTATATTCACTACATATCAAATGCTCAAGGAGGATAAAAGGTGTGATCTTTGTTCAGTACTCTTAAGTGAATTGTTGAGAAAATTGAAGAAAATAAATCTAGATAAGAAACATACTTTCAAGTTTGGATCCCTTATTGTATGTTTATCATTATATTTCTTGAATGAGATCCCCAATATTGGAAAATTCCAATGAGCTTATGAAAAACTAGTGGCAATGCAAATTAAGGAAGGGTTGTTGGGTATAGGTGACAGTGTAATGAGAATTTATACCTTATGGGGTTATTTCAAGAACTTCCAATCTACTATGAAAGGCAGAGAGAGAATTCCTAAAACCATAGTAAAGAAATATGAGAAGACCATCTATTTTATGGTTGATAAGGATTAGTTCCATATGGAGGCTGTTGAGCCTAGAATAGTCTGGATCATTCCCATGGGGTATAAGGTTAACGTTGATACACTTAATGCATATGATCAACACATATTGAGCCAACCAGTGGATGAGAAGGAAGAAACATTTGGAACTTTTTTAGGAAAAGGACCTAGACCTACACAAGAAATTCAATGGGCCCGCAAGGAAGAGGAAAGTGAGAAAGGAGGTCGAGGAACTTGCTGAGAAAATGGGTATAACTAGAGAAGCGGTACAAAAGGAAAGATAGAAAAACATTCTGAAGGAGGAAGAAGTGGTGAAGCCACAAGCTAAACTGGCTCCACCCATACCGTCCAAGGCCAAGCCTAGCAAATATGCACCTACCTATGGTGTGCGGAAGCCGGTACATCCACCCAAGCCTAAACCAACAGTATCCACCAGTGGAACTAAAAAGAAGAAGATGGAGAAATCTACAAGGCAGTATGTTGTTTCAGAAGAAGAAGAAAAGTCAGATGAAGAGGTGAGGGAAGTAAATAAGTCGACTACCTATGCAAAGGTAGTTTGGAAGCCTACATCCAATGATGATCATCCTACCAAGAAATCTAAGTCAGAAGGAGAGTCATCTAGAAAGGCTAGAGCCAAAAAAAAGACTAAATCTGAGATAGATCAAGCTCTTAAGTCTAGTAAGATAGAAGGCCCATATGAAATTGTGCCCCCATTGACTTTGCAGTAGTTAATTGATGAGATTTTGAAAGATGGAAATTTGAAAAATGTTTTTATATATTATGAGAATTTTGAGGATAAAGATCATCAAGCTATTGAAGAAGAAATTCTAGAATATATGGATAAATTCAGTAAGGTCTTAATAGAATTATTATCTATGATCCCCAAGAGCTTGTATGAAATTTTGGATGCAAAGAGACATACAAATTCACTTGAGGATGAGGGAATAACGGAATATGTGCTAGTAAATATATCTTTTTTTATTTCTAGAGATGAAGTCACTCGGTTACTGAAACTTGCCAAGGATAGATTACAAAGCAAGAGGAGGGTAAATAAGATTGTGATAGGGAAGAAAGATGAGGTGATAAAGGAAAGCGAAGCAATTTTTCAGACAAATTTTGATTGAATAGAGAGTTTATGTAAATTTGGAAGACTCTTCTCAAGAAAAATCTATTCTAGAAGAGAAAGCAATAGTCTCTAAGCCAAAGGATACTCCATCTATCCCAGATGTGCTTGCAAATGTTCCCGGTGGACAACAAGATCAGTCATTCATAGATGTGGTTGGACATGAAGCTCCAGTTGATGCCTCTAATGATTGAGTAGTGGATAACTCTGGTGATGTTACTTATGATCCTCTAGAGATTGAGATCATTATAGAGATGATAGTTGAGGAGTTAGGTGAAGCGCAAAAGACTAAAGATGATGTCAAAGAGGGTGAAAAAGATAAGAATGAAGAAGCTGTGAAGGAGAAGGATGAAGAGCAAACTGTAGGGCCTCCAACAACCATGACAAAAGATATTGTTCCTGATAAAGGAAAGCAGATTGCAGTTGAGGATGATCTTTCTCATGGTTTGGTAGATCTGAGAACCTTGTCCCCTCTTCAAGCACTAAAGTTGGCCACCCTTGCGCAGATCATGGCTAGTGAGGACTTACTCAAGTCCGCTTCATAAGAGAAAGAGGTGATATCTTTGGCCACTGTAGTTTTGGAGAAATTTTTTCCTAAGCTTAAGCGGATTTCCAATGACTCACCCTTAGGTAAGGTTAAGGATATGTTAAATAAAGTAGAATCTAATTTTGTATCATTAGAGAAAGCTGCAGATATAAAGTTTTTGATAAGTTCAATGAGATGAGGGCTTCAAACCTATTTGAAAATGATTGAAGATGATAAGGAATTTTTGAAGTCCGTGGTGAAAAGTGTAGAAGATGCATTAGTTGAAGGCAGAAAAATATTCAAATCATGTCTATTTTTGCCCAAGTTTACTGCAAATATTTATAAGCAAATAAGAGATCTTGAAGAGAAGCTAGCAAGTATTGGTCATTCATTTACCCCTCATTCAGTTTTTCCAAGCTCCCTTGAAGCTCAAATAATGGATCTTATTGACAAAATAAAGGGCTTCAATAAAAAAAAAGAGAAAGTGTTAAGCAGAGTGGGAGAACTAAGAAGTCTTTTCACTCCTTGGATGGACACCTTACTTGGAGCTCAACAAGATGTCATCAGTGCTTTAGGTAAACAGGTGCCATATGATCTTAAAGGCATTGAAGTTAATGCATACATGTTTAGTTCTCTAATTAATGTTTTAGATTGTTTCTTGAGAGGATGGGATGAGTATTTGAAATCCTTCAAGGTCACTTATGCAATCATTTTTAAATTCATGTAAGTTATTGCATTCATTTATACATAAGTTTTGGCGGATTCCTACCCTTTTCCATTGATTTCAAAAGGGGGGGGAGAGTTGGGAGAAAACAGTGAAAAATGATGCTTATTCTTAGCAGGAGTCAGTTGAGTGTACAGATTTCAGATTGTTAGATTGCTTGCAGTTTTGAATTTTTGGAACACTTATCATTTTTCACAGTGTTGCCATCAATGCCAAAGGGGGAGATTGTTGGCATAAGACACTATTCCGATGATGCTTCTATGATGATTGATGATGTTTGGTGCATGATATTTCTTAGGAGTTGCCATTGATGGAAACTTAGCCTATTGATCTTATCTGGTATGAAGTTTGGGATATCTGGATGCCTTGAGTAAGTTTTGGTATAAGTTTGTTGGTGATACTCAATGTATAGTATTGGTGAGAATTTCTCATTTTTGGTGATGTGTTTTTGGTTCCAATCATTAGAGTTAAGTTGATTGAGTATGAAAAGAAAATTATCATGTAATCATATCCTTCATTGTTGTCTCTTAAGTATGTTAGAAGGTCCGGTATCTGATAGAGCAGTAAAACAAGGTTATCTTTATTATTGGTGGTGTAACATGTGGACCAGATTCTTTGAGGTGATTCCGATGGTTGTTGGTGAGTTCAAGGAAATTGGATCGACTCATGGAAAGCATGTGATCATATTTTTGGCATATAGAATATGGCTTTGTAAAAAATTGAGCCAACTTGAAGCTACATGTTTCATATTCTAATATTTTGAGAAGCCAAATCTAAAATTTTGAGAAGCCAACTTGTGGGAAATCAATTTTATTAGTGCAAATATATAAGATCATCTTGGTTAATGCATTTGTGTGATGATATGGTATGTGAGATGATTTTGGGAGCGATTGAGCATAGTTTCACGTCCACACGTTGAGTTTTTTTGATCCAATGTTCAGTAGAAGAGCAGGACAGAGTAGTTTACTAGAACAACATAAGGAATCATTTTGTGCCTAACTAGAACTATTATTTGGCATAGTTAGATTCTTTTCTTTAGTTCATTACTCATTGTAATCACTTTATATTAGCCTGTAAGGTAGTGAGGCTTCCTCCGGGTTGTAGCCCTCTTGTAAATGAGTGGTGAGCTCTAGGCAGTGTGCCTGAATACATGTGCATTCCCCTCATGTAATATTGTTTTACTACTAGCCATAGTATAATAATATTGTGGGCTCAAATTCCACTATGGTTTTTGCCTTTCTGGGTTTCCACGTAAAGATATTGGTATTATGGTTATGTGCTTATTTGTTTTAAGTTTTTACATTATAGTTTTTATTTTTAGCATCTGGTGGTTAAAGAATCATATTAACAAATTTGTAAATACCGAAACACTGATTCACCCCACCCTCTTAGTGTTCATTGATTCCAACACTCCAGAGTTAAACTCCCTTGATACCACCGATATATTGAAGGAATCAAAATTCTCAATATTTTCCTAAACTAAATTACGACACTGTTTCAACTGCTAATTTTGAGTTTGGTAAATATTTTTGATTTGAAAAATCACCAATTCAACATCTCCCTATGCATGTAGATTGTTAATACCTTTCTTTTGAGCCACTTCCATACCCAACAACAAAGAATCATACTATGTAGTATTATTGGTATTTGAGAACTGAAGCTAGAAAGAATATGGTGTTATTTCACCTTGGGGAGAAATGAGAACTACACCTGTGTTGAAACTGTCAATAATACAACTACCATCTAATTTGATTAACCATATCTGATTATCATTGTTCACAATAGAAGATTGTAAGCCAAAAACTTCATCATTAGAAGAAATTGACACAAGTCCTGAATTTTCAGCAAAAGGA
Organism: Cryptomeria japonica; assembly: GCF_030272615.1. Taxonomy (NCBI): domain Eukaryota; kingdom Viridiplantae; phylum Streptophyta; class Pinopsida; order Cupressales; family Cupressaceae; genus Cryptomeria; species Cryptomeria japonica. Next base: position 428,559,516 of record NC_081414.1, read on the forward strand.
GAAATAGACATAAAATCTTCAGATAACAAACTATCTTCATTACTAGAAGACTCAGATGTCTCACAATTTCAATCTTCAACCCAAATCTCAGCAAACTCAGAAAATTCATCAATATGGAGATAATAGTTTCCCATTCTGGATGATTCAAATATAAATAGACCTTTGTGATCATCTGATTTGATCACTGAGAATTTAACTTCCTTTTCAAGGAGTAATCTCTGCATTTCACCTTTAATAGGTATCCTAGCCTCTGACTTGTCCATATTAATTTCACCTCCAACATCCTTACAAAAAATTCTTCCTTGAAGCATACCGTAGGAGGCTGGAACATCAGCTACTAAGACAATCATCTTGATCCTCTTGTCAAGATATGTAGTGAAACAAAACTGAGTGTCTATGATTTGACTAATAAAAGGTACTTGTTTTTTTTCCATAGAAAAGCATTTACCAAAGTATTAGTAAGGGTAAGTCCTAAGACATTAGCCACCTTAGTAGGAATTACATTATCTGCTGTTCCAGAATCTATCACACAGTTGCTAAGTCTATACCTGTTTATAAGAAGAGAAATATAAAAGGGTTCAATTCTACTTGACACAGTAGATGGGACAATAGCTAAGTTATTCTAAGATACTATAGAAACTTGGGCGATTTCCTTTTATTTGACAAATTTAGCTAGCCTATCAAGTTGTTCAGGATTAGCCTTAAGATATTCAACTTTTGACATTTGGATTTTTGTTTTCTTTGCATGATGAATAATATCAAAAGGGTGGTATTGCAAATTAGGTGGGGAAGTAAATACGTCACTAACAAGTTTGGAATTGACTGATACATTCTTTGACACATTAGACGAAAAAATAGGTCAGGTGTACCTACTTGATTATTAGTAGTTGAATCTTTAGGTAAAGTAGGTAAATGAGTACCTCTCTTTGAAAGGGTTACTAGAAATTGAGGTGTACTCTTCTCTTTAGTTTTATCACTAGACTACTAATCAAGCTAGTTTAGAACTTGTGAATGAGTGAAGACTACAAATGCTTCACTCTCACAGTCTATTTTGGCTTCCTGGTACTACAAAAGCCAGATACTAGAATCGCTAGATAACTCTCCCTCATCCTTTAATTAACTGTCTTCAAGTGGAAGACCTTCAACAATAGAGTCACCTTGCTTAGTCTCATAATACCCCACTGAAGCATTAATAGGAGGTGCCTCAAGAGCCAATCTCTCGGGAGGAGGAGGCAACTTGTTCTGATTTCTAGCCGCATAGCTAGAAGAATTTTTTAGGTAGGTCCTTCATGGAACATATTTGTATGGGGTAGGAAAAGATGTCTGAGAAATATGCTTCTTCAAAGTGAGAACCTTATTTGCAAGTCTCTGCACCATGGAATCAGTAGTACCTGCAGAAGAAAAACTTGAAGCTTCTGGAGTGGAAAAGCTTACTTTGGTTTTATTGGGATCATTCTTAATCTTTCTAGCTAAGATTAAGTGGTCCTCCATCTCCACTACTTGAGTTTGAGCTATTGACACATTTGTCAGAGGTGTTATTTTCAAGAAGAAGCTAACTTCTGGCAATTGTGCATTTATAAATAAACATGTTAAATTTTCTTTAGTAGGATAAGAATTAGTAGGAATTCAATTCTTCAATCTATTAAACTTAGCCACAGAATCCAACATGGGTTCATGTAGCTCTTTTGTCATGGAAGTCAGCTGAGACAAAAGAGCATGTGCATCTTCTAATGGCTTAAAACATGCTTCAAATTAAGTCTCAAATAGGGCCCAAGTTGTAATTGTTTGAGGTGCTAGGTGATAGAACCAATCTGTAACAACACCTAGTAAAGTCTCAACAAAAAGAAGTATAGCTATATCTTCATATTCCACATCAAGAATCCCACATGCAATATGGAATGATGCAATATGTTCATCAGGGTGTTTCTTACCATCCCTAAAGAATTCAAGAATATTTTCCTCGACCCTTGTGGAAGAGAATGAAGGAGTGGAATTAAATTTAAAGGACCAAACTTTTGTCCCAATGGTGCTTGTGCAACCATAACAATTGGCTATATTGGTTGAAAAGGAGGAATCACAAACCTTGGTACTTGTGGAATTACCAATTGCCTTATTGCACTTGAAGCTTCACTTGGAATAAGAGACCTCCGACTTGTAGGTGGAAAACTCATTTTTCTCTGAAGGGAAGAACTTGCATGTACACGTAAGTAATCAAAATGATGTTTTTGTAAGAGTTCAAAAACTGGATCAACAACACCTTGATTTATACACCCCCGAGTATAGCTTTGTCCGACCAGAGTAGAAACTAGTTGGAGCTTGTATCCCAAGTAGAATCGCCAAAAAATTGCTGGGTGAAAAATTTGTAAGCTGATGAAGGTTCACAAAATGTGTGTTTCACAACAGCACATAGAATGATATCTCTCAGAAGGCAAGATATAATTCCTACTAATTATAAGGGAAGGCCCCCCTTGCTACTACAACTAATTTCTATTTTTCCAAACTACTAACTTTACACTAATACAGGGTACAATAACAACTTGGTTCTCTTCTTTCAAAACCAGTTATGTCCAATTTTAATTTAAGAATAGACTTTCCCTTAACTTAAATAACTTTAAAAACTTGCAGTAATATTATAGTTAAATAACTTGGAAAGTAAAGTGTCTGTGAAAGAACAAATTCTTTCATTACTTCCCTTTTCTAAAAATGACCCAGGGACAAGAATTTGCACACTTAAGAACTCAAAGATTCTTTTTATGTACTAAGATTCATATCAACCACTGTGACCCAAATATATTGTTAGCTCAAAGACTCACAAATATATTAAAAGATAGTCTACTCTATCCAGATAGTTTGTATAGCACAAAGACTCTACTTTCTATCTTTTAAATACAACTTTTAGAGATGGCTTGTATAAGATGAAAGACAAAGCAATTTCTTCTCAGCTAATTCCCAATTTCTAAATTTCTAAAGTAACTCAAAGATTACTTGTAAACACTCAAAGTTCTTCAATATTCAACACTAATAACTATGACCAACTTTAATCATTCAAGAACATATGATATCAATGACATAATAAAATTCATACCACATAAAAGGTTGAACTCAAAACAAAGTTTGAATGCCAAGCTCTTCTCTTTCTTTATTAAATTGCAAATCTACAAAATGAACACAGTCTCAATTTGTTCTTCACTTTCGTAGAGTTTGGTTGTATAAACAAATATGGAAAAAAGATCCTTATTACAAAGATAACCCTCATATATATAGGAGAGGGATGTAGCATGAAAATAGGAAATTATAACTAATTATATGACTAAGTCAAAAGAAGAGTTTGATTTGACTTAGGACTTGTGCACTTAATAGGTGCACATGTGCAGTTACAAAATGACACCTGAGGTGTCGATAGACATAATAAAATGCCATTAGAAAAATAGAGAAATGACTAAGTATCATTCCCTTGAGTTGAATCTCGCTTCTGGAACTCCTCGATCTTCTGAAAAGCATTCTTCATTTGAATTCTATTAGGTCCCAAGGTGTTTCTGATGATGACTTTGACCCTAATTCAAGGTGTGAACCCTTGGTCTCCTTGTGCTATGCAACACAATGCTCAGGTTTGGGACATGGCTTAACCACCTCTTGTGGATTCTATAAGTCTAGTGGTTGTATCGGGCATTAATAGGTCGATCTTTTTGAGCAATGACAACCACACTTGTAACAAGTGGTATCAGAGCTTGGTCACGGGTTCAAACCCCTCGCTTGTGCTGGGTGGGGGATTATTGCAAGGTTTGCACCCTTGGTCTCCTTGTGTTGTGCAATGCAACACTTGGGTTTGTGACATGGCTTAACTGCCTCTTGTGGATTCTATAAGTCTAGTGGTTGTATTGAGCATTAATAGGTCCATCTTTTGGTGCAACGACAACTGCACTTGTTGTATACACATAAAAATGGCTATGAGCAATTAAATAAATATTTTATATTTATTTAATAATTATTCTTCTATTAAATAGTTAATTTGAAAAGATTAATTTATTTAATTCATTTCATGTCTTTATTTTAATTAATTTTATGGAAACATTTTATTAATTAATTCATTTATCCTTTTCTTCTAATCAATCAATTAAATATCTAATATTTAATGGTTATTCTTCTATCCTATTGTCTGAAATATTAAATGATTTCTTAAATTATTTAATTTCATTTCCAACTCATCCTTCCATCTCCACTTCATCTTTCCTTTGCCAACTCATCCATCATGTGGCTAAATTAATTCAACAAAATTAAAATAAATAAAACATTTATTAGCCACTTATCTTCAACTTCCAAAATAAATGAAATATTGTGTACGTACACATATTTCTTAACCTTCTTCTATATTCTCTCCAACATCCCTACATCTTAGGAAGGACTTGAGTCCACTTGTCCTCTCATGCCTAAATCTTCTCCAACCATCCCTAGATTCCCTTAGTCAACAACCTAGTCAAGGTGAGATGAGTGACACTTGTCTTCTCCTACCCCCTTTCTCTCAGCCTTCACCTTTTCTCACAACCATCCAAATCTATAGATCTGATCACGACCGTTGATCCGGGACACATTATCTTAACCTCTCAAAGTCTATAAATGCGGGAGTTTGAGTTGAGAAAGAGTTAGTCTTCAAGTGAGTTTTCAAGTTAACAATTTGTGAAAACTTATGCATCCGTGAATTTTAATCTTGAAGCAATTTAGCATAATCATTTAGCTTTAAATCATTTGCATTGAAAATCATAGTATCAGTTAACTATCAGTTATCAGTCCATTCTTCATATGCCATCTTGGAAGCTATCAGTGCTTGTCTGAGATCATCATCATTTGCAACCAAGAACAATGGAGTTAGGACACAATGAGACTTAAATCATGAAGGTAAAAATAATGTTTTTATTTTAATATTCATTTCATGTAGTTTCATTGGTTGAGTTTGTATTTTTTGTAGCATTTCCTTTGTATTTTGTGAAACTAACATGTTGCAGGTAGTATTTTGAAGATGAAATTCAAGGCGACACATTTTGGCGCCCACCGTGGGGATGGAGCCTTGCATATATCTTTCTAATATCTTGTCTAGTTGTTGCAAACACAAGTTTAATGCATTTGTAATCTAGATTCATGGTTGTGTGAGTTCTGATAGTGCATTTCATCCTTAGATTAGCGCTTTTGTCTTGCAGGTTAGCGCATTTGGCATTTAGCTTAGCGCTTTTGTCTGCAAATCAATGCATTTAATCCTTAGATTAGCGCTTTTGTCTCATAGGTTAATGCATGTGTAATTTTGGATAGTGCTTTTGTCAGTGAATTCTCACTTTTTAGTCCACAGAGCAGTGCTTTTGTATAGTAGGTTCATGCTTTTGTGCTCTAGGTTAGTAGTTTTGAGGTGAAGGATAGCGCATTTGTTAGGATAGCGCTTTTATTTGCAACTAACAAAATTTTTCTGTAGGTCCGAATGTCCAAGAACTAAAATTTTCAAACTATTGACATATCTATGTGAAAGATTGTTTTTAAGCAAATTTCATGCATTTCCTCACTTAATTAAGAGTTTTATTTTGGAAAGTAACAAATCATATCTTGCTCATTTAACTTGACTAAGGGGATAAATTGACAGCATGCAACTTTCATTTTGAGTGACTTCTTTAAAGTAGTTGCACATAGATTGTAGAGGGCTATAGTAAACTTGTGTTTTCCGTGCTTGATGAAGTAGTAGGTAAGTATGCTCTCACCCTCATACGGTGATTAGAAAACCAAACCTACTTTCTTTTATGTGTAAACCTTTAGAGGGCATGCCTTTCCGAGCTTCCTTGAGGGGGTCAATGAGAGGGGAACGACCCAAAGTGGAAACGGGCTAATACCGAGTCCTTCTGGTCCACTCTAAATAAATCATGTTTGTGATGAAAGTCACAAGCAACATGTGCTGATAAGTTCATACCGACACTATGTTTCCCCATAAACCCTGTGGAGCATAACCTCTATAGGTTGGGAACCTTTTATATTTACAAAGCTAAAAGTGTCGCATGTATGGCCACATAACCGAAAGCCTTTACTAAAAACTACTTGTACTAGTTGCCAAAATCCTTCTAATTGTTGGCGTAGGAGGTCGGACCTCTGAAGTGGCTCACACACATACAGTTCTTACTAGAGATATAAAGTTTGCCATGGGGAGTTTTCATGGAAACTGGTGTTTGGTTGCCTCGGAGAAGTGAGTGCCGAGGGTGGAGCCAGTGGGGTCAAGCATATAAATATCCTCTTTGAATAGCGTAGCCTCAGGGGAAACCCCATGTGAGATTCAACAATAATTGTCTCAGCCTGCCATAAGATTTGTACTTGCTTGTGCATTTTTTTTTTCAAACATTGTGTCTTCTATGTCTATAACATGCTCAAAATGGTAAAAATTTGAAGAAAGTCATCATCTAAAAATGAGCAAAAATCAAACAACTTGCTGGAAAAATTGAAAAGAAAATCCTTGAAAAATAGTCAGAGCAACGCTTTCAAGCAACAAAATAGCGCATTAGCACTTTTGACCAAAAGTTAGCACAAATTCTTTCTCACATCTGAGACAAAGCATATCAAATAAAAATTTCAAAGTCAGTATCAAAACACTTCTTGAGTATATTTTTCTTTAAACTATCACACATTTTCAAGCTAGTTCGATAACTGGGTTACTAATCCAACAAGCTATTTCCAAAAGGTTTCCATAAGCATAAAACATTCAACAAGCTAGTGATTGAAACATCTTAAGTGCAAAAATGAACATCATTATCAGTTTCTCATCAAGATATATCAAATCCTCTATCATGAAACTTGATCAATCTACCTTATGCTCATTGTCTTGGATATATCTTTCCTATTTTGAACCTAGGCTATATCAAAATCAGAGCTGCACTCACATTGGAATCAAGCAAACTTGTAAACTATCATATGCTTATATGACTTTTAAGTATCGCCTTAAGAAAAGAAAGCCCAGTTATAAAGCTACTCAGAAGAGGATAAGATTCTTGTATATCAATCACAAGATCTTGTTAAAACATAGGACATTCCTACACCATTTCCGTCACTATTTACGTGGCTGCAGGACATAATTTGATGGAGAAATTTTGCAAGGACGTTCTTTTTAACAAAGAGACGCTTTATCACAACAAACCAACAAAAGTGGTAAAATAAAAAAAGCATACCTTCCTAAACCAATAATCACCTATTGAGTTGTCTTTAGAAGGGCAAAAAATTCAAAAATTTCAAAACAATCACATGCTAGTTTGGACTAGAGCTCAATACGAACAACTCAGAAAACAACAAGAACAAATGGAAGAAGAAGATAATTCAACGTTCCAAACTTTTGGGTATATGGCTGTTGATGAAGAAGCGGTCAATAACACCATTAGAGACCTTGAGCAAGATTTCAAATTTGATAGACTAATAGAAAAATTATTAGCAAAGCAAAAAGAAAAATATCTCTTGATGTTGGCAAAGTCAGGAGCTAAATTGCCATAAGACTTTAACAGAGAAGGCTTGAAACAAGATGCGGACACAAGTAACACTCAAAACATAGATGGTCCAAATAAAAAAGATATAAATAAAGAAAGCCATGAAGAAACAAGAAAAGAACATGATGACACAAGAATAGAGCGTAGTGATAGAAGAACTTATGAAGAGACAAGGAGAAACCATATGGATAATCCTTTGTTAAATCTCACTCACCAAATGCAAACTCTACAACAACAAATACAAGATATGTAGAATGGAACAAGTTCCAAGAAGTATTCATTGGAAGATATATGCCCATATCCTTTTGATAAAAATTTAAATATGATAAATACGATGGGACATCTGATCCTCAAGATCATATTAGGGAGTTTTGTACTATGAGTATGGAATTTGCACATGAAGAAACTTACTTGATGTGTCTATTCCCTCAGAGTTTAAATGGACAATCAATGGAATGGTTCTCAAGATTACCATTTGGAATCAAATCTTTTGAAGAACTTGTGAATAGGTTTATTTCACAACACTCCTACAATGTAAGGAATGAGATAACAATGCTGGATCTATGCAATGTTAAATAAATGAATGGTGAATCTTTCATGATCTTCTTGCAGTGATGGAAATGAATGTTTAATAGGTATCCAAGAGATGTACTTGATCAAGAAAAAATGGACATATTTATTGATAATATTATCAATGAAATGATTTATCGTCTAAAAATGCAATGTCCTCCTTTCGCTAAGATGATTGAGAATGGTCTAAAAATAGAAGACATAATGGTAAAGAAAGGAGAGCTAAAGCTTTACAATAATTCTTACAACAACAACCACAACAACAATAATAGTGACAAACCCAAGTTCTGGTCAAAGAATAGGAATGTCATCAATGGAGGAAATGACGACAATAAGGCTACGAAACAACAACCAATCTTTGGGTTTCAACACTAGTTGTAGATGGAACTATGGAGGGAATAGTGCAGCTGGAGGCAAATTTGAATTCTGCAAATGGAGGGAACAACGTGGCTGGTTCTTCTGGTTTTGATTCCTCTGCAGCACAAGGACAACTTGACTCTTTGGGATCTATGGTGGATGATGAGGATGGTCAAAAGGATGGGGACCCATGGCATCGGGACCCTCCTCAAAATAATGAAGATTCTTCAAAGTTGGTTCCTGAGATCTTGAACTCCGATTTGGAAAAGATGACAGAGATGAAGGCTCTCAACCCCTAGAATAGTCTATTTACAAACAAACCCACTGGTAAATCGTCCTTTCCTTATGTGGAAGATATTTTTGATAGAAAAATAGGCAGATTGGCTATTGCAATTCTAGATGTGGTAATAGACCATAGTATCTCCCTGATGGCTTTTTCTCTAGTGGGAAAATTTGTTGGACCCAGACCTTATAATATTGAGGTCATTAGGTCTTTTGTTAAGAGAAAATGAAGGCTAAAAGGATAGGTTGATGTTTCATCCCTGTCAAGGGGTTTCTTTGTCTTTTCTTTCTCTTGGGAAGATTTGGAAATGGCCCTGAGTGGAGGACCATGGATGTTTGGGAAATCCTCATTATCCTTATGGAAATGGTCTCCAAATATGGAGCTCAATGACTCCTTTTTTGAATCTGTCCTGGTATGGGTTCGGTTGCCTGGTTTGCCACTTGAATTTTGGTTGGAGGATGTTTTCTTAGCTATTGCTAACTCCTTTGGGGAGCTTGTGGCTATATATTCTATGATAGAAGCATGGAAGAGGATGGTGTATGCGAGGATATGTGTCAATATTTCATAGAATATGGACCTACCTAGCTCTATTGAAATAAATTCCAAACTAGTGAAGTGGGAACAAGCCATAGAGTTTGAGTCCCTCCCCTTTGTGTGTTTCTCTTGTAAGAAAGCTGGACATTGAGCAAAGGCTTGCCCAAGTAACCCAAAGAATGTTCAGAAGCATAACAATCATGTTAAATAGATCTGGAAAGAAGAAGAGTAATGAAAATGAGGAGGGTAAAGAGGAAGGAGGAAGTGGACTTCCTAGTAACCCAAAAGATATAATAAAAGATGATAGGAGAGATAGTCCTTCCAGGGATTCTAGTCAAAAGGAAGATAGACAGAATAAAGATAAAGGATTTAAAATCAAAATAGTTAATGGATTTGAAGTATTACAGATTCAGGAGGTAGAGAATGTAAGCATAGAAGAACCTCTTGAAGAGGGTGAGATTGGTGACACAAATCAATCACAACATGAGGCTCTATAAGAAACAAATATGAAAAATAATAAAGGTTGCCCTGAGGTCTTTGAAGGTCAAGAAGTTATTGTTGAAAAAAAGATCAAGTTTGGCTTGCCTCAGGCTTACCTAAATTCTCTATTTCAGAATGTTGGTACTGAATCACCCACCTCTTCTTAGATAATAGGAGAACCATGGAATAATAAGCAACCTGCATATAAAGATGAAGAAAATGAAGAGATAATAGGAGTGGGAAAAAAGAAAAATAAGAAGACAGGTTGTTCTAATGGGGTTAAAACTAGAACCAGATCTAAGGTGGATATTGGTCTTTCCAAATCCCCACAGGGATGTAAAACCATGAAGTGGCATAGGGAACAGGAGAGTAAACAAAATATAGTTGATGGAAGGAAGCGAACTATCGAGGAATGTTGCTCTCACGTTTCCAAATGAAGGTAATTTCCTAGAACATTCGAGGCCTAAATGGTCTCCACAAATAGGATGTATTAAGGAATTTTATTAGAGATCATAAGTCGAACATCATCCTGGTTCAGGAAACTAAAATTAGTAAGGAAAAAGTTGAAAAATTAAATTTCTTCAAAGAGGGAGGTGTTTGTGGTAGTAGTTTGAATGGGGTGTTAGGTGGGGTGGCCATATTCTGGAATAAGAAAACTACTGATGGAGATTTGATTGATGAAGATGGTAATATTATTTCTATGAGAGTTAAATGTATTGTTGAAGGACAGGATTGGGTGGTTACCAACATTTATGCCCCAAACTCTAAAGCTGCTAGGGGTAAATTTTGGGACAAAATTCAGTAGAAAAGGGGTTTTTTTCTTAGGACATGTGGCTATTGATGGGGGATTTCAACACCCTGTTGCAAGAAAGTGACAAATATGGAGGAACTCAAGCTCAACTGGATAGCAGGATTGACCTTATGGACTTTATCAATGTTAATGCCCTGATTGATGTTGATCTTACTGGAGCTTCTTATACTTGGTCTAATTGAAGGGATGGAGGAGACCTTATTCAGGTAAGGCTTGATAGATACCTTATCACTTCTGGCTGGGTCCTTAAGTATAGATACTCTTTGTCTATTATTAACAGAATAGGTTCGGATCATTATCCCATTTCTTTTGTTGTTGAGTCTGTTAAGAGCAATCGATGTTTTCCTTTCTAGTTTGAAAAAATGTGGATTTCGCACCCTTCCTTGGAAAGTTCCATTGCCAAATGGTGGAATATTAATGTGGATGGTTCTGCCATGTTCAAAGTTGCTAAAAAATTAAGAAATACCAAAGATAACATTAAGATTTGGAATACGAAGGTTTTTGGAGATATTTTTGAATCCAAAAGGAAGCTGAAGGAGGAATTAGAACATATTCAAAACTCTATTCAGAAAGATGGTTATAATATGTTTCCCAAGGCTAAGGAAGATGAGATTCCAGCTAAACTTCACAACACCATATCTAGGGAAGAAATCTATTGGATGCAGAGATCTAGGGCTATTTGGCTGGAAGCTGGGGATAGAAACACTAAATTCTTTCACATGACATCTATGAAGCATAAAGCTGCCAGCATAATCTTTAGATTCATTACTGATGACAAATCCTTCTCAAAGATGATGACATTGGGGATGAAGTTGTTAGGTTCTTCTCTAACCTCCTTACTGGTAGTAAGGATATTGACATTGTTAAGCAACAAGACCTGGTTGATAATATTCCTAAGATTATTGAACCTCACCAGAATAAGACTTTATCTTCTATCCCTACAACTTATGAAATTAAAAAAGTTTTTTTTTCTTTTCAAGGGGATAAGGCTCTGGGCCCGGATGGATTTCCCATGTTTTTCTTTCAATAATATTGGCATATTGTTGGGAAAGACACGGTCAATGTTGTCAAAGAATTCTTTGGTTCTAGAAGAATCCTTAAGGAAATCAATTCTACTTTTATTGCTCTAATTCCTAAGGTGGTTGCGGCTGATTCTATGGGAAAGTTTAGGCCAATTAGTCTTTGTAATTCCTTTTACAAGATCATTTCAAAAGTCATGACTTCCAGACTATTGGTTGTTCTCCCCTTTATTATCTCTAAGGAGTAAAAAGGACCAGGTAGGCAGATTTTGGATTATATTCTTCTTGTGCATGAGAATATCCACTCTCTTAATGCTGCAAACAAAGAGGGTTTCTTGATAAAATTGGATCTGGCAAAAACATATGATAGAGTGGAATGACAAGTTCTTTTCAGGGTTATGGAGGCCTTTGGATTTGATGAGAAGGTAATTAAAGTTATAAGAGAGTTGATAGCTACTCCAAATTTTTCTATTCTTATTAATGGATCTCCGTCTATATTTTTTAAATCTTCCAGGGGACTCAGGCAAGGAGACCCTATTTCTCCTATTCTTTTCACAATCTTGGCGGAAAGTATGAGAAGACTGATTCAAAAGTTGAAAGTGAATAAAACCATCAAAGGGTTGCAACCTTCCTCTGCTAATGTTTTCTGTACTCACCAACAGTTTGTTGATGATACAATTTTGATGGGATATTCTTCTATTGGTGAGGTTGTTTCTTTCAAAGGTGCTCTCAACTCTTATTCCTTGGCTACTAGTCAGCACGTTAATTGGGAGAAATCTGCTATTTATTTCATAAATATCCCAATATTGAGGCAATAAAGAATTGCTAAAATTATTGGTTGTAAGGTGGAGTTGCTCCCCTCTACTTATTTGGGCCTCCCTCTTGGTTTGGTTCCTCCAAACTCTTTTTGGAACTCATTAATTGACAAAATCAACAAGAAATTGGTAGGTTGGAAAGGATCTATGCAATCTCAGGCTGGTAAGCTTCAACTTCTTCAAGCTACTCTTCACTGTTTATGCTCTTAGCTTGTTTAGTATACTGGTTAAATTTGTTGAAGCTTTAGAAAGGATTCATAAAATATTTCTTTGGTCAGGGTAGAAGACAAGAAAAGGATAGCTTTGGTTGCCTGGGACAAAGTTTGTAATCCTAAGTGCAAGGGGGGATTAGGTATTAAAGTTCTTAAAATTTTTAACAAAGCCTTGCTTGCTAAACAGATTTGGAGGGCTTTTGGTATTAAGAAAGATTGGAGTAGGGTGTGGTTTGATAAATATATTCATAACCAGCCAATTCATTCTCTTCTCTACTCTGAAGGTATCCCTGTTGGTTCTTTCATATGGAATAGTATGATCAAATCTATAAAAGTTGCTAAAGCTGGAGCTGGATGGGTCCTTGGCAAATGTGACAAAATCAAGTTCTGGGAGGATGTTTGGATTAAAGATGAACCTCTATTTAATCAGGATTGCAGCCAATTCATTGATGAATGCAAAAGGAGGTATGGTTCTATGGTTTGTAATTATTGGAAGGAGAATAAATAGGTTTGACTTGATGTTATTTATGCAGGTTTTTCGCTGCTCCAGCAAGATCTACTGTCCTTTTCTGTTAGTAAAGATTACAATGATGTGTTTCTTTGGAAGAGAAATCCTAGGGGTAACTTCACTGTTGCCTCTTCTTATAAAAAAACTGTTACTTAGGTCTACAACCCAATATGGAAATCTGGAATAGATTCCTCATTCCTAAAGTTAACATGTTTTTTTGGCTTGCAGCTCACAACAAGATTATTACCATTGATAACTTGGCTCGTAGAGGATTCATGTTTCCTAATAGGTGTGAGTTATGTCAGAAAGAGGCAAAATCTATGGATCATTTGTTTATCCTTTGTTCTTTTACCTGGGAAATTTGGAGTAAAGTCTGGATGCAATGGAAAGTTGATTGGGTAATGCACAATAGTCTTAAGGAAGTCATCTTGCAATGGATCTTCCCTACCAAATTTCCTCTCATTAAGACCCTCTGGTCCTTTGTCCTTCCTATGACCATTTGGTACATCTAGAAGGAGAGAAACAATAGAATTTTTAGGGAGGCTAAGTGTTCATCTCAGGTGTTTTTTGAAAATATTTGCAGGGCAATTAAAGAAAATATAAATACTCTTCACAAAAACAACAAGCAGTGGAGCTATCTTAATATGACTGATAATGAGAAAAGCATCCTCACTGAATGGAATTTGATTCACAAGGTATGCAAATCTGATATAATGAGTAGGAGAGAAAATGTTGTATGGAGATTTCCTTTTCTTGATTGGGTTAAGGTGAATTTTGATGGTGCAGCTAAAGGCAATCCTGGGAAGGCTGGAGGGGGAGGAGTCATCAGAAACTCTTATGGTTTTTGTTTTTCTGCAATTGCCTCTCCCTTTGGAGTTCAAAACAATCATGTGGCAAAAGCTCAGGCAATGTTAAAATGCCTCTAGCTTGCTCAGAGTTTTAACTTTCAAAAAATATGGCTGGAAGGGGACTCTCTCAATATTATTTAGGCTATCAAAGGGACTAGTTCACCCTCTTGGAACATTTATAATATCATTGAGAGTGCTAAAAAATTATTAGATGCATATGATAGTGTGTTCATTTCCCATACTCTAAGGGAAGGTAACATGGTAGCTGACTTATTAGCTAATGAGGGGGTTTATTTAGAGGAGGACACTAATTATATCAGAGGTTTCTTGTAAGAAGGGAGTTTGTGAGCAATTATTATTTGATAGAGTCCATGGTACAAGTTAAGTTCATTATGAATTTTTTGGGTTCGGATATCAAAGATAGATATTGGAGTTATGTGAAGTGTCAGCTGATGACCTATTTAAGGCATTGTGATTATGATCACCGGTGTGATAGGGCTAATCATATTAACTCATGGTTCATTTTGAATGTTTTAAAAGACTATTTGAATAACAAGGAAATTACCCTGTTTTTCGATTCTAGCGTCTTGCTACAGAGTCTGAGCTTAAATCCAATTTTTCTTTGACATTTGGGTATCACGTGCTCTATTGAGGGTTTCGACCTGAATCACATTATGGGGGGTAATCTTAATCGAAATGAGCCTTCCAGCTATGATAACTAGAAAAGTGAATGGAAAATATGGCGAAGGTTGCACAGATATGGTTTCACTGATTACATGGAAAAACTGCACGGGGGTAAAAAGTCGGTGTCTCATGGTTTTGCCAAGGGATGGAGCAATAATAAATTCACTCTATTCAGACAGACTTGGAAGCTGGATGAAGATTTGGTGGCGGAGGTTACAGGTTTACAGAAGGATGGTACCAAATTTTACAAAGACCGCAAGTTCTCAGTGGAAGCTACCAAGAACTTCCCTAAAAGTGATGAAGAGAGGGTTCGGCTCGCTAAGAAGGACAATGTGTCCTACTACCTTCCTCATCAGATAAAATATTTCTGGTAGAAGATGTTAAGAGTGTTAATGGAATACCTAATGGTTGATGGTAGGTTTTCGAAGGTTTACAATTACCATTTTGTCATCCTAAACCATTTTCGCCATGGCTCGAAGATCTCTTTGCCTTTCTATTTAGCTTCTTCCCTTAATGATAGCCTAGCCGACCATGCGTAAAAACCTAAATCCTATCCCATTTCTCACCAAGGCCTTATATTGTTAATTTATGAGCATTTGAAGGGTAAAGCTAGGGCTAATAGGGAAGATCCTTTGGTGGAAAATTCCCACATTTCTGAGGGTTATGATGGCTCTGAGTCTGATGAAGATTCAGCTAATACTCCTCTACATAAGAAAGTGAGGGTTGGTGATGAGGCTACAGATGACACAGGCTTGGCTGGTTCAGAGGAGGAACAGGGGAAGACGGTTGATGATGAGGCAGAGAGTGAGAAGAAAGAGGTTGAGGGTGAGGAAGAGAAGGTGCAGAGAAAAGAGTATGTTGAAGAGCCAGAAGAAAAGATTTAGCCTTATGTCTTGAATAGCAGGAATGAAGCTCAACACACTATAGAGGAGGGAAACCCTAGGTCTGTGAGCTCTGCTCTAGTTATGGAGACTGCGGATACCCTTTTGAATGCTGCTAGAAATAGTACTCTGAAAATTTTCAACTTCCAGAAATGGGTGATTAAAAATATCTCTAGTATTCAGAATAAACAGAGAGATTTGGATTATAAAATTCAGAATTTGGTTAAGGACACCAATACTAAAGGTAAAGAGGATGTGGCAGTGGATACCAGTAAGGCAGAGGATGAAGAAGAAATCTAGGATTGGCCAAAAAAAGATATGATTAAGGAAGATTTGAAGCATCTTGAAGATGTGATTAGAATCATCAAAGAAAAGGGAGAGGTTGATAATTAAATTATCATCAACCGGATTACTAAAACTGAGAAGGCCTTGAAGAAATTTATGGAGCATAGCCTTGAGGTTTTGAAGGTGTCATCTCAAAATATGAATGCTCTAGTTGCTTGTCTAGAGAAGAACAAGCAGAACAAAGAGATGGTGATCATTGATGATGTGCCGGCCACCAGTTTTGCTCCTCACTCCTCTAGATGAAGAACAAGGCAAACTACCAGTGATCTGGAGATGAAGACTAAAGACACCCATCAGATGCAGGAAAACAAAGACCTGAAAGATGCAGCTAATGCTATGATGATGCTTGTTAAGGATGTGGAAGAGTTTATAAAGTTTTTTATCTGACATGTAATCTGGTATTTGGTTGCCAGTCTCTCACTAGATTTTTGTTGTTCTTTTCCTTAGCTATTGTTTTCTCTGCTAGTCTTTTGTAACTTTTCTTTCTTTGTCCTATTCTCTCTAGTTTATTTTATGCTTATCTTCTCATTTTTTAAGCAGGTTTAGGGTCCCTTAAAACCTGATTTTCCTTAATAAAAAACAACAACCAATCTTTAATCTATCGAGTCAAATCCCAAGCAATAGCAATCAAGAAAATAATAAATCCAAGTCTTTCTTCTCCAATCCTCACAGGAAATTCACAAACATTGGAGAACCCTTGGAATCAGCTTTGAAAACTCTTCTTGTGAATAAACTAATTATTTTACCAAAAGGAAAAAGTTGTGAACCACAAGTCAAACCTAATTGGTGGAATGACAATCATTTTTGCAATTACCATCAAAATAAAGGACACCAAACTAATGATTGTCAAAGATTGAAACACCTTATCCAAGATTTAATCGATAATGGAACTATCACAATGGATAGTCATAAGACAAACAAATCCCACCTAGCCTTCAAAACTCCACTTCCAAACTATGAAAAAGGTGAACAATCTAAATCAAAAGATGACAAAGGAAAAGCCAAAGTGAACTACACTTATACATATGATGATGTGGTAAATGTCATCATCGTTAAAGATAACACACCTTCAAAACCAATCAATGTCATTACAAGAAGAAAAGTGAAGGTCACTTTTCCAGGTATAACAAATGAATCAACCTCCACTTCATGACAATATAACTTAGTGGAATAATTACAAAGAATACCCACTCAAATATCAATTTTAGAGCTTCTTAAAGTTTTACCTATGCATAAGGAAATTTTGGAAAAATCTCTAATGAAAACAACTGTTTCAAAAGACCTGGATGTAGATCAATTCCAAAACATGGTGGGATATCTTATAGCCCCTCATTTCTTATCATTTTTTAAAAATGATGATGTATCCTTGAAACATCCTCACAATGCTCCCTTACATGTTGAAGTCACCATTAATAAAACTCGTATCAAATGCATACTCATAGATGGTGGAGTTGTCTTAAACATTTGTGCATTAAGTTTAATAAAGGCTTTGGGATATTCAGAAAATGTAGTAGATCCAAAGAAGAAAATAACCATTAAGGCTTATGATGAAGAGGAGCATTCTTCTAAAGGAACTGTGGTGTTACCAATCAAAATAGGACCTGTGGAAAGGAATATATTATGTAAGGGTTTAGATTTGAACCTCTCTTATAACATTCTTCTAGGAAGGCCATGCATTCACAACATGCAAGGAGTTCCTTCTACACATCACCAATGTGTAAAGTTTCCTCATGAGGGACAAGAGGTCACTATAATTTCAGACTCTAGCCAATATTGCAATAATCCAAAACCAACACAAGATACAAGAGTTACACATAATAGAGAATCAGTATGTCCTACCAAAGAAATTCAAAAAAAATTATGGGAAACCTTCGAGAAAAAGCTCAAATTAAATGATGAAGGAATGGGAAAATATTCTTTGCATAATTTTCTACTTTCACCTAAATCATATGGAAAGCCTACAAATATCCAACCACGGATCTTAGAAAAATCAAAAGAAATGTTTAATGGAGCATTTGTTAGAGCTGGAACACTTGCAGAAGAAATTGAAGACACAGACATTCTTGGTTGGTTGTACAAAGATGAAAATGAAACTATAGCAACAGCTGCAGAAGTCAATATTACCATAGAGAAATATGGAAATGGTTATAGGATCATGCAAAAAATGGGATATGAAGGAAAAAGACTAATTGGTAAGCGACATCAAGGTATTTCAGAACCTATTTGTCCTCACTCACAATCTAAAGAAGATAAATGAGGACTTGGATATTCAAAACCAAATCAAAAGCAACATAATTATCAACAACCAAAGTGGAGAAAGAAATTAGTCCCTAAAGAAGAATAATGGCAAGAAAAGTTACATCAAGCAGCAGAAATAGTAGCCAATAAGCAAAAACAAGAAGAATATGAGAAACAACAAGAAGAACTTGCAATCAAAAGAGAAGAAGAATCTTGTAAACAAGTTCAAGGAATACGAGAAAATGCTAAATCTGAACAAGATATTTTAGAAGTAGTAAAAGAAGAGATGGCCAAAATCAGAGAACTATTTGCACCATACAATATTCCTATATGGTATAGTGGTGTAATCCTAGACAATAATTCAGAGACAGATTCAAATAAATATGAATGGGGTCTAGATGTATCATCTAGTGTATCAAGTGAAGAAAAGAATGAAGAGAAAGAAACTATCACAAATGAAGACTTGTCTTTTACAAAACAAAGGATAGAGTTAGAAAGAAGACAAGAAGAACTCAGAATCTAAAGAAAAGAGGCATATACAAGACAACAAAAAAAAGGATGAAAAATACCAAGAAATAACACCACAAGAAGCACAAACAGATATTGATCAAGTATCGAGAAATATCAAATTTCTATCAAATGAGGAGCAAGATGTACCAAAGTATGGAAGAACAGTAGAAGAACTAAGAGATAGTCAAGTAGGATTGACTATTAGTCCAGAAGAAGATGAGTTCAAGTTAAGAAATAAGCTAGCAAAATAATTCTCTATATCATGTGCACAATTATGTCAACTTCAAAATACAAATTAATCTATTGAAATTAATCAAGAAGGAACTTGCAGTATTAAAGATGTGTGTGTTGATATAATCCATTCGTTTGAGGGACAAACGTCAGATGAAGAGTCACTTGAGTGTGAGCTACAAAATACTAATACTGATTTTGTTAGAACTGATTGGAGAACACTTGGGAGAGACTATCCTCAAAATCATTCTATCTATGACATTACCTACTCTACGCCAAATTATGACTATTATCTCATGAACCTTGAAGCACCTAACAATGATGATGACTATGACTTACCCCTTCTTCATCCAGGACTAATTGATTGGGATAACCTCGAAAACCCTGAATTGGATGTCTTTTCCAATGACCATGACTTAGTTGTGTATCTTAATGTTGTCAAACCCATAACACCTAAGATATATTGCATCGTGGAATCAAGTAACATTTATTATAGTTGGGAGAATGCCAAACTTTCTAGTCGCAAAATTGAAATAAAATAAGGAAAAAGACCTAGTGCTGAAAACCATTTCATGGCAACACTAGATCAATCAAAAGGAAAAATAAAGGATGCATCTGACGGTGAAAACATCTTTGAGGTGCTAGAAGATGGAAATTTTGACATCCTCCCTGCATATTTTTAGAAGAGATCTGCTATTCTAATAGAACCAACAGAAGCAATAAAAATTGGCACACCAAAGGATCCCAAGATACTTCATTCTGCTACATCATTATCAGTTAAAGAGAGGAAAGAATACATAGAATTCTTCAGACAAAGAAAGAAAAAATTTTCTTGGTTCTATGCAGATATCCCATGACTTAATCCAGATCTTATCATGTATCATCTCAATGTGGATCTAAAAGAAAAACCAGTTAAACAAAAGCTAAGGAAGATGCATCCACACATAGCTCTCCTTGTAAAAGTTGAGCTAAAGAAACTATTAGATGTGGGTTTCATAAGACCTGTTGCCTATCCAAAATGGGTTTCAAGCATTGTGACAATCTTAAATCTAGATAAAATCATAAGAGTCTGCACTGATTTCAGAGATTTGAATAAGGCATGTCCCAAAGATGATTTCCCACTACCCAACATTGATGTAATTGTGGACTTATCAACAGGACATGAGATGTTTTTATTAATGGATGGATTCTCAGGATACAATCAAATAAGAATCACCCCTGAAGATCAAGAAAATACATCATTCACTTGTGCATGGGGTACTTACTACTAGAATGTTATTCCATTTGGGCTTAAGAATGCGGGAGCAACTTATCAAAGAGATATGACAATAATTTTGCATGATATGATGCATACATTTATGGAATATTATGTAGATGATATACATGGAAAATATCATACAAGAAAAGAACATTGGAACTGATGGTATGATGAAAGAATAAGTATCTGGTAGATTATTGAGAGGGGGGGGTGAATCAGTAAATAGAAAAACTGATACAAACTTTCCCAATCTCAATCTCAATCACACAAAGTAAACTTATCAATGAAATACCACTGTCAAGATGAAAACTCATAAGAAAACCGGTTGACTGTTACAACAACTTAACAGTAAACATCATTAAACTTGTAAACATCCAAATGCTTTATCATATGTCAACATACTTCATTTCTCAATACTTCTAGTTATCATGCCTTATCAGAAATAGTTAAGTAGTTAATCAAATCAACCATAAGATCATAACCACAAAAACATTCACCATATGACACATATGACACAAGTATTTTTGACGTGGAAACCCAAATAGGTAAAAACCATGGTGAGATGAGACTCACAAGATAATATTTGAACTCTTCCAAAGTTTGCCCTATTAGGAGCCAAGCCTGTCAAAGCTTTACAAAAGTCTTGTTAAGAACTGGTCCTGTTAGTAATCACCCGGTTAAGGGATTGACTACAAATGACTTGTTAGAAGCAATACCTTGTAAGGAGTAACCTCAATAGACGATTTTAAAATCCAAGCTAATGGACTACCTTGTTAGAGGATTTAATAAGTAACCAAGCTTGTTAGAGCTTACCTGGTTAAGTGATTTCAATTCTACTGTAATTGTTAGAAAACAACAGGAGTTTGCTGATCTGTCTGAATAGCACTACACTTGCTTGATCAGATCCTTTTATGCTCCTATCTGCCTTTACTCAAATTACAGACTCATCATCTAGTTTGACAACCACACACTCAACTAATCTCTACCAACACCTTCAACTAGACAACTTCATCGACCTTATAAACAATTCAATCAGGTTGATAACACAAAAAAAACCTAATTCTCTCATTGAGATTACAAACAAGTCGGTTCAAGTATGACTGTTGGATTACATATCAATCTCTACACATCAATCAAGAAAACATCAACCGCTCGTTGATTACTGCTTCATCAAGCTCAGTAACTCATCACGCGCTTTGCATTAGATGGAATACATTTGATGATTCCCTAGACAAACAACACGACAAAACATTTGAACTTGTCTTCATACAATGACCATACGTGTCACCATCATTACCACTCAACATCAGATCATAAACTAACATAACCAATTCAACAACCTTAATCGGTTAGGGTTTAACAAAAACAACTGGTAGGGTTTACCAGTTACAACAATAGATAAGGTTTACACCATTACACTGGTTACCAGTTCTCCTCACAAATTCTTCCTACCGGTTACAGTAACTATGTTAAAACAATATCGACAATATCGTTACCGGTTCAATTAACATCAATGACAACATAACATATCATTAATGCAATATTCTTACAAATTCCAACATGAACATCTTGGGAAAGATCTTTGATAGGCTTGAAATATATCAGTTAAGATTAACTCCAAAGAAATGTGCATTTGGAGTAACCTCTAGAAAACTTCTTGGGTACATTATATCAACTCATGGAATTGAGGTAGATCCAGAAAAGGTCAAAGCTATCATGGAAATGGAGTCACCTAGCAACATAAGCCAATTGCATTTTTTACAAGGAAGATTGCAATCAATCAAAAGATTTGTCTCTCAATTAGCAGATAGATGTCATCCATTCACTCATATTTTACATAAGACCATCCAATTCCAATGGGATCAGAAGTGTGAAGAGGCTTTTGTGTAAATCAAAGAATATCTCATGGATCCTCCAGTACTTGTATCACCAATCAAAGGGAAACCATTGTTACTTTATATCTTAGCGGCAAATGTATCATTAGGAGCTCTCCTAGCACAACATGATGAAGAAGGAAAAGAAAGAGTAGTGTATTACATCAGTAGAACACTTGTCAGATATGAATTTAATTATAAATCAATAGAGAAGACATGTCTAGCAGTTGTATTTGCAACTCAGAAGCTGCAATATTATATACTGACTCATTCTGTGAAACTGATAGCAAAAATAGATCCACTAAAGTATCTGCTGAACAAGTCAACTTTGATAGGCAGACTGGAAAAGTGGGTTATGGTACTAAGTGAGTTTGATATAGATTATGTTGATCGAAAATCTATCAAAGGACAGGTCATTGCTGATCAATTAGTTGAAGCACCTTTACAAGATGACATACCATTGCACATTGAATTTCCTGATGCAGAAATTTTGACAATAAGTACAAAATTTTGGGAGTTGTACTTTGATGGTTCCTATACACACTATGGATCAGGCGCAGGAATTTTGTTCATCACACCTCAAGGACACACAATTCCAAAATCATATAGACTGTGGTTTCCATATAGTAACAATACTGCAGAATATGAAGCATTGACTATTGGTCTCAAAATGGCTATTAAATGAAATATCAAGGAATTATATGTCTATGGTGATTCACAACTTATCATCAACCAAATAAACGATGATTATCAAACTAAGGATGACAAGCTCATGCCCTACAAACAATTGGTAGAAGAGTTTAAAGAATACTTTGAAGAAGTATCATTCGCTCAGATCCCAGGAAATGAGAATAAAGAGGCAGATGCAATGGCTACAATAGCATCTCTCTTGCAGAATCAGGAGAATCAACAATGTTATGAATTCTTGGTAGAAGATATCTTAACCCCTACCATTCAATCCCAACATACCTACATGATTTTCCATATATCTGGAACCAATCAATCCTTATACGACCAAACTTATCAATACTTAAAAGAGAATATCCTTCCTCTTGACCTATCCCATAATCAGAGAAGAAATTTTATCCATTAGTCATCTCGCTATACTATTATTGTTGATACCTTATATAGGTGAGGTCTAGATAGCACTTTATTGAGATGTCTTGAACAAGAAGAATATGAGAAACTCCTGGCACACACTCAAGTGGATTAACGTTGGCTAAGAAACTTCTTTGTATGGGTTACGGTTGGCCTTCTATGGAGAGAGATTCATTCACATATGCCAAGAAATGAAAATAATGTCGGATCCATGGGAATATCATCCACGCACCGACACAAGAATTACATCTTATAGCAGGATCATGGCCATTTTCTCAATGGGGCCTTGATTTGTTAGGTAAGATAAATCCTTCATCCTCTAATGGACATAAGTTCATTCTAACTACTACTGAATATTTCACTAAATGGATTGAATAAGTACCTTTGACAAAAGTGATAGGAAAACAAATATCATCATTCATCTTGAATAATATAATCTGTCTCTATGGAGTTCCTATAACCATTATCACTAATAATGGATGACCATTTAAGAATCAAGATGTGAAGGAACTATGTGAGCGATTCCATATCCAACCTAGGTTTTCTACTCCATATTATCTATAAGGAAATGACAAGCTAAGGCATCAAACAAGACTATCTTGAAAATATTGAAGAAAATAGTTAATGAAGCTAGAAAAGACTGGCACATTTAGCTAAATCCTACTCTTTAGGCATACCAAACTAGCATCCACACACCAATGGGGGCAACTCCATATTTATTAGTCTATGGATCAAAATCCATATTACCAATAGAAGTAGAGATACCTTCTCTACGAGTTTCCTTGAAAGGTCTTATACCAGAAGAAGAAGAACGAGTCTCTCAACTTCGAGAACTTGAGCTGATTCAGGAACGTCACCAAAATGCAACAAATCATTTGAAGGTATATCAACAGAGAATGGCAAGAAGTTATAATCACATATTCAAGCCAAACATTTTTTAGATTAGAGATATAGTTCTAAGGGAGAATACAAGCAATCAACAAGACCGAGAAAAGAAGGGTAAATTTGAACCAAATTGGTTAGGTCCTTTTGTCATAGTAGCAGCATATGGCTTAGGAGCATACAAGCTATCCACCCCTGAAGGTGATTGGTTTGATGAGCCTATCAATTCTATCCATCTCAAGAAATTCTATGCTTGAGATGTAAAGTCCTAGAAAAAATCAATCAATAAATAAAAAAACATATAAAGTCTTGAAATCAGTAAAAATCAGAAAAGCAAAAAATCCCTAAAAAGTATAAAACAACAAAAACAAAAAAGAAGAAAAAAATCAAAATATGGAAAAAATGCAATAAATTTAGACAGTGAAAACCTGGTAAACAGGTGCTATCTAAAAAAGTGAGTTCTTCCATCTATGAGATCGCTCTGCACACCTATCCATTCCATCCTATCGCATTATTGCATCCATCTATCCTCGCATGTTCATTTCATCTTTCACATCCATTGCTTTGCACCATTTAGCAGGAAATATGCAGCTTACCAACAGTTATCAATCTTTGACATACTTATCATAGTCACTATCTTATAATTTATCAGAATCAATCATATCAGCAATATATCCCACCATGGTTTGGATCTTGATCATTATTCGTACATCTATAATAAAGTTTTGTTTCCACTGGGGGCAAAATCCTATTTTCTTTTTCTAAGGTGATCTTTTGAATCTTTGAAAATCCAAAACATTTGGAAAACTTAGAAAAATTAAAAACATCTAGGATTTTGAAACAGATAACGAGCAACAAGGCAAGAATGAAGATCAAGGCATTTTATGACAATTGAATTGTGAAACTCAGGAAATGAACAATCAACCAGCAAGTAATCAATGATCATTCATCAAGATGATTATATTTGTTAATGACCATGAGAACATGTGAATGACCTACAAGATTTAGTGTTTATATCTTGATTTTATTGCTAATCATGTACTCTATGAGACTCAAGGATGTCCATGACTAGAGAAGATATGATGGTTCATGATTATTATTTTTTTATTGTAGTCTATGGTTTATCTCTTATTAAGGTATGTACTTGTCTAAGGATATGATCGGCAAAAGATCAAGGAGGATGTTCCGAGTCATGCATGAAAGGAGATAATCCTTGTCTATTATGTAAGAAATACTCAGGTCAACTTGATTCATTATATCAAGTTTCTTGTATAAACTTACTATATCAAAATCCATGTAAGAAATACTCAGATCAGCTTGGATCTTTATGTCAAGTTGCTTGTATTTTATTACAACATTTTAAATCTCAATGATGAAATCATGCACTGTTACAAGACAACATATGAAGAATGGAAGTATCATTTTAGTTAGATCATTTTTAGATAAGCTCATTATTCAAATGCATTATAAGCATTCATTGTCGGTTGCATTATAAGCATATAATTTCATTTAGATGTCAACGGTCATAAATAAAGATTGAGTATACTTGGACAAACAAAAACACTTTGCATTTGATCATTGCGGGTGCATTTATCTTTAGAACCATTTAAATTATCATCATTCATTTCATTTAGTTGGATTTCAATCATTGCATTAGTTTTCATTCCATTAAGTACATTTCATTAATCATGTAGTACATCATCATTATTATTTGCATTAGAATCATTATTATTGTAGTTCTTTTATCCATTAAAGTCATTTAGTTGCATCTTTGCACTTAGATTCATTATAATCATAAGCATTACATATAAACATCCATAAGTAGCATTCATTAATCATCATTTGCATTTAAAATCATCAACTTGAAATAAAAAAATGTCGATCATTTTCATTTCAAAATCATTATATACACATAAAAAATATACAAAAATCATCATTCATTTGCATTCCCATATAGATCATTGCATTTGCATCATTTAAGTTAGTAATCATTTTCAAGTGCATCCATGATCATCAAAATAAAAAATAAAAAGCATCTTTTGCATCATCATCATGAAATGAAAAGAAAAGAAAAGATCATTATAAAATCATCCATGTAATCAATGCATATAGATCATCATCATATAGAGTAACATGCATAATAAAAGATCATCATATAGAGTCCATGCCTGCATATAGATCATCATAAAACAATAAAAAGTCCAAGTATACAATGATATCAGATCAAAAATAGAGTGCCTCATCAATATAAATTAAGTCAAGGTTGTCCTGTGCCACTACCACCTAATTCTATCCACCTCTGTGGTTGTGGGCGAGAAGATCCTCCAGATGCTTGTCTCACACGATCACCACTACTCCGAGGAGGTCCCATGATGGTGCAAGAGCACTTAGTTTTGAGACCAAATTGTTCATTTTGGTGTGTTTTTTCATAGTTTGGTTTGAGATGGTGAATAAGAGTCTTCTCTTAGGTCCTCATATGTTTTTGAAAAGTTTTGGTAGGTTGAATGTTCTTAGGACAATGTATTTGCTCAATTTTGGCTTGTAAGCCCTTGTAAGCCTAAAATGGCATAATATTGCATTTTGATGTAGAATGCCTTGAATAGCCTTGTTTGGTATTTGGAAATGTTAATGTAATGGTCTTTAGTCATCCTAGATGGTTTGGAGGAGAAAACAAAGCATGTAAGGCAAAAATGCACTTTTTGGCAAAAGTTGTCAAAGTTGCTTGACAACTTTTTGCAATGTTGAGCAACTTTTTGCATTTTTGAGCAAAGGGTTAGTTAGAAAACCAATGGAGAGATAGTTAGGATAAAAATGGCATATAAATTAACTGAGAATTAATTTAATGAGGTTGTTGAACGCCTGGAATAGATTGGAATACAAATTG
Organism: Cryptomeria japonica; assembly: GCF_030272615.1. Taxonomy (NCBI): domain Eukaryota; kingdom Viridiplantae; phylum Streptophyta; class Pinopsida; order Cupressales; family Cupressaceae; genus Cryptomeria; species Cryptomeria japonica. The sequence continues at coordinate 428,586,334 of NC_081414.1, forward strand.
GAGACCATTTTTGAGTTTTTACCTTGCATTTTTCAAGAATTAGAGCAACAATCCGTACTTAATGGATTTATTGCATTGATATTCTTTTCTTGTTGTTTTGTACATGTTATTTTAGTTCTTAGGAAGAATTTTGGTTAGTTTTATTGCAGGTTTGAATTGAGTTTTCACTTTTGCAAGCTCTCGGCCTGAGCAAGGGTTTGAGAGGCCCAAACATGGTTCCAACTTTAAGTCCTTTGAGTTTTTCTCAATAACCCTAGGGACTTGAGACATGAAACCTTTTTACAGTGTACATAGCTTTTATTTTCCTTTGGAGGTCATTGAAAGGCCAATGAGCATCATTTCCTAGGCGAGCTCAGTCATAGCCTGGTTAGGAAATGAATGAGATTATACAAGTGTTTACAGGGATGAGAAGGGTTGGAGTTGCAGAGTGTTTGGAATGAATAAGTGGGGTGTGGTAGATCAATAAAGACACCTAACCCTTGGAAAAAGACCAAAACAAGCCTAAAAGCCTCTAAAACAAGCATTTCTCAGGTTCTGTACCTGTATGGTGAGACTGAGATTCATCACTTCATAAATTGGAAAGTACTTCCAAAAGGGTATCCTGATCATCAAAGAGTTTGTGTGGGTCTTTGGGGAAATTGTGAGAAAATCCACAAAAACCGGTTAGGTAGGGCTAATTGGGGCTCTAGGGCTACTAGGGCTACTAGGCCTAGAAAATAGGGAAAGGAAGGAGCGATGGGGAAATGAATCAAACCCATGCTCAAAACTAGTTGATTACCCTTGGAAAACATCATAAACACCTACTAGAACCTCTGCAAGCATTTGTTAGGAGTTTGAGAGTGTGAGGTTGGATTTAGCCTTGTGAATCTCAACCAAGCCTAAGCAACCAGTGAGCACATCTTGATTGGGAGCACTCCTAGAGAGTTGAGATGTCTAAATTGATTAGTAGACTAGATGAACAATGAAGGGAGCCCACTAGGACAACACTTGACTACTCTTAGACAAGGAATTATCTCTCTTTGAGTTTACCTCCCCATCACCTAGCCATGTTTGAAGCATGCATTTGTGGGTGAAAAAAAAAGTGTGTGGTTGAGAATGAGATGAATGAAAAATTGGATGTGTTATCCCTTCTTATAGTTCCAAAATTTTATGATGATTATGATGAGTTGAAGTGTTTGTGGATGTTTGATCTCCTACGCTAAAGGTTGGGTATCAACAAAGTCCTCTTTAGAATTTCTCATTTGATGTCTTAACAATTGTGAGATGAGGTGTAGCAAGTTTGTGTTGTTACAAACACCAGCTATCTAGTAATGAGAGGATGCACTCATGGAATAGTTTTAACCTATCTAGATGTTTAGTAATTCCTTTTAGGATGATTGATCCTAGATGTAGAGACACACTAGAAACTAATTTTGTTGGTATGATAAACAATATTCAAAAGGACTAAGGACAAGACTTACTTGTGTTGAGAGTTGAATGGATTTTTTTGATGTGTTTGGAATGAGTGTAAACCTTGGAATTTCTACTAAGAGCCTACGAATTCGATGATTGATTTTGGAAATGATTTTGAAGTGAGAAAGATGGAAGAAAATGTAGGAAGATTATGTGAACCTAGGAATCTCTAATAAGTGATTGCGGGTTGTGGAATGTATGATGGAGGAATGAGTTGACCGTGATTGTGATAATATGATAAAGCCCTTCTTTGAAAGAAAGCTTGTGATGCAAGTGGTTCTAATCCAAAGTCATCAGTAAAATCGTGACTAAAATCATGATATCGATGGATGAAAGTGTGATGTTTCAACAACAACTTACGGTTTTTGTATAAGAAACTTATTCTCTTTTGGGTTTTCTTTTCACTTTGCTTTTTTTGTTTTTTCTATAAATTGGCTTTTTGACGTATTTGAGATATTTCCAAACACAAAGCATGGGTAGCTTTTTGCAAGAATGTGTGAAGTTGTTTTGTTGAGATTGTTGTTGGGTTGTAGCTTGGTTTAAATGGTTGATTCCTTGGACAAGAAAACACAACAAGCACACAAGCACATATTCTTGCCTTTTCAAAAATGGCACAAAAGGTGTGGGTCTAAATCAACCCATTCATGAGCTTTTTAACCCTGATAATGCGTGTATGTTCATAGGTATAGAGTTGGCCCGAATTTCCACTGGTATGAAACAAGACGAAGACAACTCAAATAGTTTTTATCACTTAGGTAATGGCCATTTGCGACATTTTCATCCCACAACTTGATATTTCTTCGACTTTGGTCCTACATACCTTATGTATCCCACTGTAGCAGGTAAGGATGTGATACACTAAGTCTTGTGAGAGCATAACAAATAGGTGGTCCCTAAGATGGGGGAGTCACTACTTTCATCAAGCTACAAGTAGCCTTTCAAAAATCCCTATTTCTACTCAAGGAAATATGTATGGTGAGTATCTTGGGAGCAAAACCATCTATGCTCTTGCACTAAACTTTTCACAAATATCCTCAATCAATAGAATGGGTGGACTTCTAAAATAAGAGGTGTCTAGTAATGTTCGATGTCTTTAGATGTAAGTTCATTCTGTAGTGACTCACTTAAGAACCTTGTAACTCACGGTGGGGCCCATATGTCCTTTAGGCAAGTTACATTGTAGAAACATCTACACCCAAGACTATAGCTTTCGCTCTCACTTGATTTCTATAGCAGCTCAAAGGATCTACCACTCAAGGTCATCCCAAGAATGATGTGTCTCTTGGCAGGCCTCTCTTAAAAATAAAAAATTTAGTGTGTTACTAACACTTTTCTCTTGCACCTAAGACCACGAGAGCCTAGGGAGAGGATAGTGTGTGTTTGAATTGGGACCACTCCACAAATTTGCACAAGCATGCCAATGACAAAAGACGCTTGTTCTTTTTAACCCTTCATTACAATATGATCTATTTGCTACTTGGAGATGTTGCTCCAATAACCACAATATTGTTTTTAGCCAAGATAGCAATTATTATGAGTTTGGAAAGGAAAACTTTGAAAATAATGCTTTGGTAAAAAACTGAAATTGTGTAGCCTTAGCAACCAAAAGGTAAATGTGAGGTTCTTTCCTTTATGCACCAAAATAAAAAGTGGAGTTGGTTTTAGATGAACCAAATAGAAAATGTGAAGTTCTTTCTAATCCCTTTGTAAAAACCAAGAAAGATTAAGTTCTTTTTATCCACTAAAGTGAAAATTTGAGTTGTGTTTTAGGTGCACCAAATAGAAAATGTGAAGTTCATTTTAATCCTTTTGTTGAAAACAAGAAAGATTAAGTTCTTTTAATGCACCAAAGTAAAAATTTGAGTTGTGTTTTAGGTGCACCAAATAGAAAATGTGAAGTTCATTTTAATCCTTTTGTTGAAAACAAGAAAGATTAATTTTAAAACCCAAAGACCAAAAAAATGTTTCTAACTACAAAGACCAAAAAAATGTTTCTAGCTAACTCCTAAACATCTGCACAAAGAGTTAGAAAACCTACAATGAAAGCATGGAAAAAGTTAGTACATATGGTGGGATCACAAGCCTAAAATTTTGTTTTTGAGGTTACAATTTTAACCCTCTATTGGAGACAAAAGTGCTAAATTGGTGCAGGTTTTCAAAGTGTTTGACAGAGAGAAAAAGCACTAAAATAAGTTAACAACACTAAAAAATGCTAGAAAAGCTCTAGAAAACTGAACAAAAGCGCTATTTCTAAATTTTCAGACTGGTAATAGGGCACTAAACCACACTGCAATAGTGCTAAAACGTGTCAAAAGCACTATTTCGAACGACGAAAGCACTAAAACTCCGCATGTGCGTGAAAATCTGCAAATTCAGAATGGTTAGTTAAAAAGTTTTAACTTCTTAGTCTTAGATTCATGTCGGGTTCACCAAATGATGTTAAGAAAATGGGGACAAGGCAAAAACAAAGTTCAATGTTAATAAGTTAGTTTCCCACCATAAAACCAAGACAAAGAACTAAAACTATTCCAAACATATCAAGAAAGATTAAAAAGCATGTAAATAAAGCAAGATAAAAGAGAAGGAAGAGAAATCTCCCTAAGATGCTTCCATGATGCCTTTTGATGCTTCTTCCTTGTTGCTCCCCTCTCCAAGTCCCAAAAGAGTGTAGATCTCAACTTTTAGCACTATCCATGGATGCCATATGGAGATTCAAGATGGTTGTAGATGATAAACAAATGCTATGCAATTGTAAAAGGGTCTCTATGAGAAAAATCCTAATGTCTATGTAAATTTTACTATAATAACTGAAGCTATGCGAAATGGACAAGTGTTAGATTAAAACCTGTGGTGGAATAACACACAAAAAACCAAGAAACTGTTAGTGTTAATCAACCAAAAACTAATCTAAGTAGGCATATCAAAAGAGACACCAAAAACATGAAAGAATATTTAACTAGGAAAGTAAATATAACGAGGCATCTCCAAATGCCTCCTAACATGCTCTTAGCTCCTTCTCCTTTGTTCCTCTCCTCTCCAAGTTCCAAACTAGTGTAGCTCTCAACAGCTTTTTGCACTATAGATGTTTATGGAGGCTCAAGATTGAAATATTTTAACTATGCTATGCAAGTGTGAATAAAAGATAAAATGAGATGCTATGATGCTAAAATGATTTATTTTAGACCAAAATAACAAGATATTAATGGTTTATGCTAAATGCTCTCTAAAATTCTCTATAACTTAGATGCATACAAGTTTTTTCAGGATCTGGATTATGAAGGAATGAGCTCTATTTATAGGAAAAATGGAGCAATGGATGGTTGAGATTGACTAATCTCAACAAGGGTCAGGATTGAATGATATTCAATCCATGTGATGACTTTCAACCCAATCTTTGGATGACAAGTGTCCATATGAGATAGGTTGAGAGGAGAGGGAATAAACATTAAATGCTTGACATGACCTGAGGGTTAACTTGGGAGTTAAGGTCAAGGTTAGGTTGAATGAATAAATTCTTTATTCAAAGAATAAAGCTTTTATCCAATGGATAAACTCTTGTGCAAAGGCCAAAGGGATAACCATGGCCAAAGCATTAAATGCTTGAGGAGACACATGAGTGCAAGTTGAATTAACCATAAATGGTTATGTAAGAGCCATTAATGGTCATGTAAGAGCCATTAGTGGTTTTGGAAGACTTTAGAGGTTAGATTGTTGAACACACAAAGCATTAAATGATTTTCAAAGACTTTGAAGTCTTTGAGAAGTGACTCCAAGTTGCTTAAGAATGTGACAATAATTAGGGGATGGATAAGGTTAATTAGAAAGGGGTTAGAAGAATCTAGAAGGGGTTTTAGGAATGCAAGTGGATTTTGTAGGAGAGGGAAAATAGGATTTTAATTAAAATAAAATTAATTTATTTCAATAAATGTGTGCAAGTTGCATTTGTAGGAAAATGCAAGTGGGGGGGATTTATGATTTAAATAAATGTTTTATTTAATTTATTTAAAAGAGGAAAGGGGATTAAATTGAATAAATAGAATTTATTCATTTAATTGATTTGTGAACTAACCCCCTAACCATGCTTTTGAGTGTTTTGTGATGATTTGCAGGTAAAAAACCCAAGAAACAGGGTAATTTAGGGCTTTCTGAGAACTTATGCGCCTATGTAGGAGCAACTTGCACCTGTGTCAAGCAATTTGCGCCTATGTCAAGGACTTCTGCGCCTATGTCAAAGGGATCTACGCTTGTGTTACTTCATTTTGCGCCTGTGTTACTGCATTCTGCGCCTGTCTAAGACATTCTGCGCCTGTGTAACGCCAGAAACAAAGGTAAAAAACCAGTGTTTTTACTTGCAAATTACTTTGTTTTGCATTTTGTTTCTGCATTTTGGTTTTTCTTTGGTACTGATTCTTTGTGCAGCACCTTGTCATTACGCATGGCAAAGACAAAAATGAAACTACTAACGAATTTTATGCAGGTTCACTAGTCAAAGATCAAACAAATCAAACTTCTAACTTGGTGATTTTGCAGGTTGCCTTGTACTCCAACTAAACTTTGTATTTGTAATTCATAATTAGGCACCTAGTATGATTGCTAAGTAGGATGGAATGAACGCGTGTTTTCTTTGATTGTCGAGTTTGACATTGGAGTAGGAGAGTATGCTCTCATCCTTCTTAGGGTGATCAGAAATCCAGATCTTCGATACCATCCTCACGGCTCAGATTGTTTGTTACCTTTAGAGGGCCTGCCTTCCTGACCATTTGCTTTCTTTTGCAAGAAAGTGACAATCATGAGAAGGGAACGACCCAAAGTGAGTATAGCTAGAATACCTTGGCATTCTAACTCACTATAAATAAATACCTGATGGGCGAAAGCTTTGAAGGAAGGGTTACGTGGGAATTGTAGTTACTTGGGAAGTGATGACCCTTGGACTCTTTCTCATATCAACATCTAAGTAGGGCCTCAAGGTCTAAATTGTGCTTGCGCAACTAAATTTGTTTGGTATCTTGGTGGGCTTAATGTCTCAATCACGCTTGCGTGACACCAAGGAGTAACGCTTAACATAAATCCTTACTAAACACCTTGTATTTAGAGGCCAAAAATCCTTCTAGTTGCTTGAGAAGGACGAGTTCGGATACTTGGAAGAGATACTAAGTTCGCCATGGGGAGATTTCCATGGGGACTGATGCTTGGCTGCCCTGAGAAGTGAGTGCCATGGAGGGGAGCCCGTGGGGTCAAGCATCTATGTATTCTCCTTGAATCTCATAACGAGTCTACCTCTCAAGTACCTACTATCCTTGCCTACCATAAGAAATGTGTGAATGAGCATGATTGTCTTGAGTCTAAGTTGAAATATCTTGTCTTCTTTGTTTGTTGAAAGTTGAGTTGTGTCTCATTTCAAAAACAAGACAAATTGATTCAAAACAAGGTTAAACACAAGAGTATTTCATTCAACAAAGTTCAAAACACCTTCAAACATGGTTGTCAAACATTTTTCAAAATCTTGTCTCAACATTCATGTCACTTAGATTTAGGTTCATCCTAGGTTTGCATTTTGCAAATTCATTGTCAATTACCAAGGTTAAGTTTCACCTAGGTCATACTCCTTTGCATATCAATAAGGGTCATCCATTTGCATGTGTCCTCTTGCATTACAGTAATACCATTTCATAATTCAAATTTAGGTTGACATTGTCATACATTTGCATTTGCATACCCTAGGTCTCTTCATTAAGCTTAGGTCATTATCATATCATATTAGGGTCATTTGCATAGTAATTGTCCCTTTGCATATAGTGTCAAAACTAGGTTTTGTCATACTTGAGTAATCCAAATCTTTGATAAACCCTAAGTCATTGTTAGGAAGTCTAGACCTTACCAAACTTTTGTCTTTTGTCATCAATATCATTTTCGTCAAACCTAGCTTAGTATCCAAGCATATAGGGGAGACATTGTTATTTTGTCCTTTTGTCACTTGGTCCTTTTGTCCTTTGAGGTCTAGACATCATTTCAATTTCCTAAGGGTCTCTTTTTAGATTTGCATTCCAAAAAGTTTGTCAAAATCTTGGAAAACAACCAAAAACATAGATTGCATTCTTGCCATAGATTGCATTTTCGTCTATTTAGTTTGCATTTAGTTGCATATCATACATCATCCTTTTAAAATCAAAAATCCCAAAAACATTGCATAGTGACATGTCTATTGAAACAGGGTTTCAAGCACCAATGATGCAACAAAGTTTGACAGATCAACCGACAATGCAATCGAATTTTAATCCAAGGAAATCACAATTATATCCAACCCAACAACAAGGCAATATCAATCAAACGTTTTATGATGAAACAAGTCTCCAAATACAAAAACTAGAGGAGAAACTAGCTCAAGAAAATGAGATTTTGGAACAAAGAGTGAAAAACATTGAGAAGAATAGATCACAAATGTCCAAAATGTTTCAAAAATTTCCAGGTTGAAATCCAAAGATTGAGCCAATTGATGTAAGATCTCTTCTTGAATGATCAGACATACCAGCTCTCCTCTCCCAAATAGAGATGATGAAACAATTTCAAGAAAAGAGACAACATCAATTTCAACATTATGTGCCTTCACAACAAGAACAAGAATGTGTTTACTATCAATCAGATTTTCAACCATCACAACCAATTGTTCAACAGCTCCAACATTTTCAACCAATACAACCAATGGTTCAACAGTTCCAACATATACAACCAATACAACCAATGGTCCAATTTCAACAATATGTCCAACCAACTATACAATGTCCACAAATGGTTCAACCAATGGTGGAATATCAACAAGTTCAATCAACATATCAATGTCAACAACCACAACCAAACATTCAAAAACAAAGGTTGCAACACACACCAACCCAAGTTTCAAACATGTCAGAACAATTGAACCAAGTCCAATATCAAAACATGACATCAGATCAGAACCAACTCCTTGATAAACAAGTTCAAATTCTAGATACAACCATGTCAAAACCTCGAAAGAAAGGTGGCTTTATTACAATGCTCTTAAGGAAACAACCAAGTGAGTTCTTTGAGGAAGATCAAGATAATACAATTATGTCTAGCAATGCCTCATCCCCTCGCAAGCAAATTGACTCTCCAGTGGCATCTATCCCTACACCTTTAGAAGTTTCACAAGAACCTTCCATATTGTCCTCATCAAACAATACACCCAAGGATGCAATTATCCAAGGGCTATCCATAATTGATTGCCAAGATAATCCAATTCATGATGCACATCCTTGTCATGTTTCAGAAATACAAGACCCAATGCCACCATGCACTTTATTGCCATTACCTGTTTTAGAGGACCCCATTCGAAGTCCCTCTTCCTCATGTTCAAGCATTGATTCCTTGCCAGAATCCATCACAAATGTTCAAAGTGCATTTCCTTCGTGCCAAAGCATTAATCCTTTGTCAGGTTCCCCCATGCATATCCAAAGTCCAACCCCATGTCAAGAGGATAATTTAGAGCATGAAGAAACGTGTCTTAAAACATATCAAGATCAAGATCCCGAAACCTTATCATCCCATCCAATTGTTGACTAGGACCCCATGTTCCCAGACACTCATGATGATTCCCCTATTCTTATCCATCTTATCCAAAGTCCTATTGACACTCCATTCCCTGAGAAAGATCAAGATATCCCAGTCCATCCAATCCCAAATGATCCCATTCCATTTCATGAAAAAAATGTCCTTTCAAATCCCATTGACATTCCACTTCCTAAGAAAGATCAAGATATACCTTCCATCCTTTCTAATGATCCCATTGAAAGTCAAGAGCAAAGCACCTTTAAAGAGGATTCCAATGATCTTCCTCCTTGTCAAGATCAAATTATTCCTTTAAATCCTCCACAAGATCCTTGTGTTCCTCCATCTCCTTGTCCTAATCCAGCATATACACTCCAAAATCGCATTTCTTTTGATGATCCCATTATTTCTCCCATTCCATCTCTTGAAGAGCCTGTCATTGAGCCATGTCCACTACATAATCCTAATCCCCCTCATGATTCTAATGTGTCAGTGCAAGATGTTCATGAACCCTCGACATGCATAATGGGTTCTTCCACTTTGGTGCGATCCGATCCACTTCAAGATCTCATTATTTCTCTCATATCATATCCACCTCATAATGGACTCGCGTCTTCTCCCCAAAGAAAAGAGTATCCTACAAGTCAAGATATTAATAAAGGCAAAGGATTAGATCTCCATAAGCAAGCATCCCTGCATGTTAAAGAAAATATTAAGGGTCATGTCTACACAACTCACTCTCAAGACGTTGGTATCCCTCCGTCACAATCCAAAGATATCCCTTCCCCATCATCCCTTCCATCCATCTTAGGTCCTTATATCCATTCGTCCTCTATGCAAGGTCAGAAAAGGCACACATCCTTGAGTAAATTCCATCCATCCATGCATTCCTTTCCCCCTCCAAGCAATTTGGATGCCAAGTATAAAAGTCATAAGTCTAAAAATCCACATGTATTCAAGGATCAACATGTCCAATATAATCGACATGTCAAAACAAAGAACAATATGATCTATAAAGAAAAAAATATATCCAAAAGGCCACAAAGGCCCACTGAGCAAAATAAAGGAAATTTAAAATCTATATGGGTTCCTAAATCCCTTATGCAAGAAATGCACTCCAAGGAACCACAAAAGCATAAAAAAACAAAAACCATGTGGATCCCTAAGCAGCTCCTTGAAGCACAAAAGCCTAAAGAAACATCAAAATTGGCATCTACAATTGCTATTCCTCCATCCAAACCTCTCAAATTTGTTCCTCCACCACCTTCTTCATCCATTTTGGGCCCTTATGTCCCAAACTCCATAGCCTTTCTTTCGTCAAAATCTCAATATCCAAAATCCATTTTTCCTCCATCAATCCACCACCCATCAAGGTGTGTGCCAATGTTGATCTTGCCTTCATTTCCATCTAGTGAAGCACAATTCTTCCAATACCCTATCCATTATCCAATGCATATTTTCCATCCTTCCATCCCTTTGATCCCATCCTTTGCATAAATCCTTGCCTTAGTTTCATCTCATTTTCCATGTCCTTATCCTACCAACATCTTTGAGCATGCTTTTAAAGGTCATGGTCTATTTTTTTTCAAGGCTACTATCCAAACAAAAAAAGATGTTTAAGTCCTTCTTCCATCCCCTATCATGTGTCCATCTTCTATTGAAAAAGGCAAAATACAAAAAAAAAAACAAGTGAAAAAAAAGGACAAAAAATTGAAAAAGAAAAAAATAAAGAAAAAAATTTCATCCACTGGTGAAAACCTGGCAAACAGGCGCCTTGGGCAAGTACCATGATGAAAACCTGGCAAACAGGCGTCATGCGTAATCTATGAAATTCTTGCACACCACACTTGGGGGCAGGTTTCCTCCATTATCCTATTGTCCCTCATGTCCAATTTCCCTTTCCACCTTTGATCTTGACAAGGCTGAGGATCTTCATGAGCATCATGCATCTTGTTTGCAGCTTTTAGTCCATCACAGCTTTTGGTCTTTATCCATTTTCTTATTATAACCTTTCATCCATATTCCCTGTCTTATTGCAACTTTCTGCCACTATCCCTTATCCATTCTTGGTCTTGCTTATCCTATCCATATCTTATCACTATCCATACACTCTTTCTTTCATTCCTTGATCTTGATTTGACATAAGGATGCAAAATTTAAAACATATTTTTCAAAAACCTCTTGACATGTCCCTCATGCCATGTCACTACTTTACATTGCCATATCCAATCTCTTGTCCCATCATGCAATAGCCCTTGAAAATTGCATCTGTGTTGTCTCCATAATCAAAGGCCTTTGTCTTCCCTCTATCCACCATCATTTCAGAAAGCCTACTTATTCACCTGTCATATTCATTGCCTTGCTAGACACTTGGGGCAAAATCATAAAAATTGAAAAATGTCCTGAAATAATCCAAAAAATAAAATATTGTTCTGAAAAAAATCCCAAAAAATCATATAATGTCCTGAAAAAATCCAAAAAAACCAAATAATGTCTTGAAAAAATCCAAAAAAAAATTGCAAAATGTCTTGAAAAAAATCCCTAAAAATCATATAAAGTCCTAAAAAAATGAACACAAAAAAATTATAAAAACTCGACAAGAAAAACAAAAAAATATCCCCTTTGTGCATAGACAGATCACTGAGCATCCCTCCAACGACACGCAATCACACATTGTGCTTTAATGGAATCACGCATAAATAGATGAACTTTTTCAATCAAACCAAAGATTCAAGCTGATCACAATTGTCATATCAATCACTCAACATCAATATCATTCATCCTTGGCACATTATCATGAGTCTTATATAGGGTGTGGTATACTTGAAACCAAACTATGTCCTGTCTTAGACGGGATACCGCATGTCCTGAAACCAGACAACATGATCGTCCTATTGACACTTTCAACTTTTGACAATGAAGATCAAGATGTTTGTTTGATTGTTGGAATTAGCGAGTCTTATCATTTATTGATTTATCTTCGATCATGTTCCTATGTTGCTCGATGATGTCACTGAGTGATTTAGAGTGACCGGGATGGTTCATGGTCCCTTTCTTTTTTGTTGTGATTGCTGTTTGTGGAATGTTTGTCGCAAACTGGGGCAACTATATCATTGGGTGTCTGTGATAAGTATGTTCACTTTGTGAACGCCGCACATACCTTGACCCTTGATGTATGCACCCTAGGATGCTTCACTCATTCCTTGTGTGCGATGTGTCTGTCTTTTGCAAAAAGGGGTTGCATTTCAGCTCTGGCCTTCAATGCCATGATGCTACGCATCCATTTTGCTACATTAAATAAAGGTTCTCACCTACAAAGTGCATTAGTGAAAGCAAGTTTTTCTTCACCTCTAACTGTCCTCTGTCTCATTTTCTTCTTACTAACATTTCTTCCGTCAGTTCGGATAGTCAGTTCGGTCTAGTGCTCCGATTTCCCCAAACACATATGCTACATCCTGCATTCATTGGTTAGTACATTTGCATTACATCAAGCATCATATCAAGCATTTTATCCATTTCATATTATAAATGCATCGAAAACACATAAAAAAATATATCCATACATGTTCCACAATGGTACATCAACAGTGCATAAGTCATCCATACATGGTAAGTAAATATAAGTCATAACACATTGCATCCCATCATATCGATGCATATCATATCATATATCAAAATAATATCGGAGTACAAAATTGGACTGTCTATCCTTGGTATGGCCCGCAGGCTGACTACAAAATGTCACACTACATAATGTCAATTGTCTGTCATAAAGAGTACATGCCTCTATCACTGGGTGCTCACTCTATCCTCCTCATCCCTACCATGTCTCAAGGATGATGTCCCTCCTGGTCCTGGTTGTGGTGGTCTCATAGGTCCACTCACCCCCATGCTGCTCACTGACCTCTGAGAGCATGCCCTGCTCTCTGTCCTCGATCGTGCTTGATATGATGCTTCTCTCTGCTCTGGTGGAACTGTACTCTCATACAGTGTCCTCTAATGGCGTATCTCCTCTCCGGTCTCTACCAACATCTGTGCCATCTCACATGCACTGGCATCCCTAATCGACCCAATATACTCAATGACTCTCTATTCTTCTCGCTGTGCTTGGGCTACTGCTGTATCTCGAGCTGCTGTAAGTCTGGCTATCTTCGCTCTGAACTGATCATGCTCTGTCCTCAAGATAGCATTCTATCTCTCTAATGTTGCAATGTGATCATGCTGACTTGCTATGGTAGCCCTGCACATCTCCATCTCCTCTATGCTAGCTGTCTCCAGCTCTATGGGTATATCCTGCAATGACTCCTGATCGGCTGAGTCTGGCTCATAATCCTCATCCCCCTCATCATCTCTGTCCTCATCATCCCCCTCATCCTCCTCACCGCCCTCATCCTCCTCATCCTCATCATCTCCCTCCTCCTCTTCTGCGAGTGGGAAGTCCTCTTGTCTCCTCGGTACTAGAATATCAGGATTTGTTAATGGCACTGGCCACCGTCATGCAAACCATCTCTCATACTCCTCTGTCATCTCGGCATCCACCACATCTGATCTCCAATCCCACTGTCTCTGCTGTAGCTGTGTGAAATCGACATAGGCTATGTGTGGCTGAATCATCCTCCCCCACTAACTCGTCTCTCTGTGAGATTGGGCAAAGTGTGCAGTCCCTCTAGGTACATCCTGCCTCTCTCCAAACTGTCCTCTGACTCTCTCCGGTAGGTACATCTCAATCACTCTCTGGCTATTCACTGGTCGCCCAATCAGGTATCTCTCCTGTCTACAATATAGTAGCTCATCGCTATCATCTGACCATCCAGGGCAATCAAGATATGGCCTCTATGTGAACTCTCTCAATCTGTCTAGCTCGTGTCGCCAATACAATATGTATCCAAAAGGACCCTGTCTCAGTGCTCCTCCATAGCAATACACATATGGTTGATGCGGTACTACCTATCTCTCTGCAATCGGTCGACATATGGCTATGTGCTCAAATGCCCATACCTGTAATAGTGTGACTCCACAGCTCGATGTCTGCACTCCCTGATATGCTATCTGATGCAACTGAAAATATAGCATAGCCAGTACACATGGTCCCCATGCATACACCGTACCCTCTGTCGCCATCCACTCTAGCACTCTTCCCCATCCAATAGGGAATCCATGTCCTCGTCTGTCCCCTGCTAGTAGACATGCTATCACCACTGCTATCACCACATATCGCCGATCATACTCTGATGCCATGGTCTCCCAGCCAATCTCCCTATCTATGATATCCAGATCCTCTGCGTCACACTCAAATAATCTGCACAACGCGTCTCTCCCTGTCACTGGGTCATACTCTATCATCTCCCCATGAATCAGAATGCGGAGGATACGCCATACATCCTCTAGTGTCACAGTCGCCTCTCCAGTTGCCAGATGGAATGAGGAGGTCTCTGAATGCCATCGCTCTACCAATGCGGTAAGCAGTCTTGTGTTTGCCCTAATCTCGGGCATGAATGTGATATAGTATATTCCAAGTCCTGCTAATGTATCTCTGTCCGTGCTTATGAGTCTATGTCGTAACATGAAGCAGTCATGTCGGTTCTCCCGTGTAATCAAGGGATACTGTCGACTTTGCATCACAATTGGGGCACATTTTGTCAGTTTTAGGGTTTTCTCTTACGGGCTGCATTTCCTTATTTCATGTCCAAATCAGGGTGTTTCTAATCTATTTTGACCTATCCTACCCTTATCCCCCCTTTTTAGATCATTCACATGCTGTTTTTGGACCAAAATTGCGTTCCCAGTGAACAACTGCGCCTGTGTGTTGTGTCCTATGCCTGTGTTGCATTGACTTGTGCCTGTGTACCCTACACAAGTGCAGGATGCGCTCACACAGGCGCAAAAGTCACTTTCTGCATTCTCTGTGGGCCCCGCAATGTCCCACAAGCAAGTCAAATTCATAAAATTGACAATATGGGTTTTTGAGATACATACCGCTATTCCCGCATCGTCTAGTCGTCTGTAAGTGCGTACATGTTCTCCGAGGTGATCTGCCATTGAAATGTTTTCCATCTCTCTGCAAGTGTCCTTTTCCAGAGCAACAAATTATCCTCTTTGGCTAGTGAAAATGAGCTCTTTTCACTCTCTTTGTCTCATTTATAGATCTTTGTCAGTGCATAGATGGATGTGCATTCTTTCCATCTTATGTTGGTCGCGGTATTTTGCGTCTTCCTTTGCTTGTCATTCGTGCATCCGATCTCTGATTTTCAGTCTGTTTGCTCCTATCATTTTCTATCATTCTTATCGATCAATTGGCCTCTTTTCTGGATATTTCCGGCCAATTCCTTGAGTGGGCATGCATATGTCATTGTTATTGTCTGGGGCATTTTCATTATTGTTCTTTGAAACAACGCTTAAAATCGCATTGTCTCAAAGAGGGGCAAAATGTAGACATCTAAAAATGGTCAACGCTTGCGGAGTCGTACTTTAACATTTGCGCATTGCCTTATTTTAGGTTTTTTGTGTCGCATTAACATTTCTCCTATGTCACGCACTTGGTTTTTATCATTTACGAGCATCGAGTCCTTCTTCTGCATTCTTCATTTATCTCTCTTTCGAATTTGGTCTTGTCGACAACAATCTTCAGTCATGATTTTGGTCAATCTTATCCTGTCGCATCAATGTGCGTGCTCACTTGGCATATTTTGACATCATCAATTCGATTTCATTTTGGACATCGTCAATCCTAATCGATGATAGAATTAGGGTTTTGTCCTCTTATCAATCTTATCATTTTGCGATCGATTTGTCATCGATCGTTGTCCTTTTCAATCTTGTCATCTTGCGATCGATTTGTCACCGATTGTTGTCATTTTCAATCTTGTCATTTTGCAATTGATTTTGTCATCGATCGTTCTCTTTTCAATCTTGTCATTTTGGTGATCGATTTGTCATCGATCGTCGTCCTTCTCAATCATGTCAATTTGGATCAATTAGTCATTGTTCCTCGTCAATTGGCGCATTTATCAATCAAATCGTTTGTCAGCATTGGTCCTTTGTCAGTCAAAATCATGATCAAATTGAATCGATATCAATTATCCTTTGTCAAGACCTAATTGTCATTCTTGCATTTTCTAATTCATCTTCTAGGGTTTTATGATTTATTCATTTAACCTTGTTTGTCCTTTCTCCCTCTAGGTTAAATAGTTTATTTATCCTAAGTCTTCTTGTCACAATTAAATGTTTATTTAATTGGTTAACTAATTCCTCCCTTTTTGTGAATTAATTAATGAAAGAAAAATTATTAATTAATTTACCTAATTTTCCCTAATTCCTAATTTCCTAATTTTCATCAAATTCTAATTTCCTAATTTCTAATTCATCTAATTTTCTAATTTCTCTTATTTCTCCTAATTTCATGGGAATGACATAGCAAATTTGTCATAATTTGTTATAATTGACAATCAATCAATTTTGACATAGTAATTTGTCATAATTGACAATCAATCAATCTTGCATAGAAAGTGTCAATTTGTCATAATTTGTCATGTTTGTCATTCTTGATTTGCAATTTCCATTTGAATCAAATTCATGCTAATCTTGTCTTTTCTCCAATTTGTCTATAAATTGGATGAATTTATTCAATCATGGTCCCTGGTTGAATCAATCACGCTTCTAGTACCCTTATGCTATCATCTCGTCTTGTCTACTTGCTTTCACATCATGCTTATGCACTAGTAGGTGAGATCCACAAACAAAAGCTATTTGAAGGAGAAAGAAGGACAATGGAGCCACATGAAGGAGACATTTGCATTTGGTTTGCTTGGATTTCATGTTGAATGTCTTATTTTCATGTTTTCATTGAATGTTTTTAGGATTGTTGTCATTGCAATTTAGTTTTCATGATTAAACTAGGCTAATGTTAACATTGCTTTGATGATTTCCACATTTCCTAGCTATAGGTTGAATGAATGAATTAAAATAAATTGAATAATTTATTTAATTAATAGGAGAATGTTTGAAGATAAATTAATTAAATATTAATTTAATTAACTGATGGCTAGTGGGTTTTTTAATGAAATAAATAGGAAATATTCATTTAATTAAGTTGGACAGATTTATGTGACTACATTTGCCCCTCTTTGAGACGGTGCGGTTTATTGCATCATTTCAAAGAAAGAAAAATATGTATGAAGAAATGCCCCATAAAATGTTAATTTAATGGGTGGTATGCCCCCTCGAGAGATGGGCCGAAAAATTTCAAAAAATTGGGCGATCTCTCGAAAAAGATTGAAAATTAGCAGGGTGATAGAAGAGAAGAAGTTAGCAATGCTAGTGAAAAATAGAAGAAATCGGAGATAAAATGGAGAAATGGGAGGCTCTAGAAGTTAATGGGGACCACAGCGGTGAGCGGAGAAAAATTAGGGGTACGACGAAGGGTTTATATGGGGAGAAAGGGGTGAAAATAGGCTCATTTGTATCTGTGACCATAGTGAAATTATAGCTCTAATAGTGACTTTTTGGAAGAGCAAGGAGCAGTCAGGATGCTAGTACCCGTAGCAGAGCATCGATTAGAGCGAGTCCGACAATTCCAGCAGCCAGGTGACTATGGACCAGCGGTATGTGAATTTGAGTTTTTGAATTTTATGCATTTTTTATGTGTTTTTAGCTAGGCCCAAGTTGAGTTGAGACAATAGCGCTGAAACTGTGTTTTGGCGCTTTTGTCGATTTAATTAGCGCTTTTGTGCCGCAATGGCGCTATTGTGCAGTTGTCTGAGCACTTTTGTGAATATGAGGGCTATTGCATAGTTGTTTGAGCACTTTTGTTTATGTAGCGCTATTGATGAGTTAATTGAGCGCTATTGATGTGAAGCGACGCTATTGCATAGTTACTGTAGCGCTTTTGTGGTTTGAGCACTTTTGCATAGTTGATTAAGCGCGTTTGTTAGGGTGGTGGCACTATTGTTAGGAGATAGTGCTTTTGTGTGCAAAATAACACTTTTGTGCAGAAAAATAGATGCCCCAGTGTTTGAACAAATAATCTCTGGATACCAATGATGGATGGATAAAGATGTGAAGTGAGAGTTATTTTGAACCATAGCAACCCTAATGAGATTTAGGTCATTAGGATAAATGTCTGTTGAAGTCTAGGTGTGCCATGATTGCTTAGCTGTTGAGACACGAAGATACTTGATCAAAATATTTGTTGATAATCTAGGTTTAAACTTAAGAAAGTTTGAAACAAAACAACTGATGATGATGGTTGATGCACTTGTGTAGGAGGATCTACGCGTCTTATAGTTGCGCAAGAGACATCCCACCACACAGGGGCTGCATGATTGGCTGACAGAGGCTGAGGTGGATTGCATTGCAATGACTGGGCTGTATGATATGATGTATATGCCCATGATTTGGATGAATCACGGTTTGATAATAGCATTGGCAGAGCGCTGGTATAGTGAGACATGCATGTTTCACTTGGCCCAGGAAGAGATGACTGTGACATTGAAGGATGTATGGCGCATCCTGCATATTCCCATTTGAGGTGAGCTGGTGACATATGCTAGAGCATGGGGGACCCTAGCGGTGCAGAGATTCTTTGATGAGGACATTTATATTGTTGATGGTTCGATAGCCTGGGAGGATATCGCTGCATTGTATGAGCCATTACCAATAGTTTTGTCAGGGATTGTTGGGGGACTACTATGCCCAGATCGTCGATCACATGGACTTGCTGTGGGTTAGGGGCAAGTGATTGAGAAGATGATGATCGAGGGGACCCGGTTTGCATGGGGATCGTGCATGCTGGCACACTTATATCAGGAGCTTCATGAGGTAGTATACCGAGGGAGGGGCTCTTTAGCAGTGGGAGTCATGCTGCTGCATATTTGAGCGTGAGAGCACCTACCAGTTACCCGACCAGTTAGTCTGAGATTTTGGACAGTCGACCAGCTATATATGTATATGTATAGCGGTATGATGAGTCAGTCCCACCTAGGGAAGTTAGAGTGGTGGCGGTGGGCATTGGATGATATAGATGCGGTGATTTGGAGACCTTATATTAAGTGTGAGCCTTGGGAGGATTATGCAGAGGTGTTGCCGTATGTGTTCATGACCCGATTCCTCATTGGGAGGACAACCTACCATGTGGAGAGACAGTTGCCTGGCAGAGTTTTGAGACAGTTTGAACGGCGACAGGGATTGCCTAGGGGATCAGGGGAGTATGCCAGGGTGGTCTGAGAGAGGTACGCATGGGGGCTAGTACTACCTTATGATCAAGATTTAGCAGAGTTTCGGATGCTACAGGCGAGACCATGAGATATACAGCCGAGGATGGTAGATACAGGGGTGGCGAAGGAGTATACGCAGTATATGGCGGCTCATCCGATTCCTCGGATATCAGATCCGACAGATCTGATTCTAGATTTTGAGGAGGAGAGGGGATGGAGACGGAGGAGGAGAGGAGGTCGAGGAACTATATTAGATGGATGAGGGAGAGGGGATGGTGGTAATGGAGGAGGTGGTGATGGAGGAGGAGGAGGGGATGGTGGAGGTGGTGGATTCAGTGGTGGAGGTGGCGGTGGTGGTCGGGTTCAGTGGAGAGGGAGAGGCAGTTTTCCATTGCGGATATCACAGAGACCTCTGATGCAAGGAGGAGTTAGATTGGGTGCAAGAGGTATGGGAGAGAGGGAGGTACCGATGGATAGAGGGGAGGGAGCCACTGGAGAGGGAGATATAGGTGAGGCACCTATGGATACAGGGGAGGGAGCGATAGGGGGTGGAGATCTTTGGGATCATATGATATTACATTTGTAGACTTGACTTACAGTAGCCGAGACACAGGTGGAGGATCTAGAGGCGGAGGTTGCAGCTATAGATGTGCAGTTACTTGCACGAGAGTCAGAGCTGACGGTGGTGCTGCAGGAGAGAGATCAGGCCATGGACAGGGTGATCTAGTTGCAGGAGAGTGTGCGGGCCTTGGAGGGAGTACCGGGACAGGGGCCATTTGTGGAGGCTTTGGTGAGGGAGATACGGAGAGCAGGTGCAGATGTGGATTACTGGCGAGGCCTATATGAGTAGGAGGTGCCATCTAGTTGACGGGCACTGAGTTATTCACAGATGCGGTAGGCCAGATCAGAGCAGTCTTAGAGGATGCAGAGTAGTGGGGGTGTGATGGGTCCTCTACGGAGAGATAGGTCAGGTGGTGCGGGAGCTAATGGGGGTTTGATGGGGCCTACATGGAGAGATAAATCAGATGGTGCAGGGACTAGTGGGGGAGCAAGTGGTGATGGTGGTGCAACATCTGGTCAGTGTGGCATCTGATAGAGCATTTTGCATGCATGTATTTATATTTTCATTTTGGACTATGTCTTGGATGGCTCTTGGTAGCCGATTTTGTAGACTTCATTGTACTTTGATACATGCAATGATATATATGAGAAGATCCCATATTTTTTGTCATGATATGCATTGTGATATGTATGGAGTTTATGCTTGCTGGTGATTTCATGAGTTCTGCTTAGATGGATATTTGTACTTTGCTATATGTATGTGTTTATGAGATGATTCCTATATGCATGTTTTATGATGATTTATTCTTACATGATGTCTATATGCATGCTCTATGATGTTGGATGCTAACATGTGGATGCAGGTTGATATATGTGTGCTTTTGATGTTTTGGGATAAAATTTCGGATGTAGGCAATGCCATGATGTTTATGTATGCATAATAAAATGATGATGTATGATGGTATAGATAGTAGTTTATTTTTTATATTAACACAAGGATGGGATAATGATATGTAATGATGTTAATGCAAATGCTTGTGAATGAATGATTTATTTATGAATATGCATGTAGATGGTTTAAAAATGAATGTATATGTGGATAAACAAAATGTAAAGTACAAATGCTTAAATTATGATTTCTAAATGTCAAAATATGAGGAAGTAAAATGATAATGTGATTATAATGTAACTCATGTTTAATGAATAATTGCACCTTAATGCAATTAAGAGGGATAATGAATGCAATCTAATGAATCCTAAGTAAGATAAAATGGATGAATGAATGCACTTTAACTAATGGATAGATAAATGAATGTATGCAACTATGGAAACCTAAACGAATGTGTGATACATAAGTGTGAAGATGATGATAAATGATGATCACTAACGGATGTTAAATGAATGTATAGTAATGAGTAATCATGGTAGGAAATGCAAATAAGGACAATTATCTATGTAAGTGAATCTAAATGTTATGAGGGTAATAATGAAAGGATACAATGATACTAATGCAAGTAAAATGAGAATGAACTATATGGGGTAAGTGCAAGTAAATGATATTTAAATGCATGCTAATGAATGGCTAAAGAGTAATGCAAATGTGACTAAAATGTAATAAAATGATGATGGGATGATGATAGATGAATGCAAGGTTGTTTTAGACTTTGCATGATGCACTTGATGATGTATCAGAGTACTCCATCGCGATTGTATCCAAAACTGGCTCAAGTTTCGCATAACTGCTCATATATTAACTTTGTTCACACTTGCATGCAAAAAACTATGTATATGAACAACGAATGAGTAAATGGATGGACGGTATGCAACGGAATGCAATATAAACAGATGAGATGAAATGATGATCCATATTGATTTATTTTTCATCATCGAGCTTTAAAATGTTGTAAGAAAATACAAGCATCTTGACATAATGATTCAAGATGACCTGAGTATTCCTTACATGGATTTTGATATAGCAAGTTAATACAAACAACTTGATATAATGGGTCAAGTTGACCTGAGTATTGCTTGCGGAACAGAGAAGGATCATCTCCTTTCATGCATGACTTGGATCGTCCTCCTTGATCTTGGGCTGATCATATCCTGAGACAAGTTCATACCATAATAAGAGATAAAAACCTTTATCCAATTTGGATGAGGTAGGAGGAACCAAAGAAAGAGAATTGTACCGATAAGTAAACAATATACATAAAGAATAAAGAATATGGATCCTTGGTAATGGTTCATGCTCATATGGTCGAGGTATACGCTATAGTCAGCAAGCCATAGTGATCTATGAGTGTATTGTGCCTATGATCACGTATCTTAGTGAACTTCCCACGTAGACACCATTAGTACATGCCCTAGAACTTCATCGGAATGATGCGCCGAAGATACACAAACAATGCTGTAGAAACCTGATATGAATAAATAACCCACAAATCAACCAAGTATTTGATAGCTTAAACATAATTTTATTGTCAAAGAAAATGTCATTTTTTCTTTGTTTTGGTAAGGATGCATCCTTGTTGAAGACAGTTTGAGTGTTGATGTTGATGTTGATTGTTTGGTTAAGTGTGATAAGTGGTCGTCATTGGAGTATTTCACAGTGTTTGTTTGGTATCTGCTTTGAAAAACGTATGTACAAGGGTGTTGCCATGTTTTTGTTTGATTTTCGATGTTTTCTGATGTTTTTGGATTTTGTGAGATAGTTTTGAAATGAAGAACGCAGTGAATCACAAAACAATGTAGAATCCACTTCCATCAATAGGTTAAGGGCATTGCCCCCAGTTTAGACATGACTATGAAAAAGCAGGATGAAAGGCGCATGAAGTACTATCTTGGATTGCAGATCAATAAGAAGCCATGGTTTGGATTGATGGATGTGTGTATGAAATAAATGTGATTGCAACAAGCTTGAAAGACAATGGAGTCATAGCCTTTATGAGTGGTGCCTGTTTGCCAGTTTTTCACCATCGTACTTACCCAAGGTGCCACCAGAGTGGTTGTTCACCATTTGGATGCATGATTTTTCTTTACTATTTTGAGTTTTTTGTATTTTCTTTAGGACATTTTTCTAAATATTTTTGGTGCTTTTGCCGGTATGTATGGGAGCCTGATGCTCTATGCAGCTTATGTATAAAACTGTTTGAGGTGCATGTTGTTCATCAGATCTGCTAGCGGTCCTCCTTCTGAAGTAGCCAATTAATATGCCCCGAACCCAAATACAACTATGATAACATATGGACCCAACGAATTTGATTCAAACTTTCCCTGATGTTCACGGTTTGGTTGGGTACAAGGATTCTCTCGAAGAACAAGATCACCTACCTCGAATGTACGAGGTCTAACCCGATGATTATAGCTTATGCTCATGCGTTGTTGATAGGCCTTGAGGTGATTGTATGCAGCTTGTCACTTCTCATCAAGTAGCTCTAAGTCCTGAAGACGTGATACTCTGTATGCTTCATCATCGATGAGATTGTTCAAGGAAACTCATAGTGATGGTATCTCGACCTCAATAGGTAAGATAGCTTCTGCACGATAGACCAGTGAGTAGGGAGTTGCGCCTGTAGGGGTTCAAATGCTAGTTCGATGTGCCCATAGTGCTGGATTCAATTGAATGTGCCAATCATGATCGGCATCATTAACCGTCTTCTTGAGGATTCTTAATATGTTTTTATTTGATGCTTCGGCTTGACCATTGCCTTGTGGGTAATAGGGCATGGAAAAGCAGTGTTGGATGCGAAACTTCTCACAGAGCTCACGAACATCCTAATTCTTGAAAGGAAGACCATTATCTGTGAATATGGACATGGGTACACCATACCGGTAGATGATGTAATTGAGGATGAATGAGGCAATCTGCTTGCCAGTGACTTGGGTAAGTGGAATAGCTTCGATCCACTTTGTGAAGTATTCGGTTGCGGTAATAATGAATTTGTGGTCGTTGGTTGAAGATGGATGGATTTTACCCACAAGGTCAAGGCTCCATTGACAAAAAGGCCATGGTGTTGTGATTGGTTATAATTCCTGTGTCGGTGCATGTATCAGGTCTCCATGAACTTGGCATTTCTTGCAGTTTCTGACAAAGTAGTAGGAGTCTTTTTCCATAGATGGCCAATAGTATCCTGTGCACAAGAGTTTCTTGGCGAGTGATGGACCGCTTGCATGAGTTCCACAAATTCCTTCATGTACCTCTTCCAAGGCCTTTGTTATCTCTTCCTGTTCTAGACATTGAAGGAGAGTACCATCAAGACTGTGTCGGTATAGGGTTTCAGCAATAATGGTATATCAAGCGGTTTGGCGAATGCAGGTTTTACATTGGTTATTCGACTGGTTAGGAGGAAGTGTGTGATCACAGAGGTAGGTATAGAACTCACCGTACCATGGGGATTTGGAACCGATAAGGCGACATATCATCTCGGATTTGGGAATATCATAAGCGGGGATCCAAAGTTGTTCTACCAAGAACTCCTAGCATGTTGAGTTCTATGGAAGATCTAGGAGAGATGCAATGGTAGCCATAGCGTCAACAGCTCGATTCTGATCTCTTGGTATCTACTCAAAGGTGATAGTAGTAAATGATGCCTTTAATTTGTCCACCATCTATTTGTATGGTATGAGTTTGTCATCTTTAGTCTGATATTCATTAGTGGCTTGTTGATTGACCAGTTGGGAGTCACCATATACTTGTAGTTCTTGTAACTTTCATTGTATGGCTAGCCTGAGTTCTGTGATCAAGGCCTCATACTCTGCTATGTTGTTGGTGCATGGAAATGTGAGTCTATAAGATTTCGGGATGTTGTCACCTTGAGGTGTGATAAATAGAATGCCTGCCCCGAGCCATGCCTAGTGTATGAACCATCAAAGTATAGTTTCCATGGTTGTGATGTCGTGATCATGAATGTCGCTTCATCTAGAAAATTAGAAATGAGAGGATGATCGTTTATGAGGGGAGCATCATCTAACTGATCTGCAATAACTTGACCTTTGATAGCTTTACAGTCCACATACTCGCTGTCAAATTCACTTAAAATCATCACCCATTTGGCCAAGCGGCTTATCAATGCTGCTTTGCTGAGTAAATATTTGAGTGGATCGATCTTTGCAATTAACCATACTTTATGTGTCAACAGATAGTGTCTTAGCTTAGTGTCTACCAAGATTACTGCTAAGAAAGCTTGCTCAATAGGTGTGTAGTTGAGTTCATAGCCAACTAGTGTGCGAGAGATGTAGTAAACAACATACTCTTTCCCTTCTGCATTGTGTTGTGTCAATAGTACACCCAATGTTGTATTTGTTGCTGATATATAGAGTAGTAAAGGCCTACTTGGATCAAGTGGAATCAGCAATGGTGTATTCATGAGGTAGTCTTTAAGCATCTGGAATGCTTGTTGGCATTTGGTATCCCATTGAAAGTGGATGTTCTTGTGCAATAGGTGTGTAAATGGGTGACACTTATCTGCTAGTTGTGCAATGAATCTTTGGATAGATTGAAGTCATCCTTGTAATGTCCTTAGCTAGTTGATGTTCTTTGGAGGTGGCATGTCCATGATTGCTTTGACCTTTGCTAGATCAACCTCAATACCTTTACTTGAGACGATGTATCCTAGAAGCTTCCCTGAGGTTACTCCAAAGACACACTTCTTTGGGTTGAGCCAAACATGATATTGTTCTAGTCTGTCAAAGATTTTTGCCAATATGTGTAGATGACCTTCTCTTGTGAGTGATTTTGCTAGTAAGCCATCCACATAATCTTCCATCATGGTATGCATTAGATCATGGAAGATGGTAGTCATTTCTCGCTAATAGGTCGCTCCTGCATTCTTGAGACCAAAAGACATTACATTCCAGTAGTATGTGCCCCACGGATATGTGAAGGTTGTCTTATGTTGATCCTCTGGTGTGATTTTTATCTGATTGTACCCTGAAAAGCCATCCATGAGTGAAAGCATGGCATGTCCTGCTGTTAGGTCTACTATGATGTCGATATTTGGTAGGGGGAAGTCATCCTTAGGACATGCCTTATTTAGATCTCTGAAGTCAGTACAAATACGGATGCCCCCATTTGGTTTGTCGACAGGCACAATGTTGGATATCCAATCCGCATAATCAATTGCTCTAATGAAACCAACATCTAGGAGTTTCTTAAGTTTTGCTTTGACTAGTACTGCAATCTGAGGATGCATCTTGTGAAGCTTCTGCTTGATAGGTTTAGTTCCTTCTGCTATGGTGAGGTGATCCATGACTAAATCAGGATCAAGCCCAGACATGTCTGCATATGACCATGCGAAGTTGATCTGACACTTTTGGAAGAACTCTACAAACTTAGGTTGTTCCTTTGGAGTTCAAAGAGATGTCAGATGTATGTGGTGAGGCATTTCAGGAGTGCCCACATTGTATTCTTTTGTTTCCTCAATGAGAATTGTTGATCGTTTCTATTGTGTACTAGAAGGGAGAATGTCAAACCTTTCATCCTCCAGCGCCTTAGAGAGGTTTTCACCATTGGATGCGCTCTTTCTTTTTACTTTTGTAGGGTCAAACAGTGCCATAGTGTGGTTTTCACTTGAAGATCCATGTTTTATTGTTATATTTTTGCAGCTGAAAGGTTTGGCATCCGCCCCAAAGTATGTTGCGCTATTAAGTTCAATGGCGAATCTAGCTTTATGATCCCCACTTGGTATGTTATCCCATAGTTCCAAAAAGTCAATGATCGCCTCATCGTTTTGGAAAAGGTCAAGACATGGGGGATTAGGCTGGTTCCATTCGATGAGTTCTGGATGGATAATTGGCATTACCTCATCAATTAGGTTAAGTTCGTTAGATGTGTTAGTGAGGGTTAAGACATTGTGGTGAAGGTCGTTGATGGTACTCTCCCTGTCAGAATCAGGCACTAGATGGGACATAGGGTCTATGGAATATGTTTCCAGCTCAGGAACCCAAGAGGTCTTTATCTATGCTTCTCCATAAACAGGGATTTCCTTACGAGGTGGAGGTGGTGATGCATCTTCCTCATCTGAAGTATTAAGCTGGATGGAATCAAATTCCCATTCATGTGAGTAGGTCTCTGAGTCACTTTCCAATATTCGATTACTATACCATACTGGGATGTCCTTTGAGTTAAACATTGTAGGTGTGATCAGTTTTGTAGATGACATGATTGGTGTTGCAGGAAGGATTATGGGGATCAATGAATCCGATACGGGGAGTATCGGTAGTGTTGACTCTGCTGCTTCTACTGGAAGTAGTTGCTGCTGCTAATGGTGCTATTGATGTTATTGTTGCTACTGATGGGATCGCTGGTTTGATTGGTGGGATGAAGGGTGTTGTAGATGGTTTTGTTGGAATTTTTAGCCTCGATGGGGCAGTTGCCATGGTGTTTGATACTGCTTTTATAATCAAAGGTGACCTCTTTGTAATAGGCTGATATAGTGGTTGGCTAGGTTTTTCTTTGAATCTGAGCTTAGGAATGATCTCCTTTTGAAAGACTAGTCCTGTATTATCCTTGGGCTTTAATTTTGGCTACAACGGTTCATGTCTTCCTTGCTTACAATGCCCTAAAGCACTTTGACCATCATATCCCATTCTTTGTATAATGAGAAAGCCTTTGCCATATTGATCTGTGGGAAGCTTAGCTTGTGGAATATCGGTGGTGATGGGATCTTTATAGATCCATTCTGCTAAGTCCTCATCTCTTGTTTCTTCTTCTTGACTCTTTCCCAGGATGAATGGCATCAAAGGACATACTGGCTTGTCCAGTGGCATTTGAAGTAACTGTTGAGGTTTGCCATGTGTTCTAGGAGAAGTAGGCATTTTTCCCACACAAAAGAGCTGGCTCAAATTGTATTCTCGAGGACCTTCCTCTGCTATTTTCATCTTGAGATTCTCTTGCTTGGGTATAGTGGTGTTTGAACTGGCAAGAGAGGTTGGACTTATGTAGGATGTGGAGGAGATGGCTTCTCTATTGTTAGGAATAGTAATCTCTGGTTGATGACTAATATTATGACAATATGCAAAGGGGTTTGCATCTCCCAGGATTGTGGTCTCTACACCATTATGCAGGAATTTGATACACTGATGGTAGGTGGATGGAACGACTTGCATGGCGTGTATCCAAGGTTTTCCTAACAATAAATTGTATGGCAGAGGAAGGTCCAGAACTTGACAGATGATGTGTTTCACCACAAGGCCCACTTAGATTGGTAGCACTACAGTGCCTTTGGATGAACGCTCTGCATCATCATAGGCTTTGATTGTGATCTTCTTGCAGGGATCCACTGATTCAATTGCATATCCCAAAGCTGTGACTAATTATAGAGTACAGATATTCAGGCTTGCTCCATTGTCGATCAATACTCGCTTGATTCTATGCTGGTTGATAAACCCTTCAATATGGAGTGAGGCATTATGAGGTTGCTGGAAGGAGGAGTTGTCACTTTTAGAGAAAGTGAGACAAGGTGATGATCTTAGATTTCCGACCATGGCTTGGAACTGATCTATATTTAGGTTTGCAGGGATTGACGCCTCTTGGAGAGCTTGATCCTAGATTGTTTTATGGGATGGAGATAGGCACAATAGTTCTAAGATAGATATCAGTGCGGGTGTTTTGTCTAACTGTTCCACAAGGTTATACTACTTTGGGATAAGTGGGGTGCCTTGTGGAGCTGCTTTTATGGTAATCTTGCTACGACGTGTAACAACATTGCAAGTGGAGTTGTGATTTTTGATGGTTATAGTTGCAATTTGTTCACTGGCATTGTATAGGTGATTCACAGTATAATTATATGCGGCTTGCGTATAATTGGTGGTATCTGTGTTTCTCCTTGAAGTGGAAGGACCTCTTTGATCTTGTGATGGAACTGGATTTTTAAACATGAGATGATCATTTTTTGTTGTCTTTGGGTCATGTCCTTCGATCTTGATTTCACCTCGGTCAATAAGATCCTGAATAAGATCTTTCAATCTATGACAATTGCTTGTCTTATGTCCTTTCCCTTGATGGAAATCACAATGCTCAGTATCCCTCCACCATGAAGGTTTGACTTGAGGTTCATAATTTGATGTTTTGGGTAAGGTTACTAGATTTTGAGAAACCAGTTGACATAATACTATTTCGATGGGTTCCCCTAAGGGAGTGTATGTTCGCTTTGGTTTTTGTTGGCGCGGTCTAGGTTCATCTTGAGATGTGATGCGGCCTTGATTTAGAGGAGCAACTATGTTAGTCTTAGGGGGATTCTGTCCCACAAATCGAACTACAGGTTGTGCACTTTTGATAGTTCTTACATCCACAACCCCATCGTTGACGACATTTTTGTTTTTTCTCCAGAAGCTTGGTTTGTCACTATTGAAGCGTGGGCGAGGGACATCCTTTGGCTCATTATATATCTTGATAAGCCCTTTTTTGATGAGAGCCTGCTCACATTTTAAGCCTTTGGTGATCATGTCATTGAAAGAGTCTGTGTCTTTTACATCTAGGTGAAATTACATTTCATCATTTAAGTTGGAAATAAATATTTCCACTAGTTCTTGTTCAGCTAATTGAAGAGAACGTCTTCTAGACATTTGACGCCATCGTTGCAGAAAGACTGAAAATAGCTCACCCGGTTTTTGTTTAGTGTTACATAGATCAGCCATGGTGATATCACGTTCAATGTTGTGAGAGTAATGTGCCAAGAATTTCTGGACTAACTCTTCAAATGTCCTAATGTCACTTGGTAATCAGGAAAACCATGATGTGGTTGTTCCTCCCAAGCTTTGGGGAAAGAGTCACATTAGGTATGTATCCTCGTATGCCACTTCGAGGCAAGCTGAATGGAATTCTCTAACATGATCACGAGGATCTCCTTTTCCTCGGTACTTTTTGAACTTAGGTGTTTCAAACCCTTGTGGAAAAGGTGGCATATGAAGATTCCTATCAAAGGGATAGGGACAAATGTCATTGAGTGAAAATTGACTTGTTTTTACACCACTATGAAGTTGTTGGGTGAGATTTTTGACTTGCTTCCGCAACATGTCTATTTCATTTGGAGGAGGAGGAGGTGGGGGATTACCTTGATGAGAGTTGTATCTAATATGTTCTCGACCTCTTTCATCCTCATTACGACTTTGGTGTTCTAATGCTTGTCTTAGTTGTTCTAGATCAAAGTCAGAGGGGAGTTTGGCTCCTTCTTGAGCAAGTTTTAAAAAGTGAGCATCAGTATTACTCTTGAGTATCTCATCAAAAAGCCTATTGAAGAGAGGGTTGTGTTGCGCCCTTTCTATTGCCACAGGAGTAGGAGTGCCTGGATTTTCATCATTTTACATTTCCTCCAAGGGCTTCTTGGAACTCATTGATATTTTCTTCCTCTTCTTCTTCAATTTCTTGTTGTCTAGATCATGATCTGGTATGAGCCATTTTGTTTACAAGTTTTTGTTGAAGTTTGATGAAAATGATGATGAGTTGGTGATGGAATGATAGATTGAGGTTTGGTGAAGTGCTTTGCATACGAATCCCTAGCACCAAAGGTAATGCTACCAAAGTTATTTCTTGAATTGCTTTGTTGTTTTTGACAAAGTGTGATGTGATAAGGTTTAGAGAAATCTGAGATGTGTTATAGACTCAACTACCTAGTAATGAGAGGATGCACTCATAGACTAGTTTTAACCTGCATAGAAATGCCTCTTAGGATGAGTTTATCCTAGATGTAGAGAAAATCTAAAAGTGATTTGTTTTGCATTTGATTCAAGCAATATCGAAATAGAACTTAGGACAAAAACCTCTAGGTGTGTTGAGAGTTGGAATGGAGTTGATGAGATATGGATATGATAATGGATGAAATGTTTAACTTCAATAAAAGCTTTGTGTCACATATGGGATAAATTATTCCTCCTCTTTCGAGAGTTGGTGGTTCTTCCTGAGCTACGTTATATGTGATGCAAATGTCTAAAAAGAAGTCAAGATTGATCTTGCCTCCTTTTTTTTTGTGATAACTCAAAGCTCGATATTGTGTAAAAGCTCTGCAGTTTAATGACTCTGGATCAAATTCATTTGATTTCCCTTGAAGATAAAGACGCATGCGACGTAGGAAGGTTCTATGAGAGACAAAGATTTGTCTATTAAGATAGAAGAATTTTCTCCTTTTGATAAGAGCCTTTGAGCTCAATGTTCTTTTCTTCAAGTTAATGTTTTGATGAATATTTTTCTTTCTCAAGATGTGAAGAATGGTCATATAGTTTGATACTCTTGCTCTTTGTTTTTGATCTTTTGGTTGGTGTTTGGAAAAATGTTTGTGTTGGATGAATACTTGTTTTGGATTTTGGTTTTATGATGTTTCTTTGACAAGAAAACAAAGCAAGCACACAAACACAAGAATGTTGCCTTAAAAGGCACAAATAAGTATGGGTCTAGATCAACCCAATCCTTGGACTTTTTATGACCCTTTTCCTTTAAATGTATTTTAGGTGTTTTCCAAAGCCTGAAGTCGGCTCAATTTGCACTTAGTCTTTGACTAAAATAAAAACACTTCAAACACTCTTTATCCCTAAGGCCAAATGGCCAGTTGTGATAAATTCAGCCCACATCTTGATATTTCTTTGACTTTGGTACTACATACCTTATGAATCCCGCTGTGGCAGGTAAGGATGTGATATACTAAGTCTTGCACGAGCATAACAAATAGATGATCCCTATGATGGTGGAATCATCACTTTCATCAAGCCACAAGTGACTTTTCAAAAAGCTATGTTTCTACTCAAGGAAATATGTATGGTGAGTATCTTGGGAGCAAAACCATCTATGCTCTTGCACTGAATTGTATCACAAATATCTTCAATCAATAGAACGGGTGGGCTACTACTTAAAGGTGTTTGGTAATGTTTGATGTTTTTGGACATTAGTTCATTTTGCAGTGACTCACTTAAGAGCCTTGTAACTTGTGGTGGGGCCCATTTGTCCTTTTGGCAAGTTACATTATAGGAACAACTATACCCAAGGCTATAGCTTTCGCTCTCACCTGATTTCTATAGCGACTCGAAGGATTTACCGTGCGAGGTCGTTCCCAAGAGTTATTTGTCTCTTGGTAAGCCTCTCTTAAAAAGATAAAACTTGAGTGTTACTAACACTTTTCTCTTGCAACTAGGACCATGAAAGCCAAGGGAGAGGATAGTGTGTGTTAAAAGTAGGACCACTCGACAAACTCTTTTGCACAAGTGTGCCAAACACAAAATACACTTGTTCTTTTTAACTTGTCATTGCAATGATGTTTTGTCTATTTGGAGATGTTGCTCCAATAACCATGATGTTCTTTTTAACTTCAAAAGCAATGTGTTTGAGTAAACTAGAATTTGAAATCATGGTTTACTAAATTTAAAACACGTATGCATGAAGTAAATCATTTTGCAAAATAAGACAAATTGATTGTTCTTTTTATTTGCACCAAAATTTTGAAGTGTTGATTGTGAGTTTTGCTTAAGTTTGATGCAATAAAATGAAATTTGTTTTGTCTTTGTTTTAAGCACCAAAAAGAGAGTGTATCCTAACTTGCAATGAAAGAAAATTTGTGTTGTTCAGTTTTAGAGCACCAAAACAAAATTCCTCCTAACTTGCAAGAAACGAAAATTTTGTGTTCAATTTTAGAGCCCCAAATGACAAATTTTAACTTTTAAACAACAAAAGGAGTTAGTTGAAACCTGCACAAGAAACGAATAGTTAGGAAAATCTGAACCTATGGTGGGCTTCTACAAGCCTAAGAAAATTCACTTTTTTGGTTACATGGCCTTTTTTACAACGTTCTATTACAATAGCGCTACTTTGTGTGCAAACATAAGCGCTATTTAACACAAACGCGCTAAAAAGAAGATAAAAGCGCTAAAAGCCAAATTTTAATAACAAAAACAAAAGCAATAAAACATGTGCAAATGCGCTACTTAAGCTTCAAAAGTGCTAAAAGATGGGCGATAGCACTAAATTTGAGACAATAGCGCTATTGTGAATACAATAGCGCTATTGTGAATACAATAGCGCTATTGTGAATACAATAGCGCTAGAATATCAAATTGCAATAGTGCTAAAACGCGATCAAAAGCACCAGAGCGCGACCTGTGTGTCAAGCTAAACATTCAAACAAGTTAGTTTCTTTTTTTTTGTAAGATTGTTTTTGGGTGTTTGGATTTCATGTCGGGTTCACCAAATGATGCTCTGCGAAACGGACAAGTGTTAGATTAAAACCTGTGGTGGAATAACACACAAAAAACCAAGAAATTGTTAGTGTTAATCAACCAAAAACTAATCTAAGCACGCATATCAAAAGAGACACCAAAACATGAAAGAATATTTAACTAGGAAAGTAAATATAACAAGGCATCTCCAAATGCCTCCTAACATGCTCTTAGCTCCTTCTCCTTTGTTCCTCTCCTCCCCAAGTTCCAAACTAGTGTAGCTCTCAACAACTTTTTGCACTATGGATGCTTATGGAGGTTCAAGATTGAAATGTTTTAACTATGCTATGCAAGTGCGAATAAAAGCTAAAATGAGATGCTATGATGCTAAAATGATTTATTTTAGACCAAAATAACAAGATATTAATGGTTTATGCTAAATGCTCTCTAAAATTCTCTATAACTTAGATGCATACAAGTTTTTTCAGGATCTGGATTATGAAGGAATGGGCTCTATTTATAGGAAAAATGGAGCAATGGATGGTTGAGATTGACTAATCTCAACAAGGGTCAGGATTGAATGATATTCAATCCATGTGATGGATTTCAACCCAATCTCTGGATGACAAGTGTCCATGTGAGATAGGTTGAGAGGAGAGGGAATAAACATTAAATGCTTGACATGACCTAAGGGTTAACTTGGGAGTTAAGGTCAAGGTTGGGTTGAATGAATAAATTCTTTATTCAAAGAATAAAGCTTTTATCCAATGGATAAACTCTTGTGCAAAGGCCAAAGGGATAACCATGCTCAAAGCAATAAATGCTTGAGGAGACACATGAGTGCAAGTTGAATTAACCATAAATGGTTATGTAAGAGCCATTAATGGTCATGTAAGAGCCATTAGTGGTTTTGGAAGACTTTAGAGGTTAGATTGTTGAACACACAAAACATTAATTGCTTTTCAAAGACTTTGAAGTCTTTGAGAAGTGACTCCAAGTTGCTTAGGAATGTGACAATAATTAGGGGATGTATTAGGTTAATTAGGAAGGGGTTAGAAGAATCTAGAAGGGGTTTTAGGAATGCAAGTGAATTTTGTAGGAGAGGGAAAATAGGATTTTAATTAAAATAAAATTAATTTATTTCAATAAATGTGTGCAAGTTGCATTTGTAGGAAAATGCAAGTGGGGGGGATTTATGATTTAAATAAATATTTTATTTTATTTATTTAAAAGAGGAAAGGGGATTAAATTGAATAAATAGAATTTATTCATTTAATTGATTTGTGAATTTGGTTGAATGAATTAATTAAAATAAATTGAATAATTTATTTAATTAATAGGAGAATGTTTGAAGATAAATTAATTAAATATTAATTTAATTAGCTGATGGCTAGTGGGTTTTTTAATCAAATAAATATGAAATATTCATTTAATTAAGTTGGACAGATTTATGTGACTACAATAACAATGCTCTAATGCTCTCTAATGCCTTTTTTTTCTTGAGGAATGAGGTCCTTTTATAGAGAAAAATGTTGATTGAATGGCTAAGATTGAGTGAGCTTGTGAAGGGTCAAGATTGATAAGTTTAGGATCCATGTGATGGCTTTCAACCCAATCCCATGATGACAAGTGTCAACATGAGATGGCTTGAGAGGAGAGGGAAGGAGTATTTAATGTTTGAGGAGACATGAGGGTAACCTCATGTGGGTTGGGTTATTGGATAAATCTATTATCCAAGGGATAAACTCTTATGCAAGAGTAAAAGGGATAACCATGGTCAAAGCAATGAATGCTTGAAGAGACCCATGAGTTAAAGGATGGTAGAGTTAGACAGAAAGTCTCTAACCAAAGGTTGAGTTTTAGTTAACCATTTATGGTCATGTAAGAACATTTAATGGTTTTAGAAGACTTTAGATGTTAGCTTGTTGGAGACACAAAGCCTTTAATGGTTATTGAAGACTTTTGAGTTGTTTTGAGAAGTGGCCTTTCTTAAGGGATGTGCAAATGATTAGAGAGGAGGATTAGACTAATTAGAAGGGGTTAGAAGAGTTTAGACACTAGTACATTCTGGCCTAATTTCTAATGGCTAATTGTCAGAAGTCCGACGAAAACAAGTCGGACTTTTGACAAATGTAACCATCGAAAACTCATCATCGGTCTTCCCGACGATGCCATTTGTTTTGGCAGTCCGACGACATTATGAACTTCCGACGGTTGCTATGTTTTCTCCTCCAACCAAAAAAGTCATCAGATTACGGTCGGTATTCTGACGCTCCCTCACTACCATGAATCGACGACTGTCCGACAAGGAAGTGACGTCGGACATACAACATCCTTGTCAGATGTTTCTATAGTTTCTATCAGAATTCTAATGGTATCAGATGCTATGGGTTAGATGGCTTGGCTGTCGGTGCATGAAAGTATTGCATGAGTTCAGCTACTTTTAAAAATTGCATAAAACATTTTAAATTTATTTGATTCAGTTTTATTTGCAAAAAAAGATTATCAATGATGTTTCCTTTCTCCAATAATTGTCTAGGATCTTTCCATCAGATAATATGTAATATCCAATGACTAAATATTTTCTTTACAAATGCTTATTTTATTTAATTATCATGTGAGTGTGACTTATAATTTATATCTGTGCAGAAGAAGAAGATACAATCTGAAGATTCGTGTGCAAGTAAAATTCATAAAAGAAAGCAAGTAGGCATTATCTTGAATGACATGGAAACAAGCTCATCAGTTGCCTAGAAGAGAGCAATTGGAGAAAAGTAGAGGAAAGTGTTAAAGGGTGATAAATACATAGAGAGTACGCAATAGAAACAAACAATGTTTGGAGTGTGTGATGTGACGTCTCTAATTTATGTCCAGAGGGACTAATTGGCTTTGGAATTCCTGGGAAACCTATTGGGCCATGCTTGCAGGAAATCAATGTGTTCATGCAAGGGCCACCTTTTTTTATTATGAGAATGATGCTTTTGCACCGAAGGATATTTGGAAGGCAATATCCAAAAAAATTTATAATGCATGGAACCAGAGTTGGTGGACTCGAAGTACCTTTTGGCTTCCAGAAGACCAAGAGGTTATGTACACAATCTCTCAATAGAAGGGTGATTTCAAGAATTACCTCTCCCCCCATGACTATTTAGGAAGAAATTCCTCAAACAAAGGACTATTGGCCTCCATGGGATCAAAGAAAAAAATTGAAGCATAGACTCTAGATGATGTGGTGGTGTCCTTCGTGAAGAACTCTGCACTATAATTGAAATTCACGAGGGAAATTGCAAGATAGTGAACATAAATACATTCTTGAAAAGTGCAAAGAATGGAACTTGGTTTGGGTGGGGCTAGGTCAGGTGGCTCCTTTAGAGGTTGACGAAATGGAAATTATATTAGGATTTGAAAAATATCACACTCATGGAACTTCATGTGCGACTGATCGATTGCATTGTTTGGGTAATGCATTCTAGGTAGATACAATTGCATACCATTTATCTGTCTTGAAAGCATTTTATCCTGATGGCATTAAATTAAAGTACTCTATCTTCTGGTGATCTCTAGAGCAGAGGTTGCTTTGCATCGACCTGGGATACATTTAAGTTGTGTTGTATCTACGGAAATATGTATCCGAGGTCGATGCAATGCAACCTCTTCTCCACCAATACCAGAAAATAGAGAAAGTGCTTTAATTTAATGCCATCGGGATAAAATGCTTTCAAGACAGATAAATGGTATGCAACTGTATCTATTTGGAATGTATTACCCAAACAGCACAATCGATCAGTCGCACACAAAGTTCCATGAGTGTGATCTTTTTCAAATCCTAATATAATTTATATCTCGTCAAACTCTAGAGGAGCCATCTGACCTGGCCCCACCCAAACCAAGTTTCATTCTTTGCACTTTTCAAGAATGTATTTCTGTTCACTATCTTGCAGTTTCCCTCATGAATTTTTCAATTATAGTGCAGAGTTCTTCACAAAGGACACCACCACATCGTCTAGAGTCTATGCAATTCAATTTTTTTCTTTGATCCCATGGAGGCCAATAGTCCTTTGTCTGAGGAAGTGCTTCCTGAATAGTCATGGGGGGGAGAGGTAATGCTTGAAATTTCCCTTCTATTGGGAGATTGTGTACATAACCTCTTGGTCTTCGGGAAGCCGAAAATTACTTCGAGTCCACCAATTCTGGTTCCATGCACTATAGAAATTTTCAGATATTGCCTTCCAAATATCCTTCAGTGCAAAAGCATCATTCTCATAATAGAAAAAAGGTGGCCCTTGCACGAACACATTGATTTCCTCCAAGCATGGCCCAATAGGTTTCCCAGGAATTCCAAAACCAGTTAGTTCCTCCGGACATAAATTAGAGATGTCACATCACACACTCCAGACATTGTTTGTTTGTATTGCATACTCTCTATGTATTTATCACCCTTTAACACTTTCCTCTACTTTTCTCCAATTGCTCTCTTCTAGGCAATTGATGAGCTTGTTTCAATGCCATTCAAGATAATGCTCGCTTGCTTTCTTTTATGAAATTTACTTGCATACGAGTCTTCAACTTGTATCTTCTGCTTCTGCACAAATATAAATTATAATTCATGCTTAGAATAAGCATTTGTAAAGAAAAGATTTAGTCATTGGATGTTACATATTATCTGACGGAAAGATCCTAGATCCAATTCTTGGAGAAAGGAAACATCATTGATAATGTTTTTTTCAAATAACACCGAATCAAATGAATTAAAAATGTTTCATGTAATTTTTAAAAGTAGAACTCATGCAATGCTTTCATGCACTGACGACCAAGCCATCTGACCCACAACATTATCCATAAGAGAAAAAATCACCATAATAGGCTATTATAAAGTATCCATACAAAAATATGAAAGAAAATTAAATTACCATTACAAACCAATAAACCATAAAATAGTGAAAATACAACCATAACCAAAAAAATCATAAATAGAAAGGGATAAATAAAAACTCAATAATTTAAAAATATTGAATTCACTATACCACATTACAATCCACTAGGTATTCAACCTCTATACCCATCGTTTGAACACATTTTAAGCTATCCCGATGCCCGATGAGACTAGCGGGATAACTCGCATCAATCAGCAAGAAGAGAGGTGGTGCAGGGCACCTAGCACTCCAAGAATGTAAGATTTGATTTATTTTTAGTTTGTGTTTTAATTTGTGATGTAATAATGGACCAACCATTGAGGACTCAGTAGAGCCATGGTTGAGTTGTCCAAATTTTGGGTTGAGTCAATTGTGCTCGGGATGCTGTTAGCCTGAGAAGTGAGATGCTTAGGTAGTTCATAGGCAAAATACTCTAGAAGAATGTATTGATGATTTAGGAGTCAAATGAGTTGTGTTTAGGTCTTCTACGGTGTTTGATGACCTTCAAGAGTCTTAGAATGCAAAATTGCATCTTGGAGCAAAAGTTGTCAAAATTTGTTGAGCAACATTTTGCAATTTCTTGCAAAAGTTGCATTTTTGGTTATGGGCGTTATGAAGTTGGTTGAACTGAATAAAACAAGTGGATATAAGACAAATTTCACTTCATTGTAAGGGTTGGAAATGCAAGAGCAAGTTTTTGGTTTGTGAAGCAATCTTGTTTCCACTAGTTTTTGATAGTTTTGTCTTGATTTCCTTGCTTGTATAGTCCAGTACAGACTAGATGGTGTAAAATCATTTCCATATTTGTATGTTAATTTTATTTGCTTTCAATAAGGTTGATTTTTAGGTTTTATTGTTCTAGGTTGTAGAGATTTCTCTCATTCTTTGCAACTAGGAGCAAAACCCTTGCAAGTAGGGTTTAAGAGCAAGAAATGGCTCTAATCTAGGCATTCTTTGATGGCACCTATTGAAATCACTAAGAATTATAGGTTAGGATATGTAAATAGGTTTGGAATAGGGTGTTTGATGTTGCAGTTCCAGGAGGAGGAGAAACAATGAAGGCCTAGGCTCACTGTTGGGAGTAGGTGAGTTAGGACAACAAGTAAAGTGTGATTTGTGAGCACATGGAGATTGGTGCAGGCCCAAGTGGCATATGAATGGAAAGCCCTGTGAGTTCCCTTGAAGGTTCCCAAGGTTTTAAGAGTAGGATATTTTACTGGTGAAGGGTTCTAGATCAATTTTGTCAATCCACCAGTTAGGCCTAAACCCCCACAAAATAGTGCATCATTGGAAACCACACCTGTACAGATAACCCAAATGCACTTTTATAGTATTGTATATAACTTACAAAAGGGTACTCAAATCCATGATTTATTCCTAGGATTGTTTGGGATTTTTTCAAATTAATCCCCTAAAATTGGTTAGGGAGGGCTAATGCAATTAAGCCTATTTAGGTGGCAGTAGAGACCTAGAAGGCTTGAGAGACCAAGGCGATGGATTTGGTGAGTCTAAAAATTCAAAACACATTGAAGACACCTTATTAATGCATTAGGAAACCATAAGAAGAGATCGTGTGTTAAGATCCTTGCAGGAGTGGTTGGAGCCCAGGAGAGGAGAGTGTGAGTAACTGAGGTGACAACCTCAAGTGGTGGAGTTGATTGTCCAGAAACCATTGGCTATACCTTCAAGGTCTCATTGTCATCATAACCCCTACCAAGTGCCATAGGAAGGACTTGAGTAGTTGTAGGGTTGAGTAGGACAAGTCGCTCAAGGAGCTGAAACAAACAAGGCTCGAAGACTCTCTGCATCAAGAAGTCATCGAATTATGTTACCTCGATGAGTACTAAAAATAAATGACAACACAAAATCATATTTAAAACATCTCCCCCTTTGTCATTGATGGAAACTTTGATTCTACTCACATCGTCTTAAAATCTGCATTTTCAACTCCTTCCTCAACCTCTATTCAATTTTAAGTCCTCATTGACAAGACTACGATGCCTTAGGTGCCCTAGTACTTGTGATTGGGACCCAAAAATAGGACCCCTCATTTCTTGCCTCATGTGTATGAAAAAAAAATTAGCTTCATGTCAATCGGCTCCAAAAATTCAAACATTTGAAGGGGTCTACCTACAATTAAAGTGATCTCTTAATTATAAAATCAATTCAATTCCAAGTGAACAAGAAATCAAGCATTCATCAAGCATTGAAGGAGAATTCAAGTTAAAGCACAACATTATGATCAATATTCTGCATGACATCCTCAAACCTTGTGTGAGGATTCAAGAAAGATTCATCAAGGTATCATGTTCAATTTCAAGCATTTTTAGATTAGATCTATCCTTTCCCTCAAAAGGAAAACATTATACTTCAAGATTAATTCACAACCCAAGGTTTGACCTAGGAAATCCCCCATCAACAAACCTATTTTCATCATTTTGTGTGTAGGAAATTGATTCAGGAGTTACGTGTGAAGAAGTTGGAAAAGTAAATGATGACAATCAAACTCAAATTTTGATGACATGAAAAGGAGAAGACTAGGCCAGTTCACACCTCCTAGTCCCAAGAATTTTTGACAACCTTTTGATAGTAGATTTTGTGTACCATCCTAATCCAAAAAGCATTCATTTTGTCTACATCCAATAGGTGGAGGATCTAGTCGATCCGCACCTCCTAGTCCCAACAATTCTACTTGAAAACTCAGTCATAGGAGAAGATATATGACTTCTAGGTCTACTAAGGAGATGCTTACTATTAGTCATATGATAAGAGAAAAGAGAAGAAACATGAATACTACTAGCTAACAAGTTGTGTAATGTTGGGTGATTCATGCTACATCATGGATTTCATTGGCTAGCAAGTTGTGTTATGCTAGGTGATCCATGATAGATAAGATTAACAAACAAAACATTTGTTCGCAAGGAAATCCAAAAACTCTACTACAAAATGGTTGTTGTAGTGACACACAACACAAACAATAATAATAACCAACACTTGCAAAGGTGTAAACAACAACAATGATCACACTAGCAATCCATTCTATTCTATGTAACCTTTAACGAATCTCAAAAAAATGATAAGCATGCCCTAGGGGGCACTATGTAACACAACACTTCTAGTTTGAGGATAAGCACCTTTAACACCAAGAAGATACCCTTAATAAACATACATGCATTCCAAGCTACGAAGAAAGATCCTTGTACATGCCTCATTTCTATAAGAAAAGAAGAGATAATTGTAAAAGAGATGTTTTTCAACAAGTGTAAAGGGATCATTTTAAAGTTGGAGGAAGAGATATTTTACTAAATATGTCTACCTCCAAAAATAGAGGAGATATTTAATAAAGATATTATCTTTTAAATTACGAAATGGGCATGAGATTAAGAATACAAACCTTCCATATTGCTAGGAAATGGTATCCTTGATGAAGGATTGCACACTTTCTATCACTAAGGAGAGATCGTTCATAAAATACATACCATGTCAAGAAAGAAAGAGGTTCTAATCAAGGAACACACACGTCCAAGCAAGGAGAGAATTTGGATTGAGGACAATACTATGCAAGAAAGGATATCAAGTTACAAAAGATAAAAATCAACAAAGGTAAAGTGGGTCCTTAAAAAAGAGGAACAATTGACAACTATTATTCTTGCTCCATGATGTAGAGACAAGAATAACCAGGCTATTATGTTGCCTCCCAAGTATGATTGCACATGAAATTGTATTCAGTACCATGAATGACAATGAGCCCCTAATAGGTAATTTTGTCCTAATTTTGTTTATGGTTTTTTCTTCAAATTTTCAAGGGGAGAGTAATAAAGTTGGCTTTAAGAAACTCATGCAAAATTATCTCTTGTTGTGATTAAAAGTTGTTGGAAAAGTCATACATATATTAGACAATGGGGGAGGGGATGTCAACAAAGGAGGAGGATAGAAACCTAAATCTTCTTCAAAAAATTGTAATGTATATTTCTCATGAGCCTCCACACTTCATTGCACGCATCCTAAATCATGTCCATTGCATCCATGTTTATAATTAAATGTGGTATTTAAATCATGTCTAGAGGAGTGTGTTCATTCATATTTTCAAAGTTTAAAGATCCTTGACCATCATCAAGACATGTGTTGGAAGAAGAGGTTGGAATAGAGTAAGAAGAATCTTGAATAATTGACACATACAACTCCCTTGAGACTTCATATTTGGATAGAGGGACCTTATATCAAATTAAGGAAGGCATGAGATTGATATATGTATTAGTGTAATTATTATACTTTTTGAATATTTATCCTTAGTATAATATTGGAAATAGTATCTTATACTAATTAGGGAGTCATAATTAGGATATTATTTTCCCATTTTTAGTTGTTGATCTCATTATTTAAGACACAAATGATTTTCATCATTTTTAGATATGAAATAGGAGAAATTTGAGGTTGCATCATCCTACACCCATTTTCTGATGACTCTTGCCAATTGTTTGACATAATGTCACCAAGCTAAACATTATGATTTTGAGTCTAATTTGGTGTTAGATCATCATAATTTGATTGTATATGCATTCTTGGCTATCATTCTTTCACTTGCAGTCAATTGTAGTTGTACATTTATGAGAAATATGTGATGGTTCACCTCTATACCAAACTGAAAACTTCTGAGACAATAGTCTGCATAACACGCAATAATAGCGAACAACATAACACATAGATTTGACAGTGAATATTCCTTGTTTTTCAGTCATCATTGGACAAGGGATATTACACAATCATACTAAATAGATTTCAAACCCCATAATTCGTATAGAGAACAACAAATTTGCTTGCCTAAAGGAATCATTTCATGAAAATAGACATCAGTTGGGAATACGATATCCAAATTTTAAAAAATAAATAGACATTGGAATGTTGATTCTATGATATAAAACATCTTTAAAACATGTACCCTGGAAATTGCAGCTACGACATGTGACAAAATTCCTCTATTATTTATCCTATGATAGATATTCATACCTTGTTCCAAAACTTCCAATTTCTTAGAGGCAGTCTGTCAAACAGTCGGTGTGCCATTTCAAAGCTCCCATTTTTGCACAGGCCAATGAAGAATCAGAAACATCACTATCTGTAGGTGCAAAATAGATGGGTGACCAATACTAATGAATGAAAGAAGGGGAATGAAGCCTATTGGTCTTTAGCCCATGGGAGCATGCCCCTATTCCATGAGCCGACATTGCTTCCATTTTTTAAGTAATGTCTGATGTCATCAGAATTTTGACGAACGCGGGCACTTTTTGTAAAAAAGCACACATTTCATTGCCAATTCCTTCTCTGTCGAAAACAGATATGGAATGATCATCGGAATTCCAACGAATGCAAGCAATTTTTCAAAAAAAAATCAAATTTGTTCACAATAGACCTTCTCTGTTGGAAACCTTGGTCAGAATTTTAGGCCAAATGTATTAGTGAGAAGAAGGGTTAGATATGCAAGTGGATTTGGTGGGTGAGAGAAAATAGGATATTATTTAGAAATAAAATCTATTTATTTGTGCAACTTGCATTTGTAGGAAAATGCAAGTGGGGTGGGATTTTTAAATAAATATTGATTTATTTAAAAAGGGGAATTTGATTTGAGTTTTTAAATAAATGTTAAATATATTTAAATGATAGGAGTGAGAGAAATTAAATAAATTAGATTTATTTAATAATTGGGTTATAGATAGGGATTTTTAATTTAAATAAATTTATGTAATTTATTTAATAACAATAGTAGAATGGGGGTTGAATGAATTAATTAAATGTGAATTTAATTAATAGAGGAATATTAGTACATTAAAATAAATATTAAATATTTATTTAATTAATAGACAAATTTATGTGTCTACAATATATATACATATATATACATATTTATACATATACATACATACATACATACATAAATAGATACATATATATATATATATATACATATGTATATGTATATGTATGTATGTATGTATGTATGTATGTATGTAAGTATACATACATACATAGATAGATACATACATACATAGAGCAATGTCAGTTTCGATAAGTTTGCGAAGAAACTCACAGGTCGGACCAGAATGGTCCCGTTGTTCCCTATTGTTCATGGTGTGAAAATTGGCAACAAATGGGTGCTAAGACACCACTGCGTCCTGTGCCAAGTGTGCTTTCAAGTTAGTAGTGGTAGGCAGTCCTATTTCATATTGTGCCACCCTTAGTGTTTTCTTCGGGTCGTTAGTATAATCCCTCCCAAACAACCCTCACGTCATCTTGATTATATCATCTTTTGGAACTCCCAAGTCTATGAGAGAAGCTACCAAGCAAGACGAAATATCTGAGTTCACTCAATATTTGTCTTTGCTATCCAGGAAGTCAGCTCCCAATATCCATTTTATAGCCACTATGATGAGGTCATTGTCGGTATCAAGCAAATACTCGAGATGAGCATCACTTATCAACCCTTAAAAGGGCCTTTTCTTCTTATAGCTTGTCAATCTCACAGGTGTATCCATCTCTAGGCAATTCCTATTATTCTTATAGACTTTGCTAATTTTCAAATGACAAATGTAATTAACATGGGCCTCATTTTATAAACGATTGCAGGTTTTAGGGAATTTTTATTAGATTTTCCCAAGAATCAAATGATGTTTAGTGGCTTTTTCCAAGGATAGTGGACACTCAGAATAAATATTCCTTTGTGCGGCGGAAG
Organism: Cryptomeria japonica; assembly: GCF_030272615.1. Taxonomy (NCBI): domain Eukaryota; kingdom Viridiplantae; phylum Streptophyta; class Pinopsida; order Cupressales; family Cupressaceae; genus Cryptomeria; species Cryptomeria japonica. The sequence continues at coordinate 428,630,898 of NC_081414.1, forward strand.
AGATACCAAGGACAATATGCCTCAAGTCAAGTAGGCATTAATGGTTTAATATTATCTTTTATGGCATGAGATCTACGATGATCTTATTTCTATTTTTAACTTATGGTTATATGGCATGTAATCTTTCAGACTGCGTTGTCAAGTACAAGTGGCAATCCTGTGAGACTCACACAATAAAATCACATTTAATACCCTCACAGATGATGAGGTAGAAATTTAATGCCTCTTGAGATAAGTGAAAAATCTAAAGGCCACTCCCGCTACCACTCTGACACCCAACCTCTTTTATGAAAGGAAAAAGAGAAAGAAAAGAAAGGAAATTCAAAAAATCATTATGAAAAGAATTATTATTTAAAGCAAGTGATGCAGAAAACTCTATCGGGACTATAGACGTTCGACATATAGTAGAGAAATGTTCAAGGGGCTTAGGGTGATACCCTTGTCAAGGCTATAAATATCGGACCGACGCTAAGGCTCTATCTTTTGGCTTTAGGAGATGGGCCATGTATACACCTAAAAATGGTATGAAGATAATTAATTAAATAGGCAATTATTTAATTAATCCTCCTCCCTAATTTAATTGAATTCATTAGCAATTTGATTAAATTCATCTTTTCATCTACTTATTAATAAATCTAAGGATTTATCTAATAGGTTCATTTCAATGGTCCCCTTTGATTAATTAATTTTCCCCCCATTTCAATCAATTCTTCTAATCCCCTAATTAATTAAAACAAATCAATTTATGAGTTGTTGAATATTAATTAGTCTTTTCCTATTATTTGAATTTTTAAATTCAAATTACCCACATGCCTCCTAACTTCTAACCACCTAACCTAACCATCCCTCTAACCTAACCCATTCCACCTAACCTTGGGTTTTCCTAACCCTATCCTATCTTGCACATTCTAACCTCCTTATCCTAACCTCCTATGGTGTGGATATTCTCCCCTTGAGACACATGGCACTTTGGCCACATGTCTCCTCCCTTGGACACTTGCCCTCTCATGAGCAAGGCTCCTTGACACTTGTAACCATAGAGATGACAAGTGTCCCTTCCTCCAACCTCTTCTCCAACCTCCTCCAATTTCACCCTTGATATCTTCAGACTCAATCTTGACCGTTGATTCCTGCCACCTCACCCCTAGCCTTGGAAATCCTATAAATATCCCCCATTTTGGAGCAAAAAGGATCCCATCTCATTATCAATTTAGGCATTGTTACTTTTAGATATTTGGTTAGTCCCAAAGACACTGAGAGGGGGGTGAATCAGTGTCTGACCCGTAGATGAAAGATTTAAACATATTTGCAACTTTACAACTCAAACTAATATACTGGTAAGTAAATAATAATGCAGTAAAGAGAAACAAAAGAATAAGCATCAATGCACACCATAACATAGATATTTTTGGCAAGGAAACCCTGTAAGGGAAAAACATCAGTGGGATTTGTGACCAACAATATTTACTCACTGGCCAATATGAATAAATATTACTTAGTACAATAGGGGCATGCACATGTAGGAAGGCCAACTACCTAGAGCTCACTGCTCAACACAAAATGGAGTCCCACTTACTACAATTGGATGGGTAAATCCAATAACAATGTACTGCTCAAAATAGCATCTGCAATGCTGGATTTAGTACCGGTTTAAGCTCTATCTGATACCTCTACCAAAACCTTGCTTCGCTTTGCTCTTCTCTTATTTGCTCTCAAGATAAATACATCAAAGTGCATGAACAATTATTCGCTATCATAACCTATCACATATGACTGCTTCCTTACATTACATATCATATCATATTCTTTGCTTACAAAATGACCTACAAGATCTCATACATATATGAGTCTTTACAATACATCATGTCGGCCATACAAATATAATATTATATTACAATACATTTCTCATAAACAATATTATTTCCAAGCTGGCTTGCACTGCCGGAATAATCTACTGCTGGTGTAATTGGATGTCGGTGTGAATAAACCTTGTAGTTACTGTCAGTGTCGGTAGCTAAAGTCTATTGTCGGTAGAACCTTTGAACCCTATTACCAATAGGTTTTCATCAATGACAACATCAACCATTCTCATCTGAGTGTATAATGCCAACAATCTCCCCCTTTGGCATTGATGACAACACTCATGAGAAAAATCAAAATTGATATCCAAAATTTGAAATCCAAAAACTGAGAGTGCTCCCCCTAAGAAAATGATCTCATTCTATATATTTTTCTCATTACACAACTCCCCCTTTGACATCAATGGAAAAGGATGTCAAAAGAATTTTCAAAATTTTACCTAGAAACTTGTAGCCGGTTATGTACAATCTAAAAAATGTCTGCCATAACCAAGTTAAGACTTTGCAAAAACTTTATGCTATTAGAAATTATTATCTTTGTCTGTCGGATCATTTTGGTGAGATAATGCATCTATTGCTCCAGTGATCTGTCCCCTTGAATAGTTGCCTTAGATAACTCATTTTGGTGTGTTAACAAGTTATCCAATCTAGGTCCAAGTTTGTTCTTTAACTCACGGGTTTTCATTTTCAACCTTGCTTTCTCTCTTTCTAGTTTCTCAATCTTGTCTTCATAAATAGCCATCTCTTGATCCAAAACTGATGTGAGTTCCGAAGAACCAATCATATTGCCATCAATGTCATCGATTTCTTTATGTGTTTTCTTTATTTGCTCATTGATATCTTCTGTTAGGTGTTGAGGTTTGCATGCTTCCTTGTACAATTCCTTGTATTCCAGAATGGTGGAGTTCAGTATCGGTAACAATGAATCAATTTGACGTGTGCAATCCTTTATTGTTTTATCAAAGAAATTATCATTCTCCTTATTAACTCTTTCCTTAATGGTCTCCTCATTTATCTCACCTATAGTTTGAATGTTAGAAGAAATGAATTTGGACAATGTGTCCAATTTACCTATAGATCCAACAATGTGATCCACCTTGCACGGCGATGCAATCATCTGCAAAATTGGTAAAGAATCATCAATAGCCTTAAATTCTAAGGCGTTGCATTCTGTTATCTTCTTAATGGAATCTAATAATACATTAGTAATGTTTGTCGGTCTGTAGTCCATAGTAGAAGTACTGGGAGGAGTACTATGTTCTGCAATAACTTTCTTTTCTTCTCTGGATACCTTAACCTCTTCTTTATCCACTTTCTCTTTCTTATTTTCACTCTTATCCTCATTCTTCTTTACTGTCGGTTCCGATTGTGTCTATTTTGGTTCCTTTTCTATTCCTACCAGTATCTCAATATTCTGCTGAGTGTCAACAGTCTTGACCGGTGATTCAGGTTTCTCAACATTTATAGCTTCAGATTTCTTTTCCTCTACAGTTTCCCTATCCATTACAATGTTGATATCCTGAGTGTCAACATTCATTGTGAATAGAATGTTTGACTCGGGATCAATGTCATCTCCTTCCACTTCCTCTGACTTCTTTTGCAGGCTCATTTTCCATTTATGTCGGTGCCTTTGATACTACCAGTGGGGTGTCCTATGCCAGTGGACGTAAGTTGTCCTTAAGTGCGATGTCAGGTACACTACCAACCTTACTTTTACCCTTGTCTATTTTTTGATATACTTTAGTAAAGGGTTTATCAACTTTTTGTCTATCTTTCTCTTCCCTTTTCTCCTTCTCAACAAATAATATATCCCATTTATCAGTTGCTTTATCTGCAATCTCTTTTACTTTGTCGACCATAAGACTAACTTGTTGGTGACCACTCATAAAAACAGTCCTGTTAGGTTCAAATATTAAGTCATCTATTTCTTGCTTAGAATTAACAAGATGAATGGCTAACAGTGCCTCAACCTTCAACTTCTTATCTAACTCCATAATAGACATTCTTTTTGCTTCAAGTCTCAAGTATAAATCATTAGGAAGAACATCTATGACCTCAATAAGAACTTTCTTATATATATCAAGATACAAAATTATACTTTCCTCAATAGTATCCTTATCTGAATCCTTAAAAGAATGATAGAATTTATTAACATTACTAAGATTTCCTTCTTGAGTTATTTCATTTATCAGCTCTGTCGGTGAAAGAGTGTCAGGTACCTTTTATTCCAGTTGTTTCTTTAGTGTGACTTTCTTCTTCTGACCACTGGGCTCTCTCACAGCCTGTTATTTTTTATTAGGGGAAAAGCAAGTTTTGAGGGGACCCGAAACCCATACAATAGGTTTTGGAGGGACCCAAAACCCAATAGATTTTACCAGGATCTAGAACCCAACAAAGCAGGTTACTAAAAGAAATAAACAATGAAAAACCATAGCCAAAATCCAATAAAGATGACTAAAACCAGCAACAACCAGCATAGTCACGCCACACCCAACAAAGCTACAACTCCAAACTATAGCATGGAAGAGTAATAATCGAGGGTATAACAAGCACCCTCAACCAAGTTTTAGGGTTTTGAAAGGTACCCCTAACCTTCAATAACAACACCAGATTACACCAGTAGGGGTTTTGAAAGGCTCCCTCAACCTTCAAACTGGGTTTTAAAATGGAACCCAAAACCAGCAACCAGGGGTTTCGCCAGGCACCCTCAACATTAAATAATGAGCTCAGAACACCAGACACAAGATTTTACCCAAACCAAAGACAACAGAAAGACCGATTGGGCCCTTTAAAACTAATAGCAACCGGCCTACCTGTAGGATAAACTAGGAACCCACCACTAGAAAAAAGGGGGAATAAAGACCCCAAAAACTAGAAGGAAGGAGGCCAAACCAAGAAACAATAAAAAGGAACCAATCCAGGAGACAAGATGGGAGTCTGGGAAAAAGAACTTCCAGACCCACCCAAGGAGACACCTTTGAGAGAAGAAACATGCATCCATAGCCAACAACAAGAGGAGCACCAAAAGTCAAAAATCCCCAACATTCCATCTCTCCACCTCAATAGGAAAGATCTCCACCTCTACAGGACAAAGAATGAAGAAAAAAGACAACAACCAACACTCTCCAGCAGCAAGCAGAAACCAACCCTTTCCCCTCCACCAAATATCCACCTCCATAGGAAATATGGTCACCTCTAACAGACAAGGAGGGGAAAAGAACAAGAGCCAAGAAACCCCTCTCAAAGGTTCACATTAAAGACAACTCTCCACCTCAATAGGAGAGTAGCCCAACAAAGAAGAACCAAAAAGAGAAGCTCCTTTGAAGAACTAGAGCACCAAAGGACAGAACAACAAAAAATCCTCAGCACAGAGGAAAGGAGAGAACACAAAGAACCTCTTCACAAGAGATCATCCAAGGTCCTAGATCTTCCCAAACACCATCCCAGACACAGGCAGGAGAACACCACCCACCAAAGAAAGAGCAGAAAAAAGGCCATTGACAAGAACCACCGCACACCCCTGAAGACCAAAAACAAAGGCCACAAAAAGCCCTTGCCAAAACGCTTCCATTGTTGTTGCCTCCACTCCTTCCTCTGCACCAAACTCCTCCACCCACCAATCCAACAAAGAAGAGCCACAAAGAGCCCCATCAGACAGTCGCGACATGGAAGGTGAAAGGAGGAAAGGGAGGAAATCATCCTCATCTGTAGCGCCATCTTCCCCATCTTCTGCAACTCCTTCGCACGAAACCCCTCCTGCTCCCACTCCCGCTCTCTCGCTCTCCATTTCTCTCACAGCCTGTTGTTTCTTCCTAAATGTTCTTGATTTCTTTGGAGATGGAGCAGGTGTCGGTGAGGGTTTTCTTTTCTTTCTGTCCACCCTTTTGAATTCAACAGCCTTATCAATATCAGAATTGGATGAGGTAGCCACAGGAGAAATTTGTGCTACCGGTTGTTGTTCTAATTTTCTTTCTTGTTCAACAACACCTTTCATTAGATCTAGTTTCAATAATCCCTTCTTAACAACTTCTACAAACTTATAAGCATCTTTTATTTCTTTTTCTCTTTTCTTCCTCTCCTTCAGCATAGTAACATCACTCTCTATAGTTTCAGCATTACCAAAGATCTTTTCAACGGGTTCTGGTGGATCATCTAGAAGTATCTTGGCATAAGATTCCAAGATGTGTGAGTCCACTTCATAACCCATCTCTGTTATCCAGATAGTTCTAGGTCTAACTGCCTCCATCCATACTTCATCTCTTTTCACAACAAAGCATATTTGTTTGTCATATTTGTCTACAATGCTTTGGGAAATCCTTTCCCTTTGTCTCATTTTTTATTGAAAAACTTTAAAGTACTCTTTTACCAGTTTGTCACCATCTAAGCCTATGCCGGTAATTGCCTCCTTTATTTGTTTTCCAATAGAAATTTCATAGGCAAAGTCCTTGTGTCCAATACTGGGAATCTCCTTTGAGAAATATAGCATTAAGCATACAATCAAATTACCAAACTTGAAAGTTCCCTTCTTGTCACCTTTGATCTTGCTCAAATTTTCTAACAGTTCATCTTTCAGCCATTCATAGATGTCAATTTTTGCATTATTCATAATCATCTCATAGGCACTATGAATGCATAAACTTGAAACAAAATTCAGCCTATTAGTATGAGCAACTTTGTATCTAATAACCATACTAGCATATTTAACATTTTTGTCAGTTATATCACTAACCCTAAGTGATTTGTTGTCAAATGTAGCATCAATTAAGTTCATAACCTCTTTGTTTGGGGTGAACTCACAATAATGGTTTCCACTTTTTTGGCACTTTTGATACTGAGATGAACATTTTTAAAATAATCTTCAACTTCCGAGAACTTTAACTTTTAAACTATTAAAAATTTGAAGATGATGTAAATTAGTGATTTGTAGAATTTTGTTTTTAGATTCTATATACATTTTTTCCAAATTTTTTTGAAGGATTTTAAAAAAAAAATTCCATCTCCCTCGAAAAGTAGTTTTTTACAACAAACTACATTTTTTAAGAGTGATGTGCCTCCCGAAACGCATAAATTTTTTTATCTAAATGATAAAAACTCAATTCTTTCCAATTTTGGTTTGTAACATCAATATCCAGGTCTTGCAATTGGTTTGATAGTGATATGTTCAATATTTTTCATTTTATAAAGTTTTGAAGTCTGACTAGTCATAATTCAGACACGGGTTTAAGTTTGAACACATAACTTGTTCTATATATATCAATATTCAATTTATTTATTTTTGTTAGAAAAAAGACATCAATACCTGGGGATTAGATATTTTTCAAAAAAAAATTGAATTAGTTTCCTATTTTTCCCAATGCGTTGAACAAAGAAGTTCATGTTCGGTGAAAAACCAATATTCCATAAAATTAAAAAAACAAGAACATAATAAATTCAAAATATAATAAAATTATACTCGTTGGAAAGCTTGCTCCAAGTACTACCATCTAATATTTTTGAGTTATCAAGATTATTTCATTTGTGCCTAGAACCAGAGCTCTGAAGTCATAAATTCCTCAGAACTCTGAAAAAATTTGGGAGAAACCTCTAACAGCATGGTTCGAATGAACAGGGTTTCGAGCGAATGGGGTTCGCTTGAACCATAAAAGGTTCGAGCGAACCCCCCTCCGCTCGAACCCTGACGCTAAATTTTGGCCTGTACTTTTTCATAACGGCTAGGTTCAAATGAACCCGAGCTTTTTTAACTGTCGGTGTTCGTTCGAACCCTAGCCGACACAATTTTTTTTTATTTTTTTTAAGTGGAGTCGTATAAATGTCCATAATTTTTTTCATTTTTTATCACACAAATGATTAAAATAATTCGCATTTTTGGATGAGAGAAGACATTTGAAAATTATTTTGAGGGCAATAATTTGAAGATTTTTTTAAAAGCATGGGGAACAAGAAGAGAAGGCAAAATAAGACTTCAAGGAATTATTCTCCCGAAACGGAAGAAAGATATCGAGAACAAAGAAGACAATGATATCATGATGCAAGTATTTATTTTTATTTTTATTTCTATTTAATTATATATGTATTACGTACCAAAAATAGTGTTTATTTGTTAGTATTAATTAGTTCAATATTTTTTATCTAATATTTTTAATGAAAATTAATTTAAAAAATCTTAATTAAATTAATTGGAAATAGTAGGATTAAAAATAATCTCGTTTTAATTGGAAAGCATAATTAATTTGAAATAATATGTGTATTTGTAAATTTCAAATTCCATTAACTTGCTGCTTGTGTAATTGCATTTTTCTCCTATATAATTAAGTCCATTTATAATAGATAAGAACTATTAAGTCATAAAATTAATAAGACCTATTATGTCATAATTTAGGTTCTAACTTATATTGAATATTTGAGACATGTACTTAATTTCATGTGTGATAGGTCCTTTAATATCACATAATATATATGTCTTAAGGGGAGTGAAGTATATTAATGTGAAATGTTTTTGCATACATGGTCATATTATAATAATAAGGCCTATTATGTGATAAATTAGGACTTATTACATTGATTATAGGTCTTAAATGTGACATAAATTTAGAACCTATTATGTCATAATTTAGGTTCTATTTATATGACTTCACGTATGCAAAAACATTTCAGATTAGGAGGTCTATTATGCAATAATAGGTCTTAAATACACATGTGACAAATTATAGTCCACCTTTTATGACATAACAAATTAATATAACCACCTTTATCGTATGCATGCATCAAAATATTTGTACTTTTAATTTTGAAAATTGGAATTTATAATTTAAATATCAAAATTTTATTTTATGTGTTATTAGTGAGAGATTGATGTGTTCAAAATAACTCATCAATATTTATTTCCACTTTATATGTTTATGTTTATTTGTTATTAAAACAAAATTTAACCTTAGTTAACACTATACGCAAGGAATAACATAAATCAAACGATAATAATAAACTAATTATAATTCTTCATGTGTAAATCTAGAATTAAACATCAGAAAAAAAAATTATTAAAATAATTATCATCTTCTTGAAATATTAATTACTAAACAAAATTTAACTCTAACTCTAAACCTACTTGCATGTCACTAAATAAATTTGAGCCTAATTAGAGTTATAACACTAACCCTGAAAGTAATTAAATTTAATAAACCAAATTGAACCCTAATTTTAACACAAAGCTTTAAGACAAATTCACCCCTAATCTTAAACCTAATTTTGAATAATCTATCAATTTGAACCTTACACGAACTCTTAAATTATGTGCAGAACGGGCTCAAGAAGAAGGGAGTTCTGAAGCAGGACTCGAGGCAAATGAACCTGTTGAAGAACACAATATAGTTGATGAACATAGGGAGGAGATTGTCCAAGTTGAACTAATGGAGGTTGAAGGAGAGGGGTCAGGCTCATTACCTCCTACCACTGGTATGGATGAGCATATTGTGGATCTAGCTAAACAGGTGAAGAGAAATATTGTTTATAAAAATTTAGATCATTCACTTGAAATGGATGTGGATGAGTTCAAACGTCTCACTGAAGAACCTAGACATACTAAAAGGAGGTCAATGAATAAAAGTGCAAAAGAAATAATATCTCATTTCAACAATCTTGATACTACACTAGAAAAAGCTCAATTGTTATCAATTGTACTTACTCGTAAAGACTTAATAGATCCACTGAAATTGTTGGGTATAGATACAACAAGTCAAAAGAGGAAAACTTGTCAGCTACAAAAATCTATTGTTGATAATGTTAAGAAAGGTTTGGTGAACATTGGTAAAAAATCTTGAATAGTAGATAAGACCATTTCAAGAAGAGTGATGTTGACATCTTTAGTAAATGAAAGATTGCCTCAAAAAAGATAAATCTCTTCACTGTCATCTAAGTTTGGTTTTAGTAGAAGGACAATATCTAAATATGTTAAAAGGAGAAAGAGTTTGGACGATACTACCTCAGAAGGGAATTGGGAAATTATGTGTAGAGCTCCTCGTTTTGATAGAATTGAAGATGTTGTTATGAACTTTGTGACAAGTTTTCAAAATGATAATACTCGTCCTTCATCAAACAGTAGAGATATTATCAAGCAAAGGATTGGTCATGATCGCTATGATCTCCATGTAAAACATTAGATAGACACAACAAAACATGAATTGTATGTGTTGTTTACTAAAACAAACCCTCATATAAAGATTGGACAAACCATGATTGAACTATTAAGGCCATATTATGTGAAGTTAAACAAAGTTTTTGAAACTTGTTGTTGTCGTTATCACATCGAATTTGACTTGTACTATCAGGTGTTTCGAAAGATTAGAGAAGATAGTGATGGTTATGAAAATGCTCCTCCTAAACAAACAAGTCAATTCATATCATCCATCTTATGTGATAAATCAGATGATAATGCAACCGGTCAAATAAATTGCATAAGAGGAATTTGTGGAACATGCGGGGACTTGGCTAAATTGCCTTTGAGAGATGAAGATACTGACATGAGGAAGATGGTAAATTGCAAGAGTTACAAGTACAAAAAATTTGAAACAAAATTTGGAAAGGAATCTACAAGGCTATATTATGTAGAAGAGGAAATACCTATTGGAACATTTATGGAAAATTTTAGTAAGTTGATAAAACCATACATATGCCATGGTTTTTTTGCCAAGTGGCAAGCAGAACAGTTTAAAAGATTAAGAGACACTTTCCCACTCGGAACTATTCTATCTATAGTGGACTTCACAGAGAATTACTCTTTTGCACATCAAAAAGGGATTCAATCAAAGTATTACTTTTTAAAGCAAATCACTATTTTGGTGCATGTTTGTTATCGACATGCACAGATGAATTTGGATGGTGTTGATAGTACATTTGAAAATTGTGTCATTAAGAAAGAGTACCACTTCTATATCAGTGATGATAAGGAGCATGACACACTTTTTGTATGACATTGCTTTAAGAAGTTTTTTGAATATTTGAAAGAGAGAGGCATAACAATAGTTAAACATTTTGTTTGGTCTGATGGATGTGCGACACAATTCAAATATTTGAGGCCATTTTATGCACTATGTAGATATCATCGAAATGACAAAATACCACATGTTTAGAGTTTTTTTAGAGTGGTCATGGAAAGGGTGAACATGATGGTGTAGGAGCTTGTATCAAACATGCTCTAAGAAAGCATCAAATAAATTACACAGGAGATCATATAGAAGATGCACATGATGTTGTTGAAAGGTGTAAGAAACACTTTGAGCAACGTAATTATCCTGGGGAATCATCATCGAGAACATACAGACCCATTCCATATAGAGTGTTTTGGGATTATTCATGTTTTTGTTCTGATTGCATTTTGGAAAACTATGTTGATTGCAAGAACCAAGAGCTTGGATATGTTAGTGAATGGAAATTGGTGCCACTAGATGTTTCTAACACATATGAGGATTCAAATGAGGACGAAAACTTTGAAGACATTCCTTTGATTTCTGGTGATTATGATCATATTTCAGGATTGATTAAAAAAGGTACATATGACATACATATATATATTTAAAGTGTATATATATATATATATATATATATATATATATATATATATATATATATATATATATATATATATATATATATATATATATATATATATATATATATATATATATATATATATATATATATATATATATATATATATATATATATATATATATTTCCTTAAAAAATGTTGCGTCAAATTGCAGGAGATATTTTTGCAGTCATAAAAGAAGATGGAAATATAGAAGGTGTTAGTTATTATTTATTATGTTGCACAGAAGAGAGAAAGAAGTTATCAAAATCTGAAATGAGTGATGGAATGTCATTTCCCACAGGTTTGAACTGATTTTAATATGTATGTACAAATCACTTACGTACAAATTTTTAATTTCTCACGTTTCTTATATACATGTACATGCAGGCTCAGTTGTAGTGCAAGGGACATATTTCAAACAAGTTAAAATTGTTCAACATGAGATTCATTTCACTGAATACCAAATTGACAACAAGGTATATCAGTATAGTCACTTGGTCATTGTTGTTGGCCTATTTCTTCAAAAAGTTCCACATCGAGGGCGGTCTCAAAAGTGGAGACTAGATAGTGAAGATCATGACAAAATATTAATTGTTATTGAAGAGCGTTCTGAACAACTTGATGTGGTATGAACTATATATATTTAATAATCCAAAGTACACATGTGCTTCAACCCACATGAATTGAATTAAAACTTGATAAATTCTAGAACTTAACTTGTTTTGAAACTTGGATAAATATTTTTAAGTTTAAATACATGAAATTTTCAATTATATCAAATTAGGATGTATGAAGTTAATTTGTATGTACATGTTTAAATGAATGTTTAATTTGTATGTATATAGTACTGTATCTAATTCTAAATGCACGCAATTTGTAAGGACCACTAGTTAAAATAATTTAATTAAAAATGCATATTTAAATTAGAATGTAATATGTACACATGTGTAAAATTGATATATGGAATTAGGACATGTACATGTTCTGAACTATTTAACTTGTTTACATACCTAGAAGCACATACCATGTGAACTATTTAGTACATGGTATTAAGTTTAGTTTGTTCATTTGATATTAATTAGTTCAAGTGTGATTTTTATATTGTTCATTGGAGTGGATATACTCTTTTGTTTGAACATGTTCTTTTAAATTTTAATGCATATCTACTGTATGTACATACATTACATGTAGTAAAATTTAAATTTTTAGAGAACATGTGCATTCTTGATCATATATATTTAAAGTATACATGTATATATAAAGTATTTAATCTAACCATAAATGCACATGATATATATATATATAATCCAGTCCATTGAACATAAAGTACATATATAATCTAACATGTATGTACATGTGCACATGGAATATATATAATCTAGCATGTACATGTGCATGAAATATATAATCTAGTCTAAACTCCATACATGATGCATGAAATATATATAATCTGATCAAACACAACCAGGTATAAAGTATAATCTAGTCTAAACTTCATACATGCATGAAATATACAATCTGATCAAACATGTAAATGAGGTGTAAAGAATATAATCTAGTCTAAAATTCATACATGATGCATGAAATATATATAATCTGATCAAACACAAACCAAGTATAAAGTATAATCTAGTCTAAACTGCATGTACATGCATGAAATATATATAATCTAATCAAACACAAACAAGGTATAAAGTATAATCTAGTATAAACTCCATACATGCATGAAATATATATAATCTGATCAAACACAAACCAGGTATAAAGTATAATCTAGTCTAAACTACATACATGCATGAAATATATATAATCTGATCAAACACAAACAAGGTATAAAGTATAATCTAGTCTAAACTCCATACATGCATGAAATATATATAATCTGATCAAACACAAACCAGGTATAAAGTATAGTCTAGTCTAAACTTCGTGTACATGCATGAATATATATAATATAAAATAAAAAGATAAATGTAAATGAGCTATAAAGTCTGGAGAAAATCAACAAGGATCATGTCAGCCATGAACTGAGTGACCATCTAAGGGAGAGTCTTGGTGAGAGTCTAGATGTCCAATAGACCCTTGCAAAAGTAGAATTTATTTAAATATTAAATATAATATATCTATCTCTCTAGACACATGTACATCAAATTCAAGTAGAGTTAAAATATAAATTTAAATATAAATTGTAACACATGTGTATACATACATGTAAGTATATGTACAAAAAATCATAACTAACCTGTCCACTAACAACATCGAAAGAATCTATCCTACGCACACGCTCAGAGCTCAAGGAAGGAGTGACATGAGCTAACTGTTATACATACATGTGTACAAGGAAGGAGTGACATGTATGTATTTAAGGATTAGTCCACGATCAATTTAAATGATACAAATTAAAACTTAGAACTAGATTATTTATTAAACATGATCCATATATAGATTTATCCTACATTGCAACATGTATACATATCTTCTTAAAATTTAAACACACATGTACATGTACATACCTGTGTATCAGGAGTAGGTTGTATAGTCTGATCCTGTCCTATGATCATATCAACAACATCACTTGTGCCTGCATATCTCTCTTTGGTTGTGCATATCATTGAGGAGTACAAGGGGCTAACTAGATGACTGGGCATCATGGATGAAGTGTCTGACTGTAGTAGCATGTCCATAAACCCAGTATGGCTCAAATCTTGCAGTTGCTCCTCAAATGAGTCCAAGCCCTCATCTATGATATGGACTTGATAAGCTCGTATCTCCTCCTCAAATGAATCCAAGCCCTCATCTCTGATATGGACCCTATCACCTCGTATCTCCTCCTTTGCAGCAACAGAGTGATCTGTAGGTGGGTTAATGCCTGGAGCATGTGTAGAGTGATGAGAATGTTGTGACTGCCTTGGGGTATGAATTGATGCAACGGTATCCTTCCCATCTCTGAGAATCTCCTCTCTAACACCAGCCAATGGTATCCCAAGTCGAGAGGAAATAAAATGGTAAGCATGTAGTAGTTCCTCGGCTAAATATTGTGACATATGTACATGTCTACTACCTCTGACTATAGCTACTACCTCATCTGGGGAGGGGATGCCAGTAGTAATATACCGATCATCAGAATCTGAAGCCCCCCATGACTAGAAGATGCATGATCTGTGGATGATTGTGAACGTGGTTGACTCATCATATATCTGCCTATCTTGTCAGATGATATGGTGGCTGCTGCTGATGCAATCTGTCCAATCCTATCAATTGCTTCTCTCTAAGAAGCAATCACAATGTGATCTGCTATGGGGGCCATGGCTGGGACTACTACAGGAAATCTCTAGCCAACAAGGTCCCCATGTATAGATGGAGCTCTATCATGCCTACAATATGCATCTCTATCAGCAATCCTGCCCCTCCCCTGTCCATAATATGCTGGAATATCAAGGTAGTTTGGTTTCATCTGACAATGAACCTTAGCAAATACCCGTTGTGCAAAGTATGATGGTATCTGGTTATTATTAGGATAACGACCATGAGCAGCTAAGAAGCATGGGTAAATCAATGATGCAACCTGTGGGTCGATACATCTCGTGACCTGATATCCTCTCACCTTACTCTTCTCCTAATACTATGGAAAGCATCTCTCCTTGATGGTCTCCTTCGAGACCACCCTCACCACATCAGCAAAAGAATCAAGACCCCTCACCTCACTCCTCAACTGTCTATAAATATCCTCTATAACCTCAGGTGAGAATGAAGTGTGAGAAACTAAGCTGTCCCTCAATGTCTGCAAACTATCAAAAATAGATGTGCATTTACTCTTGTACACACCATCAGTACGGGGGTCATCTAATATGACCCTCAACCTATGCAGCTCATGATCAGTGTACTAGAAAATAGTAGCAATATCAGGTAAGGGGGGATCCTAGTGTGGAGGATCAACATCATCAATGTGTGGCTCCTGATCAAGAGCCTGTGTAGGTGGATCCTGATTAGGAGCCTACGGAGGTATATCTTGGGATGCCATCTATCTAGGTACATGTCATAAAGTTAAAATAAATATGTAAGCACACACACAAATGAAGTGCATTCAATTTAAAACATTAAAAATTAAAATCAGTTAAATTGTAGAGAGAGAGACAGAGATTATAAATATAAATCTTCATGAGAGAGAGAGAGAGATCATTTTCATTTTCAAAAATTTAAATCTTCAAGAATACATAAAAAAATTCAAATATTTCAAAGAGAGAGAGATAACATATATTTCAGATCTAGAGATAACATATATTTCAGAGAGATAGAGAGATCTAATATGTGCATATTTAAATCTTTGAAATACATAAAAATTTCAAGAACATGATATATAACATGGAATGCAACAAGTCTCTAAATGTTTTGACATTTTTTTTGTTATTCAACTCCATATCTCAAAAAAATAGAGGTCATTGTATTTTTGTAATGGGCCCATATGATTATAAAATTATTAAATCTGTAATATGTGATCTTAAGGGAAATGTCATATGTACACTAGGATGTTATAAGGTGTCATATGTGACCTCCTAAGGGGTCACACATGTGTTAATGCATGTGTGACCCCTTAGGACCACATACGACCCCTTAAGACACTATGTGATGGACTAAGGGGTATGTCATTCACACTAGGATTTTATAAGGGGTCATATGCGGTTCTAAGGGGTCACGCATGTGTTATAACACATGTGTGACCCCTTAGGACCATATATGACCCCTTAGGACACTATGTGATCCTAAGGGGAATGTCATATGTACACTAGGATGTTATAAGGGGTCATTGTATTTTTGTAATGGGCCCATATGATTATAAAATTATTAAATCTGTAATATGTGATCTTAAGGGGAATGCCATATGTACACTAGGATGTTATAAGGGGTCATATGTGATCTCCTAAGGGGTCACGCATGTGTGACCCCTTAGGACCACATACGATCCCTTAGGACTCTATGTGATGGACTAAGGGGTATGTCGTTCACACTAGGATTTTATAAGGGGTCATATGTGGTTCTAAGGGGTCACGCATGTGTTATAACACATGCGTGACCCCTTAGAACCGCATATGACCCCTTAGGACACTGTGTGACCCCTTAGGACACTATATGATGCTAAGGGGAATGTCATATGTACACTAGGATGTTATAAGCCTGGGTCATATGTGACCTCCTAAGGGGTCATGCATGTGTTAATGCATGCATGACCCCTTAGGACAACATATGACCCCATAGGACACTATGTGATGGACTAAGGGGTCATATGCGGTTCTAACCTAGGGCCATGCATGTGTGTTAGAACACATGGGTGACCCCTTAGGACCACATATATGTGATCCTAAGGGGAATGTCGTATGTTCACTAGGATATTATAAGGGGTCATATGTGTTCCTAAGGGGTCACGCATGTGTTAACGCATGCGTGACCCCTTAGGACACTATGTGATGGACTAAGGGGTCATATGCGATTCTAAGGGGCCACACATGTGTGTTAGAACACATGTGTGACCCCTTAGCACCACATATATGTGATCCTAAGGGGAATGTCGTATGTTCACTAGGATGTTATAAGGGGTCATATGTGGTCTTAAGGGGTCACGCATGTGTGACCCCTTAGGACCACATATGACCCCTTAGGACACTATGTGATGGACTAAGGGGTATGCCATTCACACTAGGATTTTATAAGGTGTCATATGCGGTTCTAAGGGGTCACACATGTGTGACCCCTAGGACTACATATGATCCCTTAAGACACTATGTGATCCTAAAGGGAAGGTCGTATGTACACTAGGATGTTATAAGGGGTCGTATGTGGTCCTAAGGGGTCACACATGTGCGTGACCCCTTAGGACCACATATGAACTCGTAGGACACTATGTAATGGACTAAGGGGTATTTCGAACATACTAGGCTTTTATAAGGGGTCACATGTGGTCCTAAGGGTCACGCATGTGACCCATTAGGACCGTGTGTGACCCCTTAGGGTCCACTATGTGATCCTTTATGGTCCTAAGGGAATGTATAGTGTCATTAGGGGCATATGTAGTCTTAAGGGGTCATGTTGTGCGTGTAATAGGATGTGAAAATGGGTGACATTGTAGAGGATTTATTTTGTCTAATTTGTTTAAATTTGTTATCTAAATTTTTTAATGTTTTTTTAAATTATAATTTATTAATTTTTCTAACATTTAATTTATTATATTTAGGTTTGTGACATTTTTCTAATTTTCTTTTTTTGTTAATGTTTTTCTAAGTTATAATTTACTACCTTAGTTTTCTTTGTTTTTCATAACAATTTTTTAAAATGTTGAAAAAAAATACATATATACAATTATGTAATTTTAAAAACAAATTGACACATTTCAATCAAAACAATAAATTATCAAACATTTTTCTAAAATGCTGAAAAACAATAACTATACAATTATTTAATTAAAAAAATAAATTAACAAACAAATTATTTAATAATTTAATAAAAAAAGATATTATTAAACCAAAAAAAGGGTTATTTTGTGCACCTGAAATAATGTAGGTCGAAAACTGAAACGTGAGACATGCTAGCTGCTGCAGAAAAAGCACGGTGATGTGATGCTGACGACTGGTTCGATCTAACCCCCATTGGACAGAAAAAGACAACTTTGACAATGACAGTTTAATTGTCAAAATCGGTATTTATAAAAGTTTCCAAAAACCTAATTGAAACTGGGTTCGAGCGAAGGGGGGGTTCGAGCGAACCCAAAATCCACCTGTGGTTCGAGCGAACCCACGAACGATGGCTGGTTTGCTTGAACCCTTAGGTGTAGTTCGAATGAACCACCCTTGTTCGTTCGAACCCCCCCAAAAAAAATTTCACCAATTTCACCAATTTCCTTCATTGGCAAAAGTGGGAACCATTAATGTGGGAGTACCCTTTGGAATTTTCTTTTTCTTATCAGGCCTAGTGTTGGTAGAAGGTAAACCGATAACAGCCTTAATTGCTTCCTTAGTGATTTTGAAAACTGAATCTAACCACAAAAATTCACCACGAACTCTGCTAAGAACATAACAGACAATCTCATCTAAGAATTCAGGCATGTGAAAGATGTCAGTGAACCCTAAATCTTCAACAACCTTGTGTTCCAGTTTGACTATACCTTGGTTGTCAGTAATAACATTCATGAACATGTTCCTTAAATCCTTGGACCCTAAATTTTTTATGTTACAATGAATGTATGCCCTAGGGTCTTCAACAAATGCTACTCTCTTCAGGATTTTTGAAAATGGACCAATGGAGTCATCTAACTTAGCTATCTTAGGGATGATTTTGAAGATTGGTCTAGGACGCTTGACATTTTCCACAATATTAGGGTTTGCAATGAATTCGGGAATGGAAGATGAAGAAGGCATGTTGTAAGATAAATACCTTTAACTAAAAACCTTGGATGCCCTAATAATCTTGCTGCTTTGCTTCATGAATGTCTGTGCTCAATTTTGTGCTCTTCGAATGGTTGAATGCTTGGTGAGTCGAAATGAGAAATTCAAGTTCTTTATAACCAAAATTTTTTACTTACAACCACATTAAATGATTCACTGGTGAAGTGAATACTCAATATATGTGTTGGTAAAGAAGAAATGTGACTTCTTACCACCAACTGAGGGTAAATGCATGATCTTCAATTAGTTTCCTTACCCCTAAGGATTATTCCTTAGTTAGATGATGAATCTCCTGCCGATGCATAGATAGATTCATCATTCCTTTGATCTCTCTTCCTAATCCATTGTTTAGTGAATTCTTGCTTGATTTCATTCACCTTTTCATTGCCTTTGTCATTAGATCCTCTGTTGTTTGTTGGTACATTCTTGCTTCTACAAAATTTTGCAATATTCCCAATCTTGTTACATGCATAACAGGTTGCATTGTTTCTTTGAATATCTTTTCCATAACCTTGACTGGTTTGAGTTCTGCATTGATTAGACAGATGTCCAAATCTACCACAAACATAACATTTCACATTCATTCTATAATTGTCTGAGTTATGACCATTTTCATTACATTTGTAACATCGACCAGTGGGTAAGTTTGTATTCTAATTATTCCTAAATCTGCAATTAAAACATTTTCCATTGAGTTTATAAGCATTAGGTTGCCTTACCGGTTTGTTGTGATCATGATTGTTAGCAGTTCCAGAACTTTCTCCATGTTCAAATCTAAGTCCAACTGTTTCTCCATCAGGTTTTTGACTTTTCAACATATCATCAAGCTTGTCTAAACTATTCTTGAATTTGTCTTTGTATTCACTTGCAGCGACCAACTCACTTTCCAAAGTATTAACTTGTCTCATAAGGTCCTCTTTGTCATGTTGCATGTGAATCAAATTTGTTTTGAGCATATCATTTTCATAACTAATCCTTAGAGATTCATCTGATCTTTCATTAAGTCTTCTAGCCAAATCTTCCTCATTCCTCTTTCTATCTTCAATATCCTTACATAGTCTCATGGTTAAATCTTGCATCTCATTCCTCATGTTACCATTCTCTTGTCTCAATTTCCCTGCAATATCTCTGAGAGTTTCCTTTTCTTCATCATCTTGGTTTTGCAGTTGCACATGTAATTCTTTTCTCTTATTCTTTGCTATAACCAGGTTACCTTGAAGTGCTTTGATAAATTCCCAAGGAGATCTGAGTTCATCTTCCAGTTTGATATTCTTCAATTTTTCTGCATCAAAATCTTCAAGAGCTCCTTCCAACTGTTGTCTCAAACTTTCCACCGGTACTGGTTTCAAAATCCTCCTCAAGTTGTTAGGCTTTTCCAAATAGAGGACCAGGCTCTGATACCAATTGTTAGATATTTGGTTAGTCCCAAAGACACTGAGAGGGGGGTGAATCAATGTCTGATCGGTAGATGAAAGATTTAAACTTATTTGCAACTTTACAACTAAAACTAATATACCGATAAGCAAATAATAATGCAATAAAGAGAACAAAAGAATAAGCTTCAATGCACACCATAACATATATATTTTTCGTGAGGAAACTCGGTAAGGGAAAAACCTCAGTGGGATTTGTGACCCGCAATATTTACTCACTGGCCAATATGAATAAATATTACTTAGTACAATAGGGGCATGCACATGCAGGAAGGCCAACTTCCTCAAGCTCACTGCTCAACACAAAATGGAGTCCCACTGACTACAATTGGATGGTTAAATCCAATAACAATGTACTTCTCAAAATAGCATCTGCAATGCTGGATTCAGTACCGGTTTAAGCTCTATTTGATACCTCTACCAAAACCTTGTTTCGCTCTGCTCTGCTCTTATTCGCTCTCAAGATAATTATTCGCTATCATAGCCTATCACATATTACCGCTTCCTTACATTACATATCATATCATATTCCTTGCTTACGAAATGACCTACAAGATCTCATACATATATGAGTCTTTACAATACATCATGTCGGTCATACAAATATTATATTATATTACATTACATTTCTCATAAACAATATTATTTCCAAGTCGGCTTGGACTGCCGATATAATCTGTTGCCGGTGTAACTGGATGCTGGTGTGAATAAACCTTGTAGTGACTCTCGGTGTTGGTAGGTGAAGTCTGTTGCCGGTAGAACCTTTGAACCATGTTACCAGTTGGTTGCCATCAATGACAACATCAACCATTCTCATCTGAGTGTATAATGCTAACAATTATTATAGGCATATCATTTGAGCATTGTTGTTATAGGCAATTGCATCTTAGATTTGGCTTAATTTGATCATTTTCTAGCATAATTGTTGAATCATGTAGCTTAATCAATCTCTTTTCTAGCTTAATTTCATCATCATCATCATAGCTTAATCATGCATATCATTAGCTTAATTATCCTCTTGGATCAATCTAGCATAAACAATCTCATCTAGTTTGCATATTATTATCATTTCAAATCCTCCGTCTAGGTGTAGTCAAGTCACTAGGATTGCTTATCCAGATCTGAGAGCAAATCCATACTCGCATCTCTTAGGAGGTGATAGGTCACTTTGTCATGGTTCATCTTTCATTTTCTTTTAATTTACTAATCATGCTTGTAATGATCTATTGGGTGTTTGTGTTGTATTTGTAGGTATCACACTTCACAGGCATGACATTTTGGCGCCCACCATGAGGCCGGAAAACTCATTTTTGGCCTCTTAGCATCATCAAATTTTCAATCTAGTAGGTTTCTGACTGAATCTGATTCATAATTTCATACGAGTTCCCTTTCTGTCTCGTACGAGCTCCTTTGTGCCCTCGTACAAGCAGGTGAGAATTGTCATACAAATTTTTGCTTGTGTTTTCAAAACAGATTGCATTTTAGGGTTTTCATGCTTCAATTTGATTATTACTAATGCTAACCCTAGTTTGTTTGTGATTTTTTTGATAGCCTAACTGGTTTTTGTAGGATGATTGTCAAAGATTATGTTTGTCAAAGCTTCATTTCATTAAAACACATCATGACTACTAACGTATCTATTTCGCAGATTGCCTAGGAGGACTCAACCAAACTTTGTGTCTTCTTTAAGTTTTCTAAGCACAATTATTTTGCTAATGGAAATGAACAAACATTTCTTATGTCTTTTGATGATAGGCAAGTATGCTCTCACCTTTCTTAGGTGATCAGAAATCTAGACTCATCTTTTCCTTTCAATAGTGCATATTTTAGCAGGTCTACCCTCCCAAGGAGCCTATAAGGCCAAAGCCATTAAGGCCAGTGAGAGGGGAATGACCCAAGTAGGAACGACTAACGCCAAGTACTCCAACCCACTATAAAATAAACGTGATTTGATGAAAATCAAGTCAACGACAATGCTCAGGAATAGTTCTCCTTCGTACCTTCGGGTATATCAAACCTTGGTTTTCAAGGCTGGGAGACCTCTTAATTGAGTTTATACCCCGACACACCAAATGGATCCCTTACTAGTTCCGATTAAAATTAGAAGCTACCCGATTCAACTCCAAAAGGGGGATAATCTTTTTTCAAGAGAGATAGTAACTCTCCCAAGACACTTGCCATATCAAGCCCCCATTAGCATTTGGAGTTGGATAATACAGCATTGAGAATCCATTACGTGAGACTCGGTGACCATATTCTAATTAGTTATTGGGTGTGTACCTAAGTTTGCAAGCAAAGGTTTTCTCCCTCAGCCAACTTCCTTAGGATTTAGCATGTTGTGCTTGAGGTCACCTATCATATCACATGTTTGCCGTGTCTTCGTCCCTAAAACAGAAAATCAGACATCTAAAAAACTAGAAAACAGAAGCAAAACATCAAACTTCATTGATCAAAAATCTGTCCAAACAAATTTTTTATCTTTGTTTTGTCCTCAGTCATACGAGTTTGTTAGTTTTTTGTACGAAGCATCTAGTTTATCATCTGGTCCAGTGAGAATTGTCATACGAGTCATCTTAGCAGAGAAATTTATGTCATCTTTTATCGTCTGGTCTAGTGGGAATTGTCGTACGAGTCATTTTAGCAGAGAATTTTGTGTCATTTTTTCTCATCTGGTTCTTTGAGAAATCTTGTACGATTTTATGTCTTTTGTCGTGCAAGATTTCTGGTTTGTTGTATGAACCTATCTAAATTATTGTTTGGGATTGTATAAGGTTTCGTACGAATTTTTGTCTTTATCTGTCCAGAGCTATTTTCTTGCATGTCTTTTTCAAATCTGTCACATTTGCTTGGTCAATTTACAGTGAGCATAAACACCTATTATTTGTCATTATGTGCTTAGATTGTCTCCTTGGTTCACTTGGTTAGGTTATCATCTGTCAAATCGGATTCTAGAAATAGACACCTCAATATTTTCAAGTATTCGCCTTCAACAAGTTCAAGATCTAAACATCTCAAAGTGCATTATCACCCTCTTTCATAAATTGATCACTCAAAATGTAGTTTCTCATCAGGATCTATCATCCTCTATCACGAAACTACAACGTTTGGTCTAGATAACCTTGTCCCACATTGTAGGATATATCATTCCTATTGGACTTGGTTTTATCAAAATCATCATCATTGCACTCCAAAACCGAAGATCAAAAAACTTGCAAACTTTTAAACACTTGAATCATGTTTTTGTGTCACATCACTCTATCACATTTACATTGACAGTTGATCACTTATCGAAACATCTTTTGGACAATCTGATGATTACTAAGAGGGGGGGTGAATTAGTGTACCAAAAAATACTATAAACAAACTTTTAAACAGTTTAGTAGATAACCGGTACAACAGATTCACTAATAAACCACTTAAGATAAATGCAAACCAAATAGCAAACAAAGCATTCACCCACAAGATCACAATCACCATAACACAAGATATTTGACGTGGAAACCCAAATGGAAAAAACCACGATGAGAAGAAACTCAAAATTAACTATCTGCAGAATAGAAACCAGACTGGTTAAGGTCAGACCGGTTAAGGTCGTACAATGTTCTTCACCAGAACATATCCTATTAGGAATCTAGATCTCTGTTAGGAGATAAGTCCTATTAAAGACTACCTTGTTAAAGGATTTTAGATCCACAGTTGTGAACCACCTTGTTAGAGGATTTACAAAGGCTTTGATGGGCCTACCTGGTTAAGGGTCTCAGACTTGTCGAAGATATTAGTAATCAACAAGTGAATGGTCTGGGCAATAGTACAGTATGCTTAACTAGATCCTTGACAACTCATTATTAATGCATTTCAACATTACTTCAGTCTTCAATATCTCCACACTCTATCTCTTCACACAGACCTAATCTTCTCTTCGATGATCGCACATAACCTTTTTCTATTCTATCTCTCATACATGCAAACCCTAGACATGATGTCCTTGTAAAGGAAACTAATTTCATGTTGGTCCAATAGGATTAGACTACAAGTTCCTAGGTACAGTGCATCTAGACACATTTGGTAACATGGCACAAACACACCACCAAAGTGTCGGTGGATGATAACTCATCACACATTACATTAATATCGGTCGGTAACTCATCATAGAGTAATACCGGTTAATACAATATACCTATTACCGGTTGTCAAAAATGAAGATTGGTAGATCGTAGTGTTCCGATCAAAATTTAACTACCGCTTGGTTCCTTTGTACCGCTTGAGCTCCTTGAACCGCTTGGCATCCTCGTACCACTTGGGGTCTTCATACCGCTTGCGGTCTTCATAGAATCTGTGACTGGTAAACCATTTTATGCAAAACACTGATAGTCTAAAGACTATACATTCAATAATACACAATACCGGTTGGAGCAATTATCGGTTGAGCATAACTCATACATCAAGAAAGTGTGTGTCCATCAATGACAATCAAAACATCATCAAAATGCCAATAATCTCCCCCTTTGGCATTGATGGCAACACTTAGGAAAATTTTGACATCTAAGTGTTTTTACAACAAAAATGCCATAATCAAAATTACTCCCCCTAAGCATATACACTACCCCTTTTGCAAAGATTACAATGTACACTACTCCCCAAAATGGTAACATGAAAGTACATGAAATGGTAACATTCACCAAAATTTTAATGTACACTACTCCCCCTTTGCCAACAATGAAAAAGTAATGCAAAGTAACCCCTTTTTGCTTATATAATAAAATAGAGTAGATGTTCATGACAATAAGGAATGAAATTTCTCAAAAACAGATTTAAAGTCTTGTACAAAAGTTTTCATGGCCAATGTCCAAAAATCAAGTAAGGAGGTAGCAACCTCACTTTCAGTCTTCATCTAGAATGCCAATTCTTCCATTGCATCGATGGTACTCAGCTCTTGAGTTACCGTTATGGCTTCCAAGTTGAGAAAACATCTTTGAAGAACCTGCAGTTTAGGTAATAGGAGCAGTTGAAGCTCCTACAAATCTTTAGTCCGGTTACTGATCTCTAAGTGCATCTTGGCAGTCTAATGTTGATAATGATGAACGGTTTGTCCATAGTTAGTGAATAAGTCATAGGGATCTTGAAGGTGTTGATATATCCCTGTAACTCTTATTGGAGTTGAGCTTTGTGTTTAAGCACATCTTCACAAAATAGATGGGTTGACAGATTTTACTCAAAAGTAATTTGCCCTCATCCATAGCAACACTGATGTCATTCTGTTGCTTTAGTAGTTGTGTCCTCAGTTCATTCATTTGCTTGACTAAGGCAACATTGAGTGCCTTTTCATGGTTCTTCTTTGCAGTTACTTTAGCAACATCTTCCAAGCATTGTACTTGGTCTTCTACTACGGTACAGAGAAGTTTGAGCTTGGATAGAGAGGAATCGATATTGGGGAGGTTGGTACTGGGAATTAGACTGGTAAGGGTGTCAACTGCATTTTGTATGACATCATGTTCTTTCTTCCTTCGTAATTCTTCCAGTCTCTCCTATGCAAGTTTGATGCTTCGTAGTAGCTCAGACTCATCTACTGACTGAGTCAGACTTGCAAGAGTTAGATCAATAGGACTGGTGGTATCAACCTATTTGGTTTGATCACCTGTTGCCTTAGGAGTCTGCCCTCCTTCTTTTGTTTTGATCTTCGCTTGTTTGTTCTTCTCTGCTTCCTTCTCTTCTTCTCTTTTCTTATCCTCTTCTTTCTTATTTTGCTCCTCTTCTTGTTTTTTCTTCTCTTCCTCCTTCTTCCTTTCTTCTTCCTTTCTCTTCTCTTCTTCTTTTCTCTTATCTTCTTCTCTCTTCTTCTCTTCCTCTTTCTTCTTTTTTTCCTCTTTCTTCTTCTCTACCTCTTTTCTCTTATCTTCCTATTTCTTTTTCTCTTCCTCTTTCTTCTTTTCTTCCTCTTTCTTCTTCTCTACCTCTTTTCTCTTATCTTCCTCTTTCTTTTTCTCTTAATCTTTTCTCTTATCTTCCACTTTCTTTTTCTCTGCCTTCTCTTTGTCCTGTTTCTCCTTTTCAACTTTTTCCTTGTCCTGTTTCTCTTTCGCAGCTTTTTCTTTGTCTTGTTTCTCTTTCTCTTTGTCAAGAGTGACATCCTCATTATCTAATGCATCAACATCAATACAGCCAATTTTTTATGTCACCCTTTCACCTTGACTGTCAAATACCTCATCCAGTTGGCTTGATGATAGGTCAGGTTCTTGTTCAGTCTTCTTAGTGGCTTCAACTACCTAGTGTATTTTGACAATAGCTTTAGCATGTATATGTGTGTCCTTTTCCACTTTAGAAGCTTTACCTTCTAGTATCCTGAGTCTTCTCCTTCTCATGAAGAATATGCCTTTGTTCTTATCCATTATTTCAAATAATTCAGAATTTGAAGCATCAGGAAAGTATTGTGAAATTTTTTTCTCCCTGATCTCTTGTTCTCTTTCAATGGCAATGCGCCATTTATTATCTAAAGAATTATACAAATAATCTGGTGTAACTGATCTAATCTCAGATGGTGACCGATCATTAATGACTTCCTGTTCTACCTCTTCTTTCTCATTAACATAAAAATCATCAAAATGTTCTTTTAAATCATCAAGCAATTTCCTCCTAATTTTCTTAATTACCCTCTAACAATGTGTCATTGGCTTATAAGAAGAAATGTCTATATTTACTGGTGCAGAAGTTGCAGGTACATTACCGGTAGACTTCGGATTTTTGCTTGATTGCCTTGTCTTCTTAATTTCAGCCTTCGGTTATGTGTCCTCTAACTCTGGTGAGTGATTCCTAGATTTTCGCTTCCTCTCAAATACCTTAGCCAGAATGATCTCAGGTTTCTTTTTGGCTGGTGACCGCTTGGTCACTTTCAAACTGGCAGAGGTAACCGGTGTAGATATCGATGACACTATTTTGCCCTTTTTCTACTTTGGTTCTTCAATCGGTGTGACCCTCTCCAAGTAGGTACCAGTTCTTTTCTTATTTGCATCCAGTGGTGAGGCGAGTAGGGTAGAGGCATACTCGATCAATAAGTCATTCACCACTTCATACCCCATAGGGTCAACTACTTCCTTTCTTAGTTCCACCGCTTCCATTATGCAGTCATCTATCCTTATTGTGAAGCAAATGTCATCTTCATACATCTTCACAATATCACCAGATATCCTTATTCTCTGGTTCATCTTTTGTTTGAATTCATCAAAATACTTATTTAGAACCTCAGGATATGTGGTTCCTACTACTTGTAGACTCTCCTTAATCTATCTAGAAACTGGTAGGTCAGTGGACCATTTAACATCACCTACTCCAGGGAAATAACCTTGAAAGTAGAAGAATAAACCGACCAGAAGTTGGCCAAACCTGAACCTTAGAGAATTGTCTTGTTTGATGGACTTCAAATTCAACAGCAATTGCTTCTGTAGATAGGTACATAGGTCAAATGTAGTGTCTTCCTTGATCATCCTGTAAGCAACATTCACTGTAGTAGCAGGGACAGAATTCATTCTGCTGGCATAAAATATCTGGTAACCAATCAGCATGCAAACATATTTTACCAGATCATCAAAGATGGTGTTGATGGTCATTGCCCATTGGTCACTCATAGAACCGGTGAGCTTTCTCATTTCAGTTTTGGTGACCTTCTGTAGAGCTAGTACCTCTCCAATATTGCAGAAATCGGTGATAGCATAAATTGCTTCTGGTGTGATGTCATGGGTCCGCTTGAGATACATCTTGTCACCATGCACTCTGCTAAGGATGATGCGAATATGTTCTTCTATGAACTCTTCTAGAAAATATACCACATTGTGTAGTTTCATCTTCTCAAGGACACTATACTCAGGTTTGATCTTCTTGTCATCTCCACAGAACAAACTTAGCTGGGAGTGAATCACTAGGGATCCTAGGTCTTCCAACTTACAGTCTATATAACCTAAAATGTCTTCCTCGACAATAACTTTGGTAGGAATTTGAGATAGGGCATTGTATCTCATTTTCTTTTGAAGAAAATCAAGTGTATCTTCAGGTGCACTAGAACTAGAATGTGATGCAGAAGCCATGATCAAATGATAAGTAAGAATTTCATAAAGTACCTTCACAAACTGGAATTTAGGTTTTTCAATGTTGCGCACAAAACACCACTTCGGTTGCAAGTTCACCGCTTAGAGTTCTTCACTGATTGCTTGAAGATGGCTGCAATATTTTGCACAAGATTTTGTCAACTGCTAGACAAATCACTCTGGTTTCTCTACTCTTAAAAAAATAATTCTTCTTTCAAAAATAGATAAGTGAAAATGATGAGGAAAACCCTTTTAAACAAACTCTCACCAACCATAATAAATGCATCACCGCTAGGGCACAAACCCTAATTTTACCTTTAATCGCTTCAAGTCTTCTGTCGACTAACAGGTAACATATAACAATTAAGCTCTTTACCGATATAAACCAGGGGTTCAAAATATTTCACCGATATGTTCCCCCTAAGCTTTTCTGAAGCTCAGTTTGCCGGTTCAGAGACTTCCACACTAGGTGCAGATATAGGTTCATTCTGTGACTCTTCTTTTGATTTCTTTTTCCAAATTTTATTCATTTCCACCTGAATGGTTTCAACACCAATCTTCCCTTCTGGAGTGATCGGTATATCGTCTGATAGGTTCTTTATCAGTCTGCATGTTCTGGCAGTGTGTCCCAGTTTGTTGCAATGATAGCATACCATTCTAGGTGTTCTCCATGGTCTGTTATTCATACTTCCATTCTTCCTTCTACATGTTGCAGCCATGTGACCGCTACCACGACAGATCAAACAAGTTTCCGCTTGATAACCAACTGACCAATGGTCATAGGTATTGTACCGGTTGGGATTCTGGTTCACAGGAAATTCCAGAATAACTCCTTGAGTCCTTAGAGGATATCTCCCAGTGTTGTGCAAAATCGACCTGCATTCAAATGCTCTATGCCCAAACTTGTTGCATGCATAATAGTTTCCATTTAATCTATTGGATCTAGGCATATTGTTTTGAAAATAAGGAAAATTATTGTGGGCCTTGCTTCTACACACATTGGTAATATGTCCTTCTTTGAGACAATTAAAACAAACAGGTTTAAATTTCTGCTTACCTTTATCCTTGGATGTCGGTTGCTTCTTTGATGCTTCATCTTTTTTTCCAGAGGTCTCACCTTCCTCATACCCAGAGAAACCAAGTCCAGTGGTATTCTTTATTGGCTTTGCCGATTCCAGCTTTTGCTCTAGCTTAACAGTACTCTTATTGAATTTGGCAAGTATCTCCTTTGACTCGATAAGTTCCTTGGAAATAGCAGCATTGGATTCCATCAAGGTTGCATTCTCAGAAATAGACATGTTTAGTTCACCTTGCATTTCTTCTTTTTCCACTTTACTCTCCTGGAGATGAGCGGTAAGGGTACTGATTTCTTGCTTTAGCTTGGAGACCTCATGATCTTTGTCTTTTACCAGATCTTCAGCTTTCCTTGTGTTCTCAAGCTATTGACACATTCTGATAGTCAATCCTTCCAACTCTTTTCTCAGATTGGCTTTAGATTCATTCATTTTTTCAACTTCTTCAACTAGGGCATCCATGTCTACTTCATCAGAAGAGCCATTTTTAGTAAGTTCCATCATTTTTTGAGCATGCTCTCTTCTTTTGGCCAAAGAGGCCTTATACTTGACTTTGAGTTCATCATAGGCTCTCTCAGTTTGAGTGCGACGATGAGTAAGTTCCCTCACACTGTATTCCCCCATATCTCCTTCCAAGTGGTTAGACTTATAGAAAGGTTGGCTCTGATACCTATTGATGAATACTAAGAGGAGGGGGTGAATTAGTATGCCAAAAAATACTATAAACAAACTTTTAAACAGTTTAGTAGATAACCGGTACAACAAATTCACTAATAAACCGGTTAAGATAAATGCAAACCAAATAGAAAACAAAGCATGCACCCACAAGAGCACAATCACCATAACACAAGATATTTGACGTGGAAACCCAAATGGGAAAAACCATGGCGAGTAGAAACTCACAAGTAACTATCTGCAGAATATAAACTAGACCGATTAAGGTTAGACCGGCTAAGGTCATACAATGTTCTTCACTAGAACAGATCCTGTTAGGAATCTAGATCGCTGTTAGGAGATAAGTCCTGTTAAAGACTACCTTGTTAAAGGATTTTAGATCCATAGTTGTGAACCACCTTGTTAGAGGATTTACAAAGGCTTTGATGGGCCTACCCGGTTAAGGGTTTCAGACTTGTCAAAGATATTAGTAATCAACAAGTGAATGATCTAGACAATAGCACAATATGCTTAATTAGATCCTTGACAACTCATTGTTAATGCATTTCAGCATTACTTCAGTCTTCAATATGTCCACACTCTATCTCTTCACATAGACCTAATCTTCTCTTCGATGATCGCACATAACCTTTTTCTATTCTATCTCTCATACATGCAAACCCTAGACATGATGTCCTTATAAAGGAAACTGATTTCATGTCGGTCCAATAGGATTAGACTACAAGTTCCTAGGTACAGTGCATCTAGACACATTTGGTAACATGGCACAAACACACCACCAAAGTGTCGGTAGATGATAACTCATCACACATTACAGTTATACCGGTTGGTAACTCATCACAGAGTAATACTAGTTAATACAATATACCGATTACCGGTTGTCAAAAATGAAGACTGGTAGATCGTAGTGTTCCAATCAAAAGTTAACTACCGCTTGGTTCCTTCATACCGCTTGAGCTCCTCGAATCGCTTGGGATCCTCGTACCGCTTGGGTCTTCATACCGCTTGCGGTCTTCATACAATCTGTGATCGGTAAACCATTTTCTGCCAAACACCGATAGTTTAAAGACTATACATTCAATAATACACAATACCGGTTGGAGCAATTACCGGTTGAGCATAACTCATACATCAAGAAAATGTGTGTCCATCAATGACAATCAAAACATCATCAAAATTCCAACACAATCGAATCCTAGCACAATATCTAACACACATGTATGCCTATTTTAACTAGAGCGCAGAGACGGAAGATTGCAGAAATGGAAATTGAAACATTGGAAACAACTGAAGACTATAGAACCATGGAATCCAAAAATGAGATACAAGAAGAAGGGGAAATAATAGAACAACATCTCCAAGAAATCAAACAAGATCCTAAATTCAATAAATTTATGGCAAAAATATTGGAGAGAGAAAAAGAAAAATACTTCCTAATGTTAGCTAAATTCGGTGCTACACTCCCCCGAGATTTTGATGTGAGCAAATTAGCACAAAAGAGAAGTGAGTCTTCCCCTAATAACGAATGACATGAGGATATTTTTGGTTTCAAAATTAATGATACATCAATTCCTTATAACACAATAACTAATGAGGAAACTTCCATTCCCAAAAAGGATGATGTAGAAATTCTCAACCATGTTAAATCTAATGAAGACACAAGAAGGGTTCAAGATGACACAAGAAGAGATCAAGATCATACTAGAACACACACTCATACAAGGACAAATCATGTTGATAATCCTATCACCGCTATTACTCAACAAATACAAACACTGCAAACACAAATTCAAGATATGCAGAGAGGAATTTTTAGAAGATACTCGCTTCAAGAAATATGTCCTTACCCCTTCGATAGAAATCTAAACATGATATCATTTCCTACAGGTTATGAAACTCCTCGATACGATAAATATAATGGGAGCATTGATCCCCAAGATCATATATGATAATTTTGCACACTGACTATCGAGTTTGCACATGAGGATACCTATCTAATGAAATTATTTCCAAAAAGCTTAAGTGGATTAGCCATGGAATGGTTCTCGAAACTTCCACTTGGGATTAGATCATTCACAAAATTGGTGGATAAGTTTGTTTCACAATACTCTTATAACATCCAACATGAGGTAACAATGCTCGGTTTATGTAACTCTAAACAAAAGAGTGGAGAACCTTTCATGACATTTCTACAGAGATGGAGATGATTAGCTTCACGATATCCTCGAACGGTGCTGAAATATGAGAAGATAGACATATTCATTGACAACCTAAATGGACAAATGAGTTATCATCTAAAAATGCAATGCCATCAAATTTTTAAAAAGATGGTTGATAATGGTATCAGAATGGAAGAAGCTATGGTAAAGAAGGGTGAGTTGAAGCTATACAAAGAAGGCGTTAATCCTCCTAACAACAATGTTAGCAACAATAACAATGATAAGCCTAAATTTTGGAATATAAATCAAAATATCGTCAATGATGGAATAGTGGATAACAACAATATAAAACCAAAACAACCAGTTTTCAATTTATCTACTCACTCAAAAGCAGCTCAACAAAACAACAATCACCAAAAATCAACTTTCAACAATTTCTTTCGAAGAAATTTTACAAACACTGGTGAACCACTTGGGTCAGCACTAAAGACACTTCTCACAAACAAATTGATTACTTTGCCAGAAGGAAGGAACTATGAAACTCAAGTAAAACCCCCTTGGTGGAATGATAACCATTATTGCGATTTCCATCGAAACAAGGGACATCACACAAATAATTGTCAGCGGTTGAAACATGTCATCCAAGATTTGATTGATAATGGAGTAATAACTGTGGATGACATACGACAAACGAATCTCATACATCTTTTAAAACTCCTCTTCCAAACTATGAGAAAGGTGAATCATTAGCAACAAATAATGGTAAGGGTAAAGCAAAGGTAAACTACGCTCATACATATGATAATGTGGTAAATGTGATTGTAGTTAAAGAAAACAAAAATCAAGAACCTGCTCATGCTATCACAAGAAGCAAAGCTAAATTTATTTTGTTGGGTCCTACCACTAACATGTCCTCCACTGCAAAACAATATAAACTAGTGGAGCAATTGCAGAAAATGCCCACGCAAATATCCATCTTAGAACTTTTAAAGCTTTCACCTACACACAAAGAAATTCTTGAAAGAGAATTAGTAGATACAATAGTGTCCAAATATCTTGATATAGATCAATTCCAAACCATGGTAGGACACCTCACAATCCCTCACTACTTATCATTCACCGAAGAAGATGACATGTCCTTGCAATATCCCCATAATGCTCCCTTGCATATCGAAGTCATCATTCGAAGTCATCATTCATAAGACGCAAGTTAAACATATCCTAATAGATGGAGGAGTTGGCTTAAACATTTTCTCTTTGAGTCTAGTCCATGCTCTAGGTTATTCAGAAGATGCAGTTGATCCCCGAAAAAAGATCACCATCAAAGCCTATGATGAAGAAGAGTGTTCCTCTAAAGGAATTGTGATGTTACCCATCAGAGTAGGACCTTTACAAAAAGACACAGCATACCAAGTTCTAGATTTGGACTTATCATACAACATACTCTTAGGAAGACCCTGGATACATGACATATAAGTTGTTCCATCAACATATCATCAGTGCCTAAAGTTTCCTTACAATGGGCAGGAAATCATGATCTCAGCAGATTCAAATCCATTTCAGTACTATAGTAATCTCAAACCAGTTCAAGAATTCATTGTTCCTCATAATAGGGAGGCATCATCTTTGAACACACAATCCAAAGAAAAATTATTTGCCTCAATTTTGTCAAGTATGGAAAAACAAATGCAACTAAGAGATTGAGGGAATAGAGAATATTCAATATCACAATTACCACTCTCTCCTAAGTCCTATGGAAAACCATCAAACTCTAAACAACAACCAATTGTGAAACATCTTCCAATATTTGATGGAGCATTTGTTAGTGTTGGGACCTTGTCAGAGAAAACAAAAGACAAAGATGTACTACAATGGCAATACAAGGATGAAGAAGTCCAACAAAAGAACAACAATGTCTGCATACCCACATAAAAGTATGGAAAAGGATTTAACATTCATAGAAAAATGGGATACACTGGAATAGGTCCTATAGGAAAAAGAAAAGAAGGTATATCAGAACCTATCCAACCTTACACTCAGTAGGCTACAGACAAAGCAGGCTTAGGGTATGGACAAGTTACTCTACCAGAAGACACATCCTCTAACCAATAATAAGAAGAATGCAAAAACAAG
The DNA here is from genome assembly GCF_030272615.1 of Cryptomeria japonica. NCBI lineage: Eukaryota > Viridiplantae > Streptophyta > Pinopsida > Cupressales > Cupressaceae > Cryptomeria > Cryptomeria japonica. The sequence goes on from NC_081414.1 coordinate 428,665,324, forward strand.
CAAGAACAACTTGCAATTGAAAGGGAAGAAGCATCAACCAAGCAACAAGCACAAGAAAACATGAAATGGAAAAAGAAGCAAGCTTCAAATCAATAGGAAAAACAAACTAAAAGCACCTCCCAAGAAGCATTAACTCTCAATCAAAACAAGCATGAACCTGTAATACCCTAAAAATGGTCATCTAAACCATGGGCCCCTAATCTCGACAACGTCACCAAGGTCCTAACCAAAGGCAATTAAATCAATCTTGAGCACACAATTAATTCTTTAAACATTAAATGTCACATGACAAATTAATCAACCAATATTAATTAAATATTTATTTAATTAATTAAATCATTCCAAGAAAATCATTTTAAACAATTATCTTATTTATTTTATTAAATATTTTTGCATATTTAATTAAATAAATCAGTTTGCCATTAAATCATTTTGAGGAATTAATTTTAATTAAATAAATCAATTGAGCACAAATCTTCAAAAATGGAAATAAATCAAAAAAGGAATTAAATGACCAAGAAAGAATTAAAAATTTGAGAAAAGAAATCAATTGGAGATAATCTTGAAAAACAAATTAAAAATTGATAAATAATCTCAGAGAAAGCAATTAAAACAATTAAATATTCAAATTGAATGAAATAGAGAATAAATCAGTTTTTTCTGATTTAATCTTAATTTTAAGTTCAATTTCCTTTAAAACCGAGAAAAGCATCCAATCACATCAATTCACCTGGATTGTACTTCCTTTTGGAATATCTTGACCACTCGTCATCATTTGATCTCAGCCGTTGGTTTCTTTCTGAATTTTCTATAAATTCAGGCTCTCATCTCTCATTCAAAGATCCTAGAGAATGTATTGTTATTGTGCTAGTTTTGCTCTAGGTTCATTGCATATTAGTTATTTCACATATTGCATACATATTTAGATCATTTATCTCATTTATTGCTTAAATCTTGTTAGATTAATATTGCATCCATCTAGTATTCATCATGTTCATATAGATAAAATCCTTTGTCTTGATGTTGTCTAGTCACTGGCATTGCTAAATAATCTGAGAGCAATCTTATACTCGCATCTTTTAGAAGGCAATGGGTCGATTTGTTATGGTTTTCATATTCATGTTTATATCAGTCTAACCATGCATGTAATGACTTAATTGAAGTGTTGTGTCTTGCAGATATAGATTCTTAGTCCACTTTTCACACACACATTTATGGCGCCCACCGTGGGGCAGAAAACTACTTTTTCAGCCTCAAAATCATTTTTTTTATCCTGCAAGTTTCGTCCGTACAACCTCTACGAAATATCGTACGAGCAGTTTCACTGCATCGTATGACATTATATTGACACCTGTAGTTTATTGTACGAAGCAAGATCATATCTGTTAAATTGTCGTACAAATCAGGATTGTCATTCGTACGACATACTGATTCTTTTATACTCTGTCATTTTGTGCTAATTCTTAACTCATATGACATACGGCTCGTTTTATCTTTTGTCATTCTGTGCTGATTTATAACTCGTACGATAAAAGATTTTTGTTGTTCTGTTTTATGAAGATTCTCATATGATTTTTCTGACAGATTAAAAACAGACTACTTTTCAGGATTTTTTTGGATTAAATTTTGATTATGCTAACGCTAACCCTAAACTTTTTTCTGTCTGCCTGATATTTTCACAACCTAACCAGTTTCTTGCAGGACGTTTGTCAAAGAATTTATTGACCAAACATACGCCTGTCAAAGAAAAAAAAAAGAAAAAAACAACATGACTACTGATGCGTTGTTTTTGTAGGTTGCCTAAGGAGAAATCAATCAAACATTGTGTATTCCTTAATTTTTCCAAGCACTTAACTTGCTATCTGGGTAAATGAACAAATCTATCTTTTGTGTCTTTTTGGAAAATTTTGAGAGGTAGGAGAGTATGCTCTTGTCTTTCTAAGACAAGAAGAAATCTAGACCCTTGAAGCTTTTTCTTTGTTTGAGATTTGTACATCTTTAGCAGGCCTGCCCTCCTGAGGAGCTAATAACTCTATAGCCTTTATGGCCGGTGACAGGGGAACGATCTAAGTGGGAATGGCTAAATGCCAAGTACTCCAACCCACTATAAAATAAATGTGATTTGATGAAAATCAAGTCAACGGTAGTGCTTGAGAATAGCTCTCCTCAGTACCTTTGGGTATATTAAACCTTGGTTTTCAAGGCTGGGAGACCTCTTAATTGAGTTTATACCTTGACACGCTGAACGGAACCCTTACTAGATCCGATAAAAAATTAGAAGCTACCTGATTCACCTCCGAAAGGTTGATAATCTTTGTGCAAGAGAGATAGTAACTCTCCCAAGACACTTGCCATATTGTGCCCCCATTAGCGTTTGGAGTCGGCTAATATGGCATTGAGAATCCATTGCGTGAGACTCAGCGGTTGTATTCTGATTAGCTATTGGGTGTTTACCTAAGTCAGCAAGCAAAGGTTTTCTTCTCTAAGCCAACTTCTATAGGGTTTGCATGTTGTGATTGGAGTTACTCTTTATACTGCGTGTTTTCTGTGTTTTCATCCCCCAAACTGAAACTGGAATACTAAAACTGGAGAACACAAATCAACAAACTCAGTGATCAAAACTCTGTCTGTGTCACAAACTAGTCTATCCTGGTTAGAAAATCAATCCACCTCATAATTGGTCATGTTCAGTTACCTTATCCAGTCATTAAAAAACCTAGAATTTTTAGTCTTTGATCTGTGAATAGCCATACGAGTCTGTTGAATTGTCGTGCTACACCAAATCCTGTGTCGTACGAGTATACTATATCGTTGTTCTGAGCCCAATCCTCTATCATATGAGACCCAGTAGTTTGTCATCCTGAGCTATATCCTGTGTCGTACGAGACAGAACTGAATAGAATCATTTGTCGTCTGCGACCTACCCATTTGTCATACGGTACTAGGCAGCAACTCGTACGAAACAAAACTGTTGTCGTCCTGAACCTGTTATACTATCATACGGTTCTAGAAATACAGTCGTACGAGTCTCTAATTCTGTCAGTTGAGAATAGTCAAAACCTATCCAAAATAGTTTTACAGTGAGCCCAAAACTGGTTATCATCTTCCTGAGCATAAAACAACCTTGATAGTGTACCTCTACAGTTGCATTGCACGATTTTTTCGATCATTTCTCAACTAGTTCAAACGAACATTTTATCAAACCTAAGTCAGCTTGGATGATGTCTTACACAGGATAGGTCATTCCTGAAACCAAACCAGATCTTAAGTTACTTCTCCTAATTACTACGTTAAATGAACTACTAGCTACAATTTGATCTTGACTTCTACAACACATCTCGCTCTTGGTCCTGTCGGTTACAAAATGCCTGTTCAAACCAGAAACTCTCGCAGCAAAAGAGACAAAGAAAAAGAGACACCCTTTTCGACCAATGACAATCCATTTTACAAAGAAAATCCTTTTTACAACAAACCATCCTCGTCACAGATACCATCCTCATCACAGATACCAGTTTACGATATACCAATCTTTGGTCAGCCCTTATCTCCCACCATGTCTGGAGAAAGGCAAGAAAGAGAAGCTAGTAAATGAAACACTCATGAAGATTTCAGCAATCATGCCATTGACAGTGATTCATCAACTGAATCTGAGCTTCCTAAACCTCCTGAAGACGAAATACATAGATGTCATAATGGTAAAGAATTCTGAAAAATAATGAAGGTCATCATGGCTAGGGAAAAAGAAGACTGTTTCCTAGAATTAGCAAAACAAGGTGTGAAACTCCCTACTGGTTATAATGTGGAGACCCTCATTGCTAAAGAGGAAGATACACCATGGGAAAAAATGAGCAAACAAATGCAAGCACTACAAACTGTAGTCACAAGAATAGAAAACAAAGATAAAACGCCAAAACAATATTCTTTGGACACAATATGCCCATTCCCATTTGACAAAAACCTTTACATGTCTCCATTTCCTTCACGAGTTAAAATCCCAAAATTTGACAAGTATGATGGTACCTCAGATCCTCAAGATCATGTCAGAGAGTTTTGTGCTGCTTGTATGGAGTTTATGCATGATCAAACATACCTCATGTGCCTTTTCCCAAGGAGTTTAGGAGGTCAAGCAATGAAATGGTTCGCGAGCCTACCCAAAGGAATAAAAACGTTTGAAGAACTAATCCAACTATTTTTACAACAATACTCATACAACATTCATCACCTAGTCACCATGATAGAGCTTTGCAATACCAGACAAAAGATAGGAGAACCCTTTCTCACTTTCCTCCAACGATGGAGAAAGATGTTCTCTAGATATTCACGGACTATCCCAGATCTTGAGAAAATGGATATCTTCATCAACAACTTAGTCTTGAATTGAAATATAGTGTCCAAATGTAAGTACACCCTTCATTCAACAAAATGGTAGATAACGCCCTCAGAATGGAAGACATACTTATCAAAAAGGGAGATATATCACTTTGGAAAGAACATTGCAAGGTTCTAGCTCTAAAGAAAAGAGTAAATACTAGAAATATGGTAAAGACAACAACAAGAACATCGTTAGTGATGGAGTGGTAGATACTGTCCAAGAAAAAACAAAATCCACAATATTTAACTTGGCCAATGGCACACAAGCACTCAAGGCAGTTGAAACTACAACAAAGAATCCCCCAAAGAAAACGAGAGTGGTTTAAAGACAAACCTTGGGTCTCAAAGCCTAATCATGAGTTTACACCTCTAGATGAGTCATATGAATCGGCTTTTAAAACTTTATTGGCAAATAATCTGATAACATTTCCAGACAATTCCAGACCATATGACCTAGAAATTAGACCCAAATGGTGGAGAGAAAACGAGTACTGTGAGTACCATCGGAACAAGGGACGTAACATAAACCACTGCATGAAACTCCAACATGAAATCTAAGATCTCATTGACGCAGGCAAGATCGTTGTTGGAAATCATGCAACTAATGTTGATCATAAGGCCTTTAAAGATCCCTTACCCACTTATGAACAAGGAGATTCCTCAAAATCCAAGGGAGGAGCTAGAGTCAATTATACTTACACTAACAATGATAATGTGATCAACATGATTGAATCTGTTCAACCTGAATATTGCAATGTGATCATAGTCCCAGACCATCAAAGTCAAACACCGACTGCTAATGCTGTGACTCACACTCAAAGGAAGATTTCTCTCCCAGAAGCTAGTCCCCCAACTTTTGATCAAACAACATCAAAACTACCAAATAGACAAACAGACACAATCATGGCTAAATTGAAACAACCAGCTTCATTGTCTTCCCCTGGTTATAGTATTGTCAAACAATTGAAGAGAACCAATGCTCAAATCTCCATTTTAGAACTGCTTAAGATCTCTTCTTCTCATAAAGAGGTCCTGGACAAGGCTCTACTTACCACCAATATCCCTAAAGATTTGGACGTAGATCGGTTTCAATCTATGGTAGGTCACCTGACTTCACCTCATTATCTCACATTCTCTGAAGAAGATGATAATTCACTGAGTCACCCACATAACCAGCCATTGCACATTGAAGCCATGATCCATAAACACCATGTTAAACGTGTTTTGATAGATGGAGGCGCTGGGTTGAATATTTGTACTTACGGTCTATTAACATAGTTGGGATTCTCTGAAAATGTTATTGATCCAACAAAGAAGATAACAATCAAGGCTTATGATGAAGAGGAAAGAACTTCTAAGGGACTGGTATCATTACCAATCAGAGTAGGACCTGTGGAGAGAGATGTCATTTTTCAAGTCCTGGATCTTCATCTTTCATACAACATCTTACTGGGTAGGCCATGGATTCATGAAATGAAAGTAGTACCATCTACGTATCATCAATACCTAAAGTTTCCCTATAATGGAGTTGAATTCAGTATTCCTGCCGATACAAGCTATACCTGCAATGCATTAACATAGGGTGTTGATGCTTTTGTTCCTAATAATAGAGCAGCTTCTACAGCTAAGAGTTCAAAATCTTTGTTGAAAGATTTGGAAAAGAAACTGAGAATCACAAACAATGGCATGGATGGTTACAAGATAGAGCCTATACTCTCACTAACATCTCTTCCTCCATCACCAAGGCAGTCCGGAAAACCATCAGAGGGTATGAGGCCACAAACTTCAACTCCAAAAGTCATTTATGATGGCACCTTTATGCAATCCTCTACTTCTCTTGCAGGTGAAATAGAAGGGGATGATGTTCTTAAATCGCTCTTCAAAGAAGACAATGCAGATAAAGAAATACGACATTGTGAGATTTCTCCAACACAATATGGTCCAGGCTATAAGATGCTTCAACGCATGGGATATTCAGGTACTGGTCCTCTTGGCAAATGTCAAAAAGGTATTGTTGAACCTATTCAGTTACAAACTAAGTCGACCAATGAAAAGGCTAGACTGGGATATGATCCAAGAAAGTCATCAAATCAGAAGCACACATCTTGCCATCAACATAAATGGAAGAAAAAGGTACTACCTTTAACAACACAAGAAATTGATACTCAACAAACTCAGGAGGAATATGATGGTGAACAAAAAGAATTGCCCACCCAGGGAAAGAAAACATATGGTAATCAAGTTCCAGTTGTATCAGCTATGATACCACATGAAGTAGACACTCCAGAGGATATGAGAGATGAAATATATAGAATTAGAGAATTGTTTGCACCACTGAACATTTTGGTCACATGTACTGGCAGACAACAAGTAGATGACTCAGGAACTGATTCAAATGAGTATGAATGGGGTCCAAGTCACATCTCAGATACATCTACTATAGAAACACTTGAAGAACTCAAGGATACCACATATGATGCACAAGAGCTGATACGCCTAAGAATGCAAAAGGAAATAGAAGAAATCAGATTAAAATGACAAGAAGACTATGACCAATAGCTGAAGAAAGAAAGGACACAAGCAAGTCCTTCACCTACCAATCCTCCTAATGAGATAGGACAAATCAAGTATGGAATCACACAAGAAGAACTAGAAGCTAGAGCAAGAGAACCAGTCATCAGTCCAGAAGAAGCTAAATGGAACAGACGACAGGGGTTAATAAAATCATCAAAGTCATGTCCACAAGTGTGTCAAATGCAAGCAATCAATGAACCAAATCACGAAGGAACTTGTAGCATCAAGGATGTGGTTGTTGATACTATATATACCTTCACTAAACCACTTGAAGATGAGTTAGCAACTTCATCCTATGAATCTGATGACTCAGATAGGAGCTCTATCTATGACAACAACTATTCAATGACACATTATGACTACTTTGTCATGAATGATGAGATACTGTCTACTATTATACCATGGTATGTAGTCTAGTTTGAAGTAGGTAACGACGCTAGAAGTAGGTCAGTGGAATCAGGTCCAATAAATACTAACATGAATAATGATAATCGTGTCGTAACTCTTCCTGGTCTCGAGACACATACGCAAGGTAGTCTTCTAGAACTCAACTGGTCGGTCTGAAGTCATGATGACAGTACCATGCACTCCCTTGAGCCTATTCCAACCTTATCTTTAATACATCTGAAACTGATTGCCTGTACTCTTTATAATCAACCCTTGAATGTCCCTACCTTTGCTAATGACTATACACTAGCCTACTACCTCAATGCAGTTGAACCCATGTACTCTTCCACTAGCGAACATAATGAAAACATGACTGAAGTGGATATCAAGTATCTTAGTTGCAAAAACAAGAAAAATAAGAATAAAAGATCTGATGGCGAAAACCACATTGTGGCGGTATCAGACTCTAAAAAAGAGAAAATAAAGGATGAACCTAAGGGTGAAAACCTCTCTAAGGCGCCTGAAGGAGAGATACTTGATATACTGTCAAGTCACTTCCAGGAGAGATCTTCCATATTGATCGAGCCAACTCAACTAGTGAACATTGGGAGTCAAGAGATACCACATATCATCCATTTAGCTCAATCACTGTCAGCAGAAGAGTTTAAAGATTTCAGCAATCTGTTTTTAGAAAAGAAGATCAACTTTGCATGGACATACTCAGATATGCCAGGACTAGATCTTGATCTCATCATGCATCATCTCCCTATCATGCTAGGAGTTAAATCGGTCAAACAAAAACTCTGAAAGATACATCCTCATGTGGCACTACTAGTCAAGGCTGAGCTAGAGAAATTACTAAAAGTTGGATTTATCAGAGCTATAGACTATGCAGAATGGATATCCAACATAGTACCTGTATCAAAAGCAGAAAAATCTATTAGAGTTTGCACAGATTTCAGGGATCTCAACAAGGCATGTCCAAAAGATGATTTTCCATTGCCCAACATTGACATGATAGTAGATATGACTGTTGGATATGAGATGTATTCATTAATGGATGGATTCTCTGGTTACAATCAAATCAAGATAGCAACTGAAGATCAGGAAAAGACAGCTTTCACATGTGCATGGGGACCTTCTACTGGAATCTTATGTCGTTTGGTCTGAAGAACGCAGGAGCAACTTACCAAAGAGTAGTAACCACTATTTTCCATGATATGATGCATAAAAACATGGAAGATTATGTTGATGACACCCTGGTAAAAACTATGAAGAGATCTACACACATTCAAGAGCTAGGCCTCATATTAGATCGAATGGAAATATTCAAGCTCCGCTTAAATCCAAAGAAATGCGCATTTGGGGTAACATCAGGAAAATTGCTTGGGTACATAATATCCAGAAAAGGAATTGAGGTTGACCTTGAAAAGGTCCAAGCTATAATGGAAACACCTCCACCAAAGAATATCAATCAGATGAGAAGTTTACAGGGTCATCTTCAGTCCATAAGGCATTTTATATCTCAGCTAGCTGACAAAGCTCAACCCTTCACAAAGGTATTAAGGAAAGGGATTCAATACAACTGGGATGAAGATTGTGAACGACATTTACAACAAAACAAAGAATATATTTCTAATCCACCCATATTAAATTCCACCGATTCAAGGCAAGCCACTGATCTTGTACATATCAGCTATGGATACTTCACTTGGGGCACTTCTGGCACAACAGGATGATAATAAAAAGGAACGAGTTATCTATTACATTAGCAGAACATTGGTGTCATATGAAATGAATTATACTATAATAGAGAAAGCATTCTTAGCTTTGGTCTTTGCATCACAAAAATTAAGGCATTATATGTTGGCACACTCTATTAAGCTGGTAGCCAAGATTGATCCACTCAAGTATCTTCTCAGTAAAGCAACGCTTACAGGAAGACTGGCCAAATGGGTCATGGTCCTTACAGAATTTGACATTGAATATGTGGAACAAACAGCCATCAAAGGACAGGTTATTGCAGAACAACTTGCTGAAGCTCCACTTGAAGACGATCAACCTCTACATATAAAATTCCCAGATGAATTAATCATGCACCTTACTAAACAATCATGGAAGATGTTCTTTGATGGGTCTTTCACTCAACATGGTTCTGGTGCCAGGATACTATTTATTACTCCCCAGAAATACTCAATTCCAAAAGCTTACAAACTTCTCTTCCCTTGCACAAACAACATTGCAAAATATGAAGCTTTGGTAAATGGGATCAAGATGGCCATCGAGTGGCATATCATGGAATTACATATCTATGGAGATTCTCAACTCATTATCAACCGGATTAATGACCTATATCAGACAAAAGATGAGAAATTGATGCCTTACAAGAGGATGGTGGATGACCTCAAGAAATTTTTTACCTCTGTATCATTTCAACAGATCCCCATAACAACAAATAGAGCAGTGGATGCAATGGCCAATTTGGCATCTATACCACAGCTACAAGAGTCTAATTCTCGCTTTGAATTCCTAGTGGAAGAGTTACATTAGCCTGCCTATGATTCTCCCGAGTCCCAGGTAGTGTGTTCTATTATTGGACATGACTCATCTCATTATAGCCACATTTTCTCTTACCTGCGTGACCAAGTCATCCCTGCTAATCTTTCCTAAAATGAAAAAAGGAACCTAATCCAAAATGCGTCACAGTATGTCATCATTGCTAATGACCTATTCAGGCGAGGTTTAGATAATACTTTGCTTAGATGTCTAGAAACGGAGGAGTCTCAACGCGCATTATCCGAAGTTCATGAAGGTGTTTGTGGATCCCATTCAAATGGTCTAACTTTAGCACGAAAACTACTAAGGGCTGGCTACTATTGGCCAGACATGGAGAAGGAAGCTATAAAATTTGCTAAAACCTGTGAAAAGTGTCAGTTGCATGGGCACCTTATACACGCTCCGACAAGGGATCTCATACCCTTTGTGACACACTGGCCCTTCCAACAGTGGGCATTTGATTTGATAGGCCAAATTTATCCTACGTCATCTAATGGACATAAATTTATTATCACTACCACTGAGTACTTCACTAAGTGGGTAGAAGCAGTTCCGCTCATCAAGGCAACTAGAAAACAAGTAGCTCTATTTATTCTTAACTATATCATTTGCAAATATGGTATACCTTCATCAATTATAACAGACAATGGAGGACAGTTTAAGAACAAAGATCTAGATGAACTTTGTGAGAAGTTTAAAATCAAACAACACTGGTCCTCGGTATATTACCCTCAAGGTAATGGACAAGCAAAGACATCTAACAAAAACCTACTGACTATCTTGCACAAAACAGTGAACAAATCTGAGAAGGATTGACATCTACAGCTCAATCCTGCACTATGGGCTTATATAACAAGTATCAGAACACCTACTGGGGCTACACCTTTTTCTTTGGTGTATGGGTCCGAAGCAGTATTACCTATTGAAGTAGAAATACCATCTATAAGAGTTTCCTTGCAAGGTCTTGTTACTGATGAAGACTATAGAATATCTAGATTGCAAGAGCTCAAATTGCTAGATGAGCGTCAGCAAGTGGCGTTTGATCATCTCAGAGTGTATCAAAAGAGAATGTCCAGAGGATATAACAAGAAAGTTCAACACTGAGAATTTCAGGTTGGTGACTTAGTTCTCAGAGAGAATCCTAAAAATCAACAGTTTCGAGATAACAAAGGGAAGTTTGAACCCAACTGGCTGGGTCCCTATATCGTTACTACAACTTTCAGCTCTAGTGCTTATCAACTTTCAACATCAGAAGGAGAACAACTCCGCGAATCGATTAACACCATCCATCTGAAGAAATTCTTCACCTAAATATTCTCTGCTCCAGCAGCTTTTATAGCAGAAAATGTCCTAAAAAAATCATAAAAATCAGAAAATGTCCTGAAGAAATCATAAAAATTAGAAAATATCTTGAAGAAATCATAAAAATCAGAAAATGTCCTGAAGAAATCATAAAAATCAGAAAATGTCCTGAAGAAATCATAAAAAATCAGAAAAAGTCTAGAAGAAATTCAAAAAAAAAAAAAAAACAGAAGAAAAAAAGGAAAAAAAGAGAAAATGCACTGGTGAAAACCTGGTAAACAGGCACCTTGGTAAAAAAAAAATTATATGAATCTCTGCCAAGTAGGTGAAAACTTGGTAAACAGGCGCCTCTTGTACTCAAGCACTCCATCTATCAACGCAACGTTGGCATTCCCACTTTCCTGCATAGTTGCTTTCGCTTGTACATATTTCAGTCACTTTTATGACATCCTAGTTCATTGGAACTTTCATGGCTTGAAACCAATCAATGTCCTTGTCTTAGGTAATCAACAGAGCACATTACATGTCCTAAGCAGTGTCAACCAAGTTAACCTTACATCAGTGAAACCTGGTTGTCCACTCTGAGTCAGTTACCTGTCTCCTGACTACTGAAGAGTTTTATCACTGAGTTAACAAGCAAAACATTACTGAAAACAATCACTAAAATGTTTGAGATATGCATGAAATTTTCTTTGTATGCTATCTTTTATATTGGTTTTTGATTATTATCCCTCTGAGTAACTCGAGTAAGTCTATCTTGACTAAGAGGAGAAAGGATTGGGGGCATAATATCTTCTTTATTTTCTACTTGAAGGAATGATCCCAATGATCTGGAAACATCTAAATTAGCTGGGTGTCTGTGATAAGAGCCTTCACATCAAGGTGAAATTGCCTCACATACCTCGACTCCGCTTATTTGAATGCTACAGGGAGGTTCCCATCATTTCTTTGTCTGTTTTGAGGGAATTTCTTTATTGTGAAATTCGGGTCCATACGTAATTTGTCCAAGGATATGAACGAAAAAAGGGTCATTGCGGACAAGATAATTAATATTGCACATGAAAAGAAATGAACTCTATTCTGCCTGCTATAATTGTAAAGCGCTCAATGATGAAAATTAAGTTGTTCAAATCCAGTGACTAGGTTTAGGTTGCATCTCATTTTGCATCTCATCTTGCATTTCATTCTGCATTTTGTGAATTTAGAGTGATTTCGATATAATAACAATGATCTCTTTATCTTTTGAACGAGAGTTAGGAGCATCATCATTTCTTCGCTAAGTGGTCTCTTTTCATCATTTCTCCGATCGAGTACTTGTGTTTTGAGATGTTAGCTACATACATGAGCATCTTATGTAGATTCATACATTCATTATCATTCATTTGCATTCATCTTATTGCACAGAAATAATGAAAAAATTGCATTACTCATTCACATTCATTTATTTGCATATGAAAAGAAACAAAAATGGGCATTCATGATCATTTGCATTCATACATTCATGCTGAAAAGAAATGCATACATATAGAATAAAGCATATAAAGGACATCTCATAAGAAAATCAACACAAGTATGATGAAGTCAAATCAGATCTCGTATATATATCATGTCAAGTCTAAGGTACAAAATGATGTCAAAAGACATGTACAAACTCCCATCAGAGCAAGAATCGTATAGGCTACAAAAAATGGGTGTGTCTACAAAAAATAACCGAGGTACAAAAAGAAATCATCTAGCTCACTCCCTCTCCCTCATTGCCTCATGGTAGAGGAGGAGCCTGATGTCCAGGATCTTGACGAGGTGCCCGTGCTCCCTCTGATCGGCCCATATACTGCGAATAGGGTTGCACCTGCTGTGCAACAGGAACTACAACACTATACGTTGCTACGTAATATGCTGCCCTACTGCTCGAGAGAAGGACCTCCTATCATAGAGAATCTATCTCTGCTCTCAATGCTGTGATCTGGCGATCACGCTCGGCCCTCACCTTTGCCAGCTATCGGTCTCGCTCCGCCAGCTAAGTCTGTGCCACTGTTAACTGTGACTGCAACTCTGCAAGATGTGCCCTCATCGACCATCCAGTATCTATCCCCTGCTCTCTCATAGGCCCCCCATCTCCACCTCCACCCTACTCCTCTCTCCGCTATCGCACCTATCTAGGAGCTGCTCGCTCCTCCTCCATCTCACCCACTCGCCTTAGGGATCCACCCTCACCCCTCTATTGCCCACCCTCAGCTGGTACCCTGCTACTGCTAGTACCCGGATCACCACTACCTCATCACGGAGCCTCAGCTCTCTGTGCTTGACCCTACCTCTAGCCCTGTCTCTAGCCCTGTCCCTGTGCTGGTGCGGGGGCATCCTCCTCAACATCCTCAATATGAGGAGCCTACTCGCCTGGGTCTGTAAAATGTGGGAACGGATGCTGCTGAAAATGATCTATGTATTGGGGAAATACCCCTGCATCTGGTACATCATCCAGGTAATCCCACCTTAAATGGTGTAACCTTGTCAACTCCTGCATCACCAACACGTATGATAACCGCGGAGACCATCCCTGTCTCTCCTCATCTGCATATCGAGCATGCGTTGTATACTCCTGCGAGATCCCCTGGGGCCGGCCATACTGCCTCATCACTCACAAAATGACAAATCACTCCACAACAGTCTGTGACCTCCCAATCAGTGGGTGTGTAACAAACAGGTCCCTAGGAACTAGCTGCCAGTCATCCCACGGCTCCAACCCTCTGTATGGTCTCCATATGACAGCTATCAGGTCATCGAGCTGTCATCTCCAGAAGTCTGTCTTGCCTAGATGGGGCTGTGTGATATATCCAACATACCTATAAATGATTGGCTGCCCAAGCTCTCTAATGTCTACTACTATAGGCCGGCACACAGGAAGGTGCTCCCAAGCCCACACCTGTAAAATGTACACACCCGTGGCCATGCTCCGCCCATCTCTGTATACGATCTCATGCATCTCCCTGTTAGGCCCAATATGGAAAGCTAATGTACTGAGAGGGGAGGGGTGAATCAGTACTTCAAATCCTTTCTTCTTCAATAACTTTACTATTATGTATAAACCAAAAACTGATGTAACATAACATAAAGCTAAAACAAATAAATAAAAATCATACATGATTCACTCTATAACACATATATTTTGGTTACGTAGAAACTCTTGGTTAGAGAGAAAAACTGCGGTGGGGATGGCACCCACAACTTCACTACTGCAATAATAAAGGGTGCTTGGTTAGAGCTACATGTTTAGCTATTTCTGATAGCTTACCCTATTAGGAGTATCAAGATCGTTAGATCTACCTTGCTAAAGGATTTTACAACACTTATTCTAAATGTTGCACCTGGTTAGAGGCTTTACAATTTATAGACTTTGTTAGAGTCTTTTACCCTATTAAAGGTTTCTCTTACAATTCAAAATATTACAATAAAATCTTTACAAATATATGCAACTTCACATCTGAAATGTTATAGCAGATTCTATGTGCTCAAAATGAGATTACCTTGCTTATAGCATACCTCAGTAAACCCTTCTATTTACTTTGTTCCTTGACTGTTCTCTGAAATCTTTCTCAGTGACCTCTATGTCTCTGACAGTCACAATACTTAGTGCTTTCTTATGTATTACACATGTCTTGCTTCATACACCTCTTCTCTCTTGTATCTAATCCCAATTCATGTTGTATAAATAGATCTCTTATGTCAGTGATCTGGTTCATTGCTTCGATCTTACAAACATGATTTATCAAATGAATAACCATACAAAATATTTCATTGGATAGATGACCTCAAAATCATACAAAATCTATAAATGCAATTTCCAATGTGATAATTGTTCTTTATTCCTCAATCTTTGTAACACGTTTCCCAAATGTGTCCAGGTTCAATGAATCTGGTAACACATTTCACTCGATGTATATCAACTTGGTATATCATTTTTGCTGCTCGGTAGACATAGAGTGTTACTCGGTAGACAGCTCAGTGTATACTAGGCTCTGTGACTACTTTCTTCTATAACCGACTGCTTTGTGCTTACCGACTGAATATTTCGGTAGAAGTAACTGACTAGAGTATATAGAATGACTTTGGACATAAAACTAATGGCAACTTAGTAAGTAGTAACAATCTCCCCTTTTGACATTAGTTGAGATGTTTGACAAAACTTCTTTCAAAGTCATAACTCAAAAACTATATACTTACAAAATTTGACTAAACTGACAGTATACACATTTGTCAATAAAATAGTATATTTAGATATACTCCCCTTATCAATATATTGTACATAACTCTGATTTTGCATGCTTGGTGATCAATGTTCTGTATTAATTGCTTGGTTGTCACTGCTCGGTTCACTGCTCCCCCTATCAAAATTAACTGTGCATTTGGATACTCTGTTCTGCTCGGTATACTCCCCCTGTATACTACACTCCCCCTTTGATACTTTGATACTATACTCCCCCTTTTTGACAAACATCAAAACTTAGTTACCATTCGGTGGAGGCAACTGGTCAAAAATAGATTTGTACTTTGTCCTTGCATCAGTAAGAGCGGCAGAGAGGGCATCCTTGACACTATCCATGAGTGAATTCTGAGCTGTAATGTTAGCTAACAGTGAAATTAGTCCATCTAAGGTGCTTCCCTCTTGTTGAGTGGATAGGGAGGTAGTCTTGTTGATTTGTTCTTGGACGGAGGACAAGTGTGGAATGAATAAGGTTTGAAGAGTCATAATGTCCATCCTTATTTTGTGCTCTTCATTCCTGAGTTCCAATTGTTGAGCCATGAGCTTTTGTAACTTTGTATAGAAATTCTAAATAGAGTTTGGCTATGTGGTCAACTTATTTGAGAGATCGGTCATCTCTTTCTCAATCACTTCTGTTTTATTTTTGATATCTTTAATGAATAAAGAGAATGTACAGAGTTTCTGAAATAAATAAAGAATATGCTTGAGTTGAGGGGACAACTCAGCAATAAATTTGACAAGTTTTACTTTGCCAATAGCAATGTCTTTCTGTACCTCTTCAATCATTTTTATAGTAAGCTCTTTGTCCTTCAATTTGCTCAAATATTCAGATGCATCTACTCCAGATGTCTCTATTTTAGTCAGGAGTTCATCCAGTTGAATATGGATGGCTGCATCTATTGTCACTATAGCTTCAGGTAGCATATCTGTTAATAGTGCTTTCATCTTCTGAAGTACCTTGTTTTTCTTCTGAATAGCCATTTGTTTCTCCTGTTCTACTTTGGCTTTGCATAGTTCACCGAATTCAATGAGTGCTTGCCCTTTTAATTTGGATATGTCTACATTTGGCAACACTATTGGTTTTGACAAATCTAATTTGAAACTATGCTTTTTCATTTTCTTTTCTTTAGCTTTCACCGGTTGAACTAATACAATGGCTTGGGAGGCTTGTTGACCCTCGGTAGGTTGCTCGGTAGAGGCAACACTTTTATCAATTTCTTTAACCTCTGATGTAGCCTTCGGTGAATCCTTGCTCAGGGTCTTAGTTGTAACATTTTCAGTGCTAGAAGGAGCTTGAGAAGTCTGTTCCCTGGTGGCCTGAGAAGTAGCTTCTCCTTCTGTAGACTTGTGACCCTTTGTCCCTTGTTCAATATCCTGAGGGGCCTCGGTTGAAACAGGCTGAGTGACCGGAGGATAGGGTTGAACTTGTTCCAAAACTGACTCACTGGATACCAGTTTGGCATATGCATTCCCTTCTATCATTTCCTGTTCTTGTGCCTCGGTGTTCATGATATCCTCATCAATTTGTATAGTGTCAGTAGGGTCTTGCTCGGTGATATCGGGATCTTGCTCAGTGACATCAACTGTTTCAACTTCAACTTGCTCACCATCATTCTTGATTCGAAATATTTCTTGCCACTTTTCTTTGCTCTCATTCTCTACATCCAAATAAAGGCCATTCATTAATTTCAAGGCTCTTTGGTTGACTAGGAAGTTTGAGTGGTAGTTTTTTAGATGTTTACTTATTTCATCTACCGACATGTCTAGAAAGAGATGTACCAGACTTCTTTCTCTCATCTTCTTTTCCGAGTCTATGGCATATTTCCACCTATTATCAATATGCAAATACAATTCTTTTGGAAGAGAATTAGTTACTTCCAATGGGACCAATCAAAATTTCAGAAGAGTGCAGATTACAACTTCTTCAATTTGTCTCTTTTCTGCATCAGATCTGGAGTCATATTTTACATATCTAAATGATCCAAATCCACCATATAGCTTCAGATTAGCACAAAAGTTATCAACACTATGTACTTCTTCCTTTTTGCTCTTGACAATCTGAAATTTGCTTGCATCTTCATATTCGGTGTCACTGGACTCTTTAGTCAAAATGAGTCTCCAAGTAGATTTCTTATAAGTTTTTGTTACCTTTGGTGTGGCAACATTCTTTGGTTTCTTACTCGGTGACGCTGCAGATGATCTTGTGTTTGGGCGCTTTACTGAAGGAGCCGGTGATACCTTTGATGTATCCTGTTTCTTCCTTTTCAAAACTTTCCCTTTAGGTAACTCGGTGCTCAATGTAATAGCTGCTTCTTGGGCTTTAGATTCCTCCTCGGTGATGACTAGAGTGCCCTTGACAGGTGTGGAGGAAGAACCTTCACCAAATTTCTCCGTTAATGCCTTGATCATTTTTGTTGCCTTCCTTGTAGCCTTGGGTACTACAATACTCATCTTAACTTTCTCTTTAACTTCTTTATATGTACCGTATCTCAGCTTGATAGCATGCCTTGGTCATGTAAGAAAAGCATTTATCTGCTATTGTGTGATGTCAAAATCAGTCTCATAACCCATAGGTGGCAAAGATTGAGTTCTCGGTTCCAAAACATTAACATAGCAGTAGTCAGTGTCTACTTCAAAGCATATGTCATCCTTGTATTTCTCTACTAACTGGGGTGGAATTCTATACCTGTTATGCATCTTTTCCTAAAACTTGCTAAAGTAATCATCCATAATATCATTAAAGTTATCACCTAGCCGTTTGATGAAGTCATTGATTTGATGGGTGATGGGTCGGTGTAGCGCCCATACTACATTATTGACTGATGGAAAGAATTTCTCAAAATAGAAAAACATGCATACTAAAAGTGATCCAAACTTTAGTGTGTTCGCCGAGTTGTTCTTCTTTGGCTTCTTTATGGTGTTTAGATTCTCAAACAAGTTTTTCAACAATACTTCACATAGATCAATTTTCATTCCTTTCTTCACAATTTTATATGCTAAATCGACTACTGCACAGGGTACACTATTTTCCCTTGCCGATTGAAAGAAACAATAACCTATTACTCTAATGGCAAACTTCAGCTCTGCATCTGTGACATTGTTTAGTTTCAGTCCTCTGCAATTAGATTCAACTCCGGTTAAAGTGATCAATTCCTTTTGTAAAATCATTTTTTGAGCTTAGGCATGATCAAAAATAGGGTAACCGGTGATCAAATGAATGATTTCCTTGGTGATTTTGAATGGTTGCTCCTCTAACCACATGAAATCATCATGAACTCTGCTAAAAAAAAACTTGACCCATTGGGGTTTGAAGACACATGGATAGGTTAGGGCTTCGGTCAATCCCTTGATTTTAATGTGTTCATACTTGCTATCCAATCTCCCATCGATACACAATTCATCATATGTGTCCTTGATTTCAACATGACCTAGTTCCTCAACACGACACTTAGTGAAGAATCTGACATCCTCAACTAGTAAAACCCTATCCGGAATGAGTGAAAATGCAGTTTTATCATCCCATTCAGATGCTACTTTGGGAGTTAGAGAGTATTTCAGTGAGGGCTTTTCAATGTTCTCAACAACAACGGGCTTCTGGATCTTAGGTGCCATTGCAAATTTTGGATAATCACTTAACAAAAGATCCTTAGGGTTTGAAAACTTTTAAACGACAGACGCTTCCCACTTAGCAAATGTAAAACAGATATTCACAACCGATATGATCGGTAAACTACTTTGACAATGTGTTGTGATTGATGTAAATACCTTGAATTTCGCTTCGGAGGAGGTTTGATCGCCTTTGAATCACTTTGCTCTGCTTTCTTGAAAACTTGGTAAGTGTAAAATGACCATGCAAAAGCTTTAAGTACACAATATACCTTATCGGGCTTTGTGCAGTTAGGTCAGAAAACATTAAATGCACTCGGTACCACTTCCTTTTTTATGCTTTTGCCGAGTAGCCAAACTTCCTGTATTTACCGACTAGACAGGCTTCCAAAAGACTTCATAAAATTTCAAATTTCCTAATGCATCTTTAGTTATGCAGATTTTGAATTAAGTACATGATAAAATAGGAACTGTTAAGATTTAACCTTGAGAGAATGCAGTCCCTTCATACCTTTACCGATTAATTTGGAATAGGTGCACCTAACTCGGTAGATAAGGTGCTTTCTTCAGTTGATACAATTTCCTTCTTTTTCCAAATCATCTTTAATTTGCTTTTTATTTCCTCAGTGTCTCCTCTAGGTTGATCTCTACAATCTCTACCCAAGTGTCCAACTTTGTGACAATGAAAACATGCCATACCAGGATTTCTCCATGATCTTTGGTTGTTCATTCCAAACCTTATAAAGCAGTTGGCACTTATATGTCCATATCTTTCACATCAGGCACACCATATCCTTGTATTGTAATCCCATGGTTCTGCAAAATACTATCGGTTAGGATCTGTGTGAGTTCGGTAACTTCTAGCATTTGCTCGGTGTGCAGACCACATATAGTTCTTTTGCTTAAACCAACACTTCTCGGTACTATGTCCATAGCTATTGCAATTTTTACAAAATCCTTTGAATTTTTCCTTCCAATAATTGTTAATAGACTTTATCCTACATTGATTAGATGTGTGACCATATTTATTGCAATTGTAACAATAACCATTAGACCTAGTGACATTCGGTTGCTTACCTTTTCTGATTTGGCACATGTTAGCAGTATGTCCTTGTTTTCCACAGTAGTTGCAAATAAGTTTCTTTCCTTTGATGTTCTTCTTATTTCCAACTTGCTTTGATGATTCTCCTCTCTCAGTGGTGTGGATTCCCTTTTCGGTAGTGTCTTTTCCTTTGTAACCGAGTCCTGCATCTTTGTTGTGTCTTCTTGTATTCAGTTGCTCATCCAACATCTTTGATGCTTCATAACTATTCTTCAGTGTTTCTTTGGATTTCTTCTCTGTTTCAAGTTCATCGGTCAATCTTGATAGTTCAAGTTTTAATACTTGATTCTCATTATCCTTCAGATTTGCTTCATGATGTGCATAACCCAATTGATCTGACAGATTTTTTTGAATCCCAGTCAACCTTGTGATTTCATCATTCTTTTCAGATACTAATGCTTCAAGCTATTGTTTTTCTCTTTCTAGATCTCTTACTTTATCCTCGGTTGTCCTCAATGCATCTAGATTTCCAGTCATCTGTGTGTTGAAATGTTCATGTCCTCTTTTCATTGCTTTTAGCTGATCAGTCAATGCTTTGTTCTTTTCTTTCAGTTCTCCAATCATCTCTTCAGTCTCTTTAGATATATTGTTCTCAGATGATGTCTCAATCTGTTCCACTAACTCTTGAGAGTCCTGCAAATCATCAGATAACCTTCTTCTAACTTTCAATGATTTTTGCATTTGTCTTTGCATGTTTGCAATCACTTGATTAGCATGATCCAGCTCTTCTTGCAAATACATAATTCTCCGAGATTGTTTATAGCCTTCCATTGAAAAGATCTTTTTCTTTAGGTTGTTAAACCCTTTTCCAAGATTGAAGCTCTGATACCAATTGTTAGGCCCAATATGGAAATCTAATGTACTGAGAGGGGAGGGGTGAATCAATACTTCAAATCCTTTCTTCTTCAATAACTTTACTGTTATGCATAAACCAAAAAATGTTGTAACATAACATAAAGCTAAAACAAATAAATAACAATCATACATGATTCACTCCATAACACATATATTTTGGTTACACAGAAACTCTTGGTTAGAGAGAAAAACTGCGGTGGGGATGGCACCCACAACTTCACTACTGCAATAATAAAGGGTGCTCGGTTAGAGCTACATGTTTAGCTATTCCTGATAGCTTACCCTATTAGGAGTATCAAGATCGTTAGATCTACCTTGCTAAAGGATTTTACAACACTTATTCTAAATGCTACACTTGGTTAAAGGCTTTACAATTTATAGACTTTGTTAGAGTCTTTTATCCTATTAAAGGTTTCTCTTACAATTCAAAATATTACAATAAAATCTTTACAAATATCTGCAACTTCACATCTGAAATGTTATAGCAGATTCTATGTGCTTAAAATGAGATTACCTTGCTTATAGCATACCTCGGTAACCCATAGATTAACTCGGTAAACCCTTATGTTTACTCTGTTCCTTGACTGTTCTCTGAAATCCTTCTCGGTGACCTCTGTGTCTCTGACAATCACAATACTCAGTGCTTTCTTATGTATTACACATGTCTTGCTTCATACACCTCTTCTCTCTTGCATCCGATCCCAATTCATGCTGTATAAATAGATCTCTTATGTCAGTGATCTGGTTCATTGCTTCGATCTTACAAACATGATTTATCGAATGAATAACCATACAAAATATTTCATTGGATAGATGACCTCAAAATCATACAAAATTTATAAGTGCAATTTCCAATGTGATAACGGTTCTTTGTTCCTCGATCTTTGTAACACGTTTCCCATGTGTGTCCAGGTTCAATGAATCTGGTAACATGTTTCACTCGGTGTATATCAACTTGGTATATCATTTTTGCTGCTCGATAGACATAGAGTGTTACTCGGTAGACAGCTCGGTGTATACTAGGCTCTGTGACTACTTTCTTCTATAACTGACTGCTCTGTGCTTACCGACTGAATATTTCGGTAGAAGTAACCGATTAGAGTATATAGAATGACTTTGGACATAAAACTAATGGAAACTTAGTAAGTAGTAACACTCCCAATACATGTGGGCCAATAAACAAGAGCCCCAGCCAAGTCTCTGAGGGGTCTCTATCAACCTCTCTAGCATCTGGCCTCATCTGCTCTGGAAACCCTACTGCCCCCTGTTCGGCATCAAAAAGCACCCGATGAACCCTGATTGAACACATGCCAGGGGATACTTCTCACTGTATCTGCTCATAAGAATGTACCAACTCATGGAACAAGTCAAAATGTCAGAATCACTGAAGACATGCCTGACTGCCTACAGTCCAGGTAACAACAAGGTATCATAATCCACCTTATCCAAAGGAAAAAGGATACGAAGGATCCTGTACACATCCTCGGGAGTGATAGTCAACTCTCCAACTGGCAAATGAAATGTATTATGCTCTAAATGAAATCTCTCTACCAACGTCGTGAGCATCTCGTGGTTCACACGGATATCAGGCAATCCCAACAGATGAGTCAAGCCGCACAAATCAACATGAGCCTGCTCAACCATAGATAAATGTCGCACTAATGCTATGGTAGGAGGATACACACATTTGAATAACACAGGAGGTAATCGAACCTGCAAACAACAAAACCCAACAACGAAGCATCAGAAAAACATTCCAAATGAGCCTACAAGAGAAGCAAAACATCACACCAATCCAACTAAGTCAAATGCAAACTCAAAAATTCATGTTTACACCTTCAAAAATGCTCACTATCTTTCGTATGACAAAACACAGAAAAGCTGCACTTCGTACGAGTCAAGAATAGGTGTCGTACGACAAAACAACTCCAAACAACAAAATGGTCTTTTTACAAACCTGTCGTACGACACATGGGTGGCCCTAGAATGACAAAACTAATGGGCTCAAATGACAAAAGAATTTTTACCAGTTTCTCGTACGAGGCAAGATCCTGTCTCGCACGATAAACCAGGATACTCGACTCAAAACACGTGAAAAATTTGAAAAATGCATAAAAAAATTCAACAATTGGAAACACAAACAGGCTTAAGATCAATCACTTACCACTGGCTCATAGTTTCGAGGTCGATTATGTCTTCTCTGGCACTCGAATCGATGCTGACAAGTAGGGACCACTATTTTCTTTGGAGAAGGCTTTTTGAATTTTCAAACTTGGAGGGTTAAAATGAATTGAAAATGACACTTTTGTCCCATATATAGCCAAAAACCTAATTTTTCAACTTGCTCCAATGGACACGAAAATTGTACCCTTAGCTAATTTGACCGTCCTGATTCCATTTTCAGGATCAAAATCGAAATTTGAGATCATTTTTCTAGTCAATTTCAAAATTTGGACCACTTAGCGCTCTTTTCATCAAAAGCTCATTCTCTTCTTCAATTTGCGCTCAATTTCTCATTAATTAATGTTGAATCTCAATTTAATTTCTGCAAGTCAACTTTGCGCTCAATTTCTCAATATTTTTTTTTTTTTTAAATTTCCTCTAATTCAACTTGTGCTCAAACAACTTATCGTCGCTAAAAAATTGCCTATCGTTATGTACCATCACTATTTTTTGATTTCGCTCCCGAGGGGGCATACTCATGACCTTATGACCTCACATTCTTCAAATGTCAAGAAAATTTTCAAATCTTCATCGAAAGTCGAGCAAAAAAGTCTTTTTCAACTAAAGAAAATCAATCAAATAAGACCTCATCGCTAGGGGCATCTCAACTTCATCGCTTTATATCAAGTTGAGATTTCTGAATCAAATCAATTTCTAGGGGAATACCAGTTTCATCGCTTCATATCAAACTGATATTTGTCTTTTATCTAAATCAATCTCTTAACATTAAGGAGTTTCTTTGATCACGATAAATCTAAAGCAGATGTTCAGTATTCGTTTCTTGATCAAGCTGAACAGTTTATCTTCATCGTATCATGATCAATCAAGTTCAAGATCGATTTTTATCATCACTCGTTGTGTCTAGATCAATCAAGTTCTAGATCAGTAAGATCCGCTTCTTGATCAATCAAGTTCAAGTTCGGTATCTTTTGTTTTATATCGTTCCTAGTTCAATCAAGTTCGGGATCGGTATCACTTTAATCAGACTTCATTCATCTTTGTCGCTTTGAATCAAGCTAACACCTCAATTTTAATCTAGTCCGTGATCAATCAAGTTCAGAACTAGCATCTCTTAGACATCAAATTTTCTTTGAACTAACGTGTTTCTTGCACATTAATTCAAAGAGGGGCAAATGTAATACCCTAAAAATGGTCATCTAAACCATGGGCCCCTAATCTCGACAACGTCACCAAGGTCCTAACCAAAGGCAATTAAATCAATCTTGAGCACACAATTAATTCTTTAAACATTAAATGTCACATGACAAATTAATCAGCCAATATTAATTAAATATTTATTTAATTAATTAAATCATTCCAAGAAAATCATTTTAAACAATTATCTTATTTATTTTATTAAATATCTTTTGTATATTTAATTAAATAAATCAGTTTGCCATTAAATCATTTTGAGGAATTAATTTTAATTAAATAAATCAATTCAGCACAAATCTTCAAAAATGGAAATAAATCAAAAAATGAATTAATTGACCAAGAAAGAATTAAAAATTTGAGAAAAGAAATCAATTGGAGATAATCTTGAAAAACAAATTAAAAATTGATAAATAATCTTAGAGAAAGCAATTAAAACAATTAAATATTCAAATTGAATGAAATAGAGAATAAATCAGTTTTTTCTGATTTAATCTTAATTTTAAGTTCAATTTCCTTTAAAACTGAGAAAAGCATCCAATCACATCAATTCACCTGGATTGTGCTTCCTCTTGGAAAATCTTGACCGCTCGTCATCATTTGATCTCAGTCGTTGGTTTCTTTCTGAATTTTCTATAAATTCAGGCTCTCATCTCTCATTCAAAGATCCTAGAGAATGTATTGTTATTGTGCTAGTATTGCTCTAGGTTCATTGCATATTAGTTATTTCACATATTGCATACATATTTAGATCATTTATCTCATTTATTGCTTAAATCTTGTTAGATTAATATTGCATCCATCTAGCATTCATTATGTTCATATAGATAAAATCCTTTGTCTTGATGTTGCTAGTCACTAGTATTGCTAAATAATCTGAGAGCAATCTTATACTCACATATTTTAGAAGGCAATGGGTCGATTTGTTATGGTTTTCATATTCATGTTTATATCGGTCTAACCATGCATGTAATGACTTAATTGAAGTGTTGTGTGTTGCAGATATAGATTCTTAGTCCACTTTTCACACACATAGAACCTAGTAATACTCAAGGAGAACTCATAGAAAGGTTGACAAAACTCAATCTCAGTCCAGAAGAGGTTGAATATGAAAGAAGAAAAGATATGGCAAGAAAAGCAGAAGAAACAAATCAAACACTATATGAACAAATCTGTAGATTGCAAGCTACAAGTGAGACAAATTCTAATGAATGGGAATGGGATTCCTATCACTCTGAAGAATTAGTTGAAGAAAATTGCTTTGAAGAAGATGTAGGAGTCGATGTAGTTCACATGTATGCAGGGAAAACGTTAGGAACTAGCTCACTGGAATTAGAATCACATTCGACTGACTTGGACTTGATCGAGGATGATCAGGAGCTCCATGTGCGAGGTCATTCTGACAAGACTATCGTTTTAGACATTGTTATACATATCGAAAACTTTGACACATCTATCATGACCCTTGATACCCTCAAAATATCTCAACTCGATGACCCCCTACCTCTAATCCACCCTGAACTTATTGATTGGGAAAATGAAAGACATACTGCCATTGATACCTTTCCTAATGACCATTCCATATCTATATATCTTAATGCAATCAAACCTGCAACAAATTTCAACAATGCATCTTCCAGTCAAGTGGGTGCCAAATCTCCTAGTCGCAAAAGTAAAAATAAAGAAAACAATATCAAGTGTAATGCTAAAAATCATTTCTTGGCAACATTAGATCAGGAAAAAGTAAAAAGAAAGGACGCATCTAATGGTGAAAATCTCCTTGAGGTGTCGAAAGATGGGAGATTTGACACTTTACCTACACACTATCAAGAAAGGTCATCCATTTTGATCGAACCAACAGAGGCAGTTAACATTGGGACAATAAAGCAACCAAAGATCCTACATCTAGCAACTTCTCTGTCAGAGCAAAAAATGCAACAATATATGGAACTCTTCAAATGACGGCAAATCCATTTTGCCTGGTTATATGCAGACATGCCAGGACTGGATTCAGAGCTTATTATGCATCACTTAAATGTCAGTCCAGGAGCCAAACTAGTTAAATAGAAATTAAGGAAAATGCATCCACATATTGCTCTTCTAGTTAAAGCGGAACTAAAGAAATTATTGGATGTCGGATTCATCAGACCTGTAGCATATCCTTAATGGGTATCCAACATCGTTCTTGTTTCCAAACCAGATAAAAGTATCAGAATATGCACAGACTTCAGAGATCTTAATAATGCATGTCCAAAGGATGACTTTCCTTTGCCTAACATTGACATCATTGTGGATTTAACTGTTGGACACTCCATGTTTTCTCTAATGGATGGTTTCTTTGGATACAATCAGATTAAAATAACACCTGAATATGAAGGAAAGACATCTTTCACATGTCCATGAGGTACTTTTTGCTGGAACGTCATGCCTTCTGGACTAAAGAACGCAGGTGCTACATATCAAAGAGCTATGATAGCGATATTCCATGACATAATGCATACATTCATGGAAGATTATGTGGATGACATATTGGCCAAATCATATAACAAAGAAGACCATATTGGAATACTAGAAAAGATCTTTGATGGGTTAGAACAGTACAAGCTACGACCCAATCCTAAGAAATGTGCCTTTGGTGTCACTTCAGGCAAGCTATTGGGATACATTTTTTCAGCTAGAGGTATCAAAGTAGATCCAACTAACGTCAAAGAAATAATGGAAGTGGCATCTCCCCAGAATATCACGCAACTAAGGTCACTTCAAGGAAGACTACAGTCAATCAGAAGATTTGTTGCTCAACTAGCAGATAAATGTCAACCATTTACTCATCTATTGCACAAAAATGTTCATTTCAAGTGGGACCATCAAAGCAAGGATGCATTCAATAAGATAAAGGCCTATCTCATGCAACCACCCGTCCTAATGTCACCAATTCTAGGAAAGCCATTGTTACTCTATGTATCAACCACCAAAGTATCATTAGGAGTTCTACTTGCACAACAAGATAATGAGAGAAAAGAACGAGCCATCTACTACATCAGCAAAACATTAGTAGGATACGATATCAACTATTCTCCAACAGAAAAAACATGCTTGGCGGTAGTTTTTGCTTCTCAAAAATTAAGACATTATCTACTCTCACACTCCATCAAGTTGATAGCTAACATTGATCCATTGAAGTATTTGCTCAGCAAGGCAACATTAACAGGACGACTAGCAAAATGGATCATGATTCTAAGTGAGTTTGATATTGAGTATGTAGACAGAAAAGCTATCAAGGGGCAAGTCATTGTAGACCAACTAGCATAGGCACCACTTCAAGATGATCGTCCTTTACGGATTGATTTTCCTGATGTTGATATCCTAACGGTCACCACAAAAACATGGCAATTATACTTTGATGGTTCATATACACAACATGGATCGGGAGCAAGCATTCTATTCATCACACCACAAGGTCATACAATTCCAAAAGCATACAAATTAAGATTTCCAAGTACCAACAATACAACAGAATATGAATCTTTGGTTACTTGTATCAAAATGGCTATAGAATGGAACATTACACAACTTCAAGTCTTTGGAGACTCTCAGCTCATCATCAATCAAATCAATGATGATCATCAAACAAAAGATGAAAAGTTAATGCCTTATAAAAAGATGGTTGATAATATCAAGAAATACTTTATAGAAATAAATTTTCAGCAAATTCCAAGGAATGACAACAAAGCAACAGATGCCATGGGAACACTTGCTTCTCTACTTCAAACACAAGAAAATCAAGAGCATTATGAATTCCTGGTGGAAGAGTTGTTTTACCCTGCTCATAATTGTCCTGATTCCCAAACTATCTGTCACCTTGTTGGACATGATTCCTCCCGCTATGGCCAAACTTATACATACCTGAAAGATAACACCCTACCTTCCGATTTGTCAAAAAACCAAAAGAGAAATTTTATTCGCCAATCCTCCCATTATACTCTTGTCGTGGATACCCTATTTAAACAAGGTCTGGACGATACTCTTTTAAGATGTCTTGAACAAGAAGAATCTAAGAAGGCCTTAAATGAAGTCCATAACAACATTTGTGGCACTCATTCAAGTGGTCTTACCCTTTTGAAAAAACTCATATGCTTGGGCTATTATTGGCCAACTATGGAACAGGATTCTTTTTAGATAGCTAAAACATGCAAACAATTTCAGATCCATGGAAATTTGATTCATGCACCAGCACAAGAACTTCATGCTTTGGCAACATCTTGGTCTTTTTGCCAATGGGGTCTTGATCTAGTAGGAAAGATAAATCCTTCTTCCTCTAATGGTCACAAATTCATCCTTATAGCTACAAAATATTTCACAAAATGGATTGAGGCAGTACCTCTCATCAGTATCACAACAAAACAAATTGTTGCATTTATCTTGAATTACATCGTCTGTCACTATGGAATACCCATGACCGTTATCACTAATAATGGGCGACCATTCAAGAATCAGGATGTCCAAGAACTATGTGAGATATTCAAGACCCAACACAGATTTTCAACACCATACTATCCACAAGGGAATGGGCAAGAAAAGGCATCAAACAAAACCATTCTGAAAATCCTCAAAAAGACCGCGAATGATGTTGGAAGAGATTGGCATATTCAATTGAACCCTGCTCTATGGGCCTACCATACTAGTATCCGCACACCAACAAGTGCCACACCTTTCTCTCTTGGCTATGGATCAGAAGCAATACTACCAATAGAAGTAGAGATACCTTCTCTACAAGTATCATTAAAAGGTCTTATCCTAGATGAAGAACAATGAGTATCTAGATTGCAAGAGTTACAATTGATCCATGAACGAAGACAAAATGCCTTTGATCATTTAAAGGTATATCAACAAAGAATGTGCCGCATTTATAATCACAAGGTCAAACCGAGAACATTTCAAGCTGGGGAACTAGTACTCAAAGAAAATCCATGCAACCAGGCAGATCGAGAGAAGAAAGGGAAGTTTGAACCAAATTGGTTAAGTCCGTTTGTGGTCACAACAGTATTTGGGTTAGAAGCATATCAGCTATCAACACAGGACGAGGATCAGCTTGAGGAACCCATCAATAGCATGCATCCGAAGAAGTTTTATGTCTAAAAAAGAAGAAAAATCCAAAAACAGCGAAAAAGCAGAAAAATCCAAAAACAGTGAAAAGGCAGAAAAATCCAAAAACAGTGAAAAAGCAGAAAAATCCAAAACTAGTGAAAAAGCAGAAAATCCAAAAACAGTGAAAATCAGAAAATATATATTAAAAAAAAAAAAATTCAAATATGAGAAAAAGTGCAATAAAAACATATGGTGAAAACCTGGCAAACAGGTGCTATCTGTCAGCTAGCTCTTCCATCTATTGGTTCATGCATCCTTCCGCTTGCATTCCTTTCCATCAGCGTTGTTCATATCCATCATAAAGCCTTTGTACATACACAGGCATCCCGGGTGATTTCTCACCATGGTTTGGATCATTGGGTATATCATAATGAATTTGTTTCTAGGCTTGGGGCAAAATCCTGCACCTAGCTGAGGGCAAAATTTTCGATCATTTTGAGCTTAATCAAACATGGAGAATAATAGTCAGGCAACTCTTATCAAGCGAAAACTGAGACACATCCAATGTTGAACACAAGATCAATTTGTCAACCATCAAACTATCACATGTCAGTCTAAGCACATCACACACCTTTCAATGGATGATATCTTTTGATAATGATTTTAACATGATTGTTCAACTTTTCTATCTTGATTTTCTCTATCATGATTTCTGAGTGACTCCAGGATGTCTCTGACTAGAGGAACAAGGAAGGAACATGATATTTTTCTTGTTTGTTGTCTGTAAATTAATCATTAATATGTGCAAATTTATCTGAGGACATGATCATCAGAGTATCATCGAAGACATTTCCAATTTGTGTATTGAAATGGTTAATACTGCCTGTTTTACGCAAGCAACACTCAAGTCATCTTAGTTCAATTATACCTCGATGCTTGTGCTAACTTGCAATATCAAAATCTAGGAAAGTAGTGCTTAGGTCATCATGGTTTAATTATACCATCGATGTTTGCACTCACTTCCCACTTTAAAAAAAAAAAAAGCTCAATGATGACAAAACACAATAACCCAGTGACTGGTTCAGTCGTAGCTTTGCATTTAGCTTGCATCTCATTCTTGCATGGGATCCCGCATGCTCATCTTATCCAAGGTTAAATCTATCACATGAATCATCAAGGTATCATCATAAGTGTATACACAATCAGGCTGATGACTCATCTCTCTCTAGATATTGTCGACCTAGCGCAAATCTTATGTTACCCCCTCAACTAAACCAACATTAGCATATTTGAATCCTCCTGCAACTTAATATCAACAAACTGTCAGTTCTTTACTCAATCAACCTTATCAATTATATCAATCGATCACATCTAAATCAACTCTATCATGTCTTATACGGGATGTATCTTTCTTGGAACTAGACGTTCTAATCAAGTCTTATACATGATATATTGTTCCTGAAACCAGACGCTTTGATCATCTTTGTCTTATACAGGAGGTGTCATTCCTGAAACCAGACTGAATCTCGATCTTATTAATCTAATTAATCAAGCTTTATCAATAATCAAGAACCACATCACCGTGATCGTAGAACTCGCACTTTCATCAACCATAGTTGCAGAAATTGAATCATTTCTGATCGGGATATCAATTTCGCAAAAAATCACACACTCTGAAGATCAATTATCTCAATTGATCTCCCGAGGGGGCGTCATCATACCGTAATTTATCAATCAATGTCTGGGGCATCCTATCAAACCAATATCATCATCAAAATGAGATTATTCTTTGAATCAACTCGTCATCACACCTCGCTTCAAAGAGGGGTAAAATGTATACACCTAAAAATGGTCTGAAAATAATTAATTAAATAAGCAATTATTTAATTAATCCTCCTCCCCAATTTAATTGAATTCATTAGCAATTTGATTAAATTCTTCCTTTCATCTATTTATTAATAAATCTAAGGATTTATCTAATAGGTTCATTTCAATGGTCCCCTTTGATTAATTAATCCCCCCCCCCATTTCAATCAATTCTTCTAATCCCCTAATTAATTAAAACAAATCAATTTATGAGTTGATGAAAATTAATTGGTCTTTTCCTATTATTTGAATTTTAAAATTCAAATTACCCACATGCCTCCTAACTTCTAACCACCTAACCTAACCATCCCTCTAACTTAACCCATTCCACCTAACCTTGGGTCTGCCTAACCCTATCCTATCTTGCACATTCTAACCTCCTTATCTTAACCTCCTATGGTGTGGATATTCTCCCCTTGAGACACATGGCACTTTGGCCACATGTCTCCTCCCTTGGACACTTGCCCTCTCATGAGAAAGGCTCCTTGACACTTGTCACCACAGAGATGACAAGTGTCCCTTTCTCGAACCTCTTCTCCAACCTCCTCCAATTTCACCCTTGATATCTTCAGACTCAATCTTGACCGTTGACTCCTGCCACCTCATGCCTAGCCTTGGAAATCCTATAAATATCCCCCATTTTGGAGCACAAGGGATCCCATCTCATTATCAATTTAGGCATTGTTGTTATAGGCAATTGCATCTTAGATTTGGCTTAATTTGATCGTTTTCTAGCATAATTGTTGAATCATGTAGCTTAATCAATCTCTTTTCTAGCTTAATTGCATCATCATCATAGCTTAATCATGCATATCATTAGCTTAATTAGCCTCTTGGATCAATCTAGCGTAATCAATCTCATCTAGTTTGCATATTATTATCATTTCAAATCCTCCGTCTAGGTGTAGTCAAGTCACTGGGATTGCTTATCTAGATCTGAGAGAAAATCCATACTCGTATCTCTTAGGAAGCGATAGGTCACTTTGTCACGGTTCATCTTTCATTTGCTTTTAATTTGCTAACCATGCTTGTAATGATCTATTGAGTGTTTGTGTTGCAGCTGTAGGTATCACACTTCACAGGCACGACAGGTCCAATTATGTAACTTATCCCAATACTTATTAACTTGCCTATCTTTATCTAAGTGGGAATAATTAATCACAAACGCACACATGAGCAATGGGATGGATCATCATAACTTGCGGCGTTCAAAAATTTTGAATACATATTGCCACAAGTTAATGACACTAAGAGGAGAATCTTGATTTTATATTATAAAGGGAAACATTATCACTATTATTATTTTCGTTTGACTTGTGGCATATGTTGTTTTCTCTTTCAAGCCAGTATCCTATAGTCTAAGTGTTCCATTCTTTCCTCCAGATATTTTAGGGCATGCATTCAAGATATTCTTAACTCTCCCCTTACGCAAGCTATGGTATGATAAAAAAAATTTAAACGTTTCTCTTCCTTTTTTTTTAATATTTTAATGACCATCTTTTTCCTTTTGGTAGGAGCTTCATGTTTTGAAGAACCTTGAAGCATACACATTTCAAAATCTTTGTGATTGAGATAAGGTACTGGTCTGCAAAACTAGAGATTCTAGATTCGGTCCCCTGTGAGTTGTTAGGACTGTAAAGTTTTTTACAGTGAACAGTTTTTTTACCTTGTTTCTTAACATAACGAGCTCCACCAAACGCCTTCCGATGCATCTCTGTTAGGAAACCTCGCTTTTGAGTATTCCTTGATGACCTGCCACGTGTCGACATTGGCAGAAACAAAAAATCATATGATGCAAAAAGGTTCTCGACTCCTGACAGTGTGCCACATTTGATAGGAGCCAGGTTTTTTTCCGATAGCTCTTGAGAATGTCTTTGAACTGGAGGAAGGAGACTATGAAAAATTCTAGAATGCCACAATTTGATGTAGAAAACACAACACTCTCCACGTGTCCATCATGCCTACGATTTTGATAAGATCAGTAAACTCACAAGCTTTCATACACACTGCTAGACAAAGTGCTATCATCTAAATCAGATCTTTTTGAATAACGATGGGATGAGAATCTTATCCTCTTGACAGAAGGCTATATAAATCAAAGAGTAAGAGAGATGAAGAGAGATTTTTTCTAGGTTCTAGAGGGAAGATATAAGACCCAATCAAACCTCTTATTCAACATTGAAAAACTTCAATGTATCAATTTTAGATCTTTGTATAAGTGATCTGAAACATCTTGTAATAGTAATATATTTCACGGGGTAATCTTATTTGGTTTTGTAAGTTCCTTGAATAGGCGGTTGAGCCTTAATATTATTCCGAATAACAAAACTGTGCAAAGTTTCCCTTTCTTGATATTCTTAATAGTGTTTTGTTCTAAGTATTGACTCATTGAATTCTACTTTATGTTTTTCAGATCTTTCTTATGAGATTTTGAATCATGTATATGCATACTCCTTCATTTCCATAAGGTGAATCTTAGACTATACCATTTTATAGAACTAGATAGGAATCTTATCATATGAATTGCAAGATTGTCTATTTGAGCCTTGCCTCTACATGTAATCTTCTTTGGTTTGATTAGAATGGCACATTTTATGTCAAAGTAACTTTGAAGCCTCATTCTTCTCATTCTCGAGAGACGATAATGTAATGTGCTCCTTGGCTTAATAGTCAAAGGTTTTCCGAGAATTTCCTTGCTTTTCAGAGTCCCCCTTTCTATTTTCCAGAAGGATTAAGTTTAGAATATTTTCTTTCCTTTTTCCCTTAAGTAACAAAGAGCTAACTTCTAAAATCTCAAAGGTCGTTCCATAGGATGCAATCGGTCCCTCCTCTATGGAACTTCTCGACTGTCCCACTTTAGGTCTTTGGACTTGATTGGGGATCAACATTATACAAAAGAAAAAAAAAAGAAAAAAAAAATTGTAATAATGGATGCAAACATAATAGATCAATATGATCAATGATGTGCATATGTAATCTATGCAATTTAATGAAATGTGCATATGAGACCTTGTTTATATAAACACGGTTGAGAGATGGGACTAACTAGGATGATAACAAGTGTCTCAATCATATGTCATGTGATAACTAGGGGATAAGATCACGTGTCTACAAGAGACTTCTAGAAATATTCCCAAATCGATAAGTAAACTTAACATGTGAACATATGTGGAATGATCCTAACTAGGAATTGGTTAGATATTATACCTTGTTCACACCACGGAAAGGGGAAAATGGATAGAAAACACCCATGTTCACACCAAAAAATATACTAATGCAAATACTCACACATGAATCACAATCTCTACAACTTTATGGATGTTTATAATAGCACAACCTCCAACTACATCACTGCACCACAATTTAGTACCCTCATCTAACATCAAATACATGTGAGCGACCAATTTGAATATCACAACAAACCTTGTTGTGAACCCTTCTCTCATGGGAAGAAGGTAGTCCCTTAAATATTCCCTCACTCCATTTACTCTTGCCACATAAACAAGAGTGATCTATCTAAGTGCATGCCATAGTGAGAAATGTATGTGCCTTCCCACATTTAACTTATGCCTGATAGTGTTAAATCAAATTTGATGAACATATTTACCCAAATTTTTACTCATCACAACATGACGCCAAAATAAATTCTTGTAGGGACATATTGTGCTAAATTTGGCTTGTTTTCCAATCCTCATACGAAATCTTAATTTCAAGATTGTGAGCATACTAAAGACATTATTTTGAAGACATTGGAGACATTACACATATTTAACTCTCATATTCCATCATAATATTAAAAGCTATATACCCCTATTATCTTTATTTAATATTAATTTCTTTGTATATTTATTTTAGGGGAAAATACTTTCGATGAGAGTTATGAATCGAAGATGTCACAGATGGAGGACTTCATCCCCAACGTGAACATACAACAGTAATTGCCCATTACGAGTTTGAACCTTGGTGATAAGAACCACAACATTACAATTCAACCATCATATTAGATCATTACCAACATTTAATTTTGATTTTTCTTAAAGAAAAAAGGTAAACAGTTTCGATCTTAAATTATGAATCGACGAAGTCACAAATAAGAGACCTCATCTGAAACACAAATACAACAATTACACTCCAACAAAATTTAAATTTTGATAACAAGAACTACAATGTTACAATCCAACCGTCACACTAAACCATTGCTGACATAGAATTTCAAAATCTTGATTACAATTATCAATTTCCTTTTCTTCCCAACTATTTAAAACCAAATTACTTTGTACTTCAATTACATGCAGATTTTTAAAGGTATTTTATTCCCTTCCAAGAAGGTAAAGAGATAGAGGGATTGGACTGCAAATTCCTTGGCGTGCAAAAGGACTGGGCTTGTGCGCTTCCTCTTGTCTCTACTCAGTGGCGGTGCCGTGAATAACTTCACCAACTCCTTTCTCGGAATGCTTCGAGGCGCCTGACAAGGGTGGCATCTTTTGACTTCCTCTCTGAGTCCATTTTTTAATCCATTTCAATCGTCAAACGGAGCACCTTGCAAAGCGTGCAATTTGACCTGATCGATCTGCTTCCCCTGCACCTTGTAATTCGCTTGGACCTTTGCCAACGGACTCTTTTCTCCCTCCCAGATGCTCAAACACCATTCACGGGTGACTACCTATTCCCTCGACAAACGTCCAGACAAATTCCTCTTCATAACCGCATTAATGGCGATTTGATGTGATTTGATAGGATACCATACAAGACATTCCATCGAGATCTGCTACCTGACCGTTCTCAGCCCTCTGTTATATGGTAATGGGGAATCCCTCTCCTGTTCAAGGAAATACCCAACAAATCCATTTTCATTTGGGGAGCCCTACTACCCAACAGAGCCCTTTTCATTCGGGGAAATCTGAAACCCAACAAATCCCTTCTCATTTGGGGAGCCCCTCCCCTGTTCAAAGAAATACCCAAGAAATCCCTTTTCATTTGTGGGTATCCGATGGATTGGTGGCATCAGGACGAGGATATCTTGGTGGAGGTTCTAAAGCGGCTGGATCCCAAATCCCTTGCTGTTTCAGGGTGTGTGAATAAGCAATGGAGGCACATTTCAGAGATGGAAAGCGTGTGGGAGGGAATGTGTACCAAACACTGGCCTAAGGATAACACTCACCCCTGTTATCACCCCGTTGTGGTGGCCCTGGGAGGCTACCGCCGCCTTTATCTGCTGTTTCTTAGGCCTGTTCTCTCTTCTTCATCGTTCCCTGCCAGGGGGAGGCAGGGGAATATATGGAGTAAGGAGCAGCTGCAGCTCTCTCTTTCACTCTTGTCCATCAGCTGCTATGAGCGCATGGCCAAGATCACCGACTCCCATTCCTTGCTCTTCTTTTGTAAGCACAAGACCAATCCCAACTCCGAAATTGTACATTATAGTCCCCTTTGTGCCCACTATTACCAATGATTACCTATCAGTTAGTGCATTCTTCTTTAACTATCTTTCTTTTCTCCATCTTTGGATGGATTTCACTTTATTAATGTTGGATGAAATCTGGATTCTAGAGTTTTAATATATATTCATTTGATTTGGGTATCATTGTCTTGATTTGCTTTGGTTCTTTCGATCTTGATTGGAAAGGATTTGCTTTCATCAAGAATTTGTAGTTTTCTGATATGCATTGAATTAAATCTGCTCGAATGTAAAGCATTAACTCCAGTTATGGAGGTTTTTTTTTTTTTTCGGTTGGTCTAAGTTGGAGAATTCTATGAACCATTTGTCCCCCAAATTGGCAGGCTGGTGATTTTGGGGGATTAGCGTTTCTGGATATGGTGTACAATATTAATGGCAACAGGAAATATAAGGTTATTCTGTTTATTCCTTGCCTTGAGAAATTTGATTTTAGAAATGTGATGATAATATTTCAATTCATGTCTTTTTTGGTTAGCTTGATGATAGATCATAGACTCTGGTTTTTTTCTATCATGAACTGTTAATTAACTGTTTAGATTTTGATGGTAAATTAAAGATTTTGATCTGAAATATGAATGTAGATGATAGATCATAAATTATGATTTAAAATGTTAATGTGAAAAGTTATCTCAAGATTAAAATCTAAATACCATCACTTTTCTATCATGAATTATTTAATTATCTTTGTTTTGTTAAATTATAAATTTTGATGTGAAATATAAAAATAAAAATTGAGAATGAACATATTTTTCCACCAGAGAGAATGATAGTCTATTTTCAGAGATCTTTTAAGTGAAGTGACAATTCCTATTTTGTGTTGTTGCATCATAAATCCTGAGTTAATGGCTATAGCTTATGTCTATCTCTTCCAAAGTTTTATAGTTTCAATTTCATTTTTTAATTATAAAATAGTATGATTCATTAATGTAATGTGTTCATTTTAATTATAAATAATTAGAAGTTTGTTCAAGTTTTAAAATTTTTTAATCAAAATTTTCAGTCAATATTATTTTTGAATGAGACTCTCAAATAGAAAGTGACAATCCGTGATATTTATATGAACGTGTAATAAAAATAAACTAAAAATGCACACCTAATATCTTGTTTCAATTGCAAATGCTCTTTGAACTTTATGATTAGATAGTCATGCATTCCCTCTTTACCCCAGATTCATAATTGGCTTAGTATGTGGAGCACATAGCTAAATTTGATGCAATGTCTTGAGGTGGAAAAAAGAGTGGATTATACTAAGTTTTGAGCCTAAGGAGATGCAAATATATTAGTGAGAGGCATTATGTTGAGCTTTTGAAGGGATGTTAACTATTTTAAGTGTATAATCATACAATTTATATTACTTAGTATAATTTTATAGATATATTTTAGGTTTTTAATATGTTAAAAAAATATTCAATCATTTTTAAAATAAGAGGTGATACTTCAAAAGAAAAGATAATAATTTGTTAATAGTGCAAAAATATTACTAATATTCAAATGATTATTCAAATTGATAAATGTTTTATTTGATGATTTAGATTATATTTGTGATTAAAGATTTGATATATCAATTGTAATTTTGATTTGAATCTATAGATTTGATTTTGCAATTGCGAATTTAGTTTGTGCCTATAGATTTGATCTCTACTAAATTTTAGATTCTTGTTTAAGCTTGCTTTGATGTTCTTACTTAGTTCTTGCATATAAAGTAGTTCTTGTGCTTTCTAGTTTGCACATTGCATGAATAATTGTTTCAAGGTTTAAGTTCTCATAGGTTGAACCCTTATATCAATTAACTTTATTTGTCTAAAATTATGTAAGTGGCCTATATGCAATTGAAATGGATTATAATTATTTTTGAAATGTTCTCTAATAATTTTTTATAATTCATATGATTTTCCAACGATGAAATCATGGATGAGTGACACGTTAATATCTTAAATACTAAAACATAACAACACATCACACAAGTGTTGTTACAATAATTCATAATTGCTATTAGGAAGGGGTAAGAACTTTGGAATTTGAATTTGAACATCTTTATTTGAGGATTATTCCACATCATAGGGCTAATCCTAAGCCATGTAGAGATGAACCTAGATAGTGACATGGCAATCTTGATGTTGAAAGTGAATATATTGAGGCAAATAAAAAATATGTGGGAATAAGTGTAAATAAGAGTAAATAGAAACAAATAGTGATTGGGGCATGAGGGAAAACTAATACTATAATGTGCCATTTGTTGATATGTGATTGCATTTAGGCCATTCCATCAAGGTGGGAATTAGAATTAAGTGGGAAATTGCTTGGGTATATAAATTTCACCATTACATTTTGCCTCTACTCTAATATATATGTGAATCTATCATGCACATGCATTTTAAAATTATGTGGAATTATTAAATAAATAATAAACCAATATTCAGACACTCCTAAATATAATTCTCTATGGCTATGACTCATATTTATATGCTATCGATTAGCATCTATAGTTTGATGGTTAAGTTGCACTAATATTAAAAACATATATTATTCTACTAGTGATTGTTTCTAATACCTTCTCTATGAGTGATGGAATAAAAATGCATCATGTATGTACATGTACATATTTTATTTAGTTCTCTAAAATCTAAATATATACCTATATCTCTACATTTCTTTTTCTACACCACTATAGGGCTTATTTATTTCGCATTTTTTGGCAATTGTATTATACCTTTGACAATCATTTTATCCAACTCTTGTTTTACTTTCTTTTGTATTGAGATTAAATTAGTATGGCCTTTTCTTTTGTAACTTTGCATCTTCCTCAATTGGATTTTCATAACTTTGATCTTTTCTTCAATCCAATTTAGTTCTATAATTGTTAAAAATATAATCATATTCTTTCAACACTTTTGCTATTGTCATCACTTTTGCCTCTCCCTTGTAATCCATAATCTTCACAATTTCATTGTAAATTTTCTAGAAACATTCTATTCTCATTTTTAGGTGCTAATAAAAAAATCGAGTTATAGAGTTCATAGGAGTCATCTAATTATCTAGGGCATAATACTACTCATAAAATAATAACATTATCATGTAATAACAAACCATAACATGACCATGCTCAATTACAATGAATTAAAATACCATAATACTATTTAATCTCATAATGAAATCTTAAAACATGTATTTTCAAACTACTCAACTTCATCATATATTATAAAAAATGTTCATTTATAATTTTTTGATTGAATAATAATAAATATTTTTTTACTAGTATCAACTATACACAAGAATACAAATGAATCGTCCAAGCATAATATGTTTTATTTTAACAATGGTCTATACTTTTAGTGGAGTCAAGTAACAAAATTAACTTGAATCTTGCTTCTTAAAAAAAACAATTCCACCACTCTCCCTATAACATTACCACACGTTTAAATAATAAAGAAATCTCTATTTTAAAATGAAAGAAAACATAATAAACTATATCATGTTAAGAGCAATCTTTATAACACTGTTGATACTTGAAAAAAATTCAATTAAGATATGTGTTCAACAATAGTCAATACTTCTCTTCCCAAGCTCTTCTCTCAGTTATGGGCAAAAGTCCTACCCACTCTTAACGTGGGTTGTTTGTAGTCTGTAAGTGGTTTGTTAATGGTGTGGGTAGTGTTGTAAGTGGTCTTTGATGGCCTATGTATTGCTCTCAGTAGCTTCTTTTTAGTTTTGTATTTCTTTGTCTTTGGGGTTTTTCATGATTATATAAGGTCGACATTCTAATATACTGCTTAAATTAATAAAACATAATAGTGAATATATATAACAGAATCAAATAACAAAATTAACTCGAACCTCACTTCTTTAAAAAAAAAAAATACACCACTTTCCCTATAACCTTAGTAGTAAATAATACTCTAATTTAAAATGAAAGAATACATAATAATTATATGATGTTAAAAGAATAATCTTTATAACACTGTAGATACTTGAAAAACACTCAATTACAATATGTCTGCAGCAATTCAAAATCCACCAGTGAAGTGTTGGATAGTTAAAAAAATATAATAAATTGTGTAGACTTTAAAACAAAGTAAATAATTGAGAAATTTTGTATTAAAATACGCAGGTCATATGGCTAGGGGACTTCCGCCTTACAGAGGCAAAACAAGATCTTTAATACCGCGTTCTCACCATACAAAGCTAAAACCTTGTCAACTGTGGCTTTGTGGGAGCTCGACCCCTCGCCATACAAAGAGATGAAAAAATAATAAATAACAATAAATGTGATAAGATATATAATGACATTTCTGAAATGTACCCATCTTCCCAGTCATCTTAGAGAAATGAATTAAATTGTAGGCAGTACATTTATTTATTGTAAGATTCAAGGTCAAGGTTTATGAAAGTAGGTTATAAATTTTAACCAAATGATTGTAGTACATTGATTAATTTATTTATTTGATTAATGATTTTTTTTATTATTTGTTCAAATTTTAAAAAATAAGATTATATTATTCAATAAATTAGGGGTGATAAAATGGTATATTTTGAGTTTATATAAGATCAAGTTCAAAACAAAATATGAAAATAATTTAAATGGAGTTAAGATGAAAAATTAGTGGGTGTTAAAAAGGTGTATCTTGAATTTATGTAAGATCAAGTTCAAAACAAATGATGAAAATAATTTAAATGGGATTAAGTCTAAATATCAATAATTATAACTTGATCAACTAAGTAATAAGAGTAATGCACATCTAGTTTACTTCAAACATCAGTATGGAGCCATCAAATCTCAAATGTAGTTAAATCTAGAAGAACTATTGAACAACAATATGGACAATAGAATCCAATGTCTTTAAAGAGGATGAAACCATCATCAATAGTCTCCCAACCATTGAGACCAACCTCCTCCTCTTGCTCTTCATATGTAGGCTATTAAAAATGAACAAGAGAAATAGCCAATCCAAAATCTAGTTGAATAGGAGCACTATGCCTATGAGAAGAAGTAGAAGGTAGCTAAGAAGGTTGAGACCAACCTCAAGCTTTAAAATCCCTAGAGCCTTGAGGTTGGGAACCTTGAGACTTGGGATATTGATCTCTTTTGATAGATTGACTACAATCACACCCACACCCATGAGGTGGGGAGGGGGAAAGAGTCAAAACTCTCACAATCATGTAGAGGGCATTGCCTCAATGATATAAGAACTCTTGTATATGTGCAACTTCAAGTGCAAATCTATGAGCTTGCACCTTGTAGCTTTATTATATAGATAAAGTGTAGTGCCTCTCCTAGACTTGCATTTTGATTTACATATTGATAG
Organism: Cryptomeria japonica; assembly: GCF_030272615.1. NCBI lineage: Eukaryota > Viridiplantae > Streptophyta > Pinopsida > Cupressales > Cupressaceae > Cryptomeria > Cryptomeria japonica. The sequence goes on from NC_081414.1 coordinate 428,707,419, forward strand.
ACCTAATTAGACATATGATTGATGTTTAGGTGGTTATTTATGACTCTATTGCTATCTTAGATGGTATTGCTGATGCCAGTGCTCTATGTGGATTTATGTTATTTGATATGACTCATCATGTTTGGAGATTCATATGATTGATGATGCTAGACATATTATATGATATATGACATTTGATGGTTCTTGTGGATGTTAGTACGTAGAATCACCTTGATGGGTGGATGGATTTATATGATTCATGGATTTATATGTGATTATAGCTCATGTGGATCATATGACTTATGATGATATGATGGTACTAACCCTATTCCATGTTTATGATTTTATGCGATGATTGATGATTTATTGTATGATTGTCTTTGTGAGTAGAGACGATGTCATATCACTCATTGCGAGCATCATATGTTGTCGTGATTCTCTATCACTTGCTTGTTTATTATGATGTATATGTATTGTATATGTTGTGTTTAGTGTTTTATATAGGTTTGCAGGTACCAAACATCGATTCCACCCGACTTCATAGGTCTGAGCATGTCTTTATCCCAACGACAAGTTGTCGAAGATGACATAGTTTCCATCACACACTCTAGTTTCTAAGTTGTGTACCTTGTCGATTGCACCATGACGTAAGTAGAGGTTAGAGTCTTGGGTTGTGTTCTCTTCCTTTGGCGTAAGATGCTTTGAGTCTATGTATCCCTAGTTGGAGTTGTATGATTATTTAATTATTTAATATTTACTTTGATTAATAAAGTTTAATTATTGATTTAATTTATTATTTGATTTAATGTTTAATTATTGATCTAATTAATTTACAATTTGATTTATTGTTTAATTGAAATTTAATTATTATTTATTGTTTACATTATTATTTATTTTTTAATTACTTTTATTTTAATTGAGTTTTTATTTAATGTTGATTAAAGGAGATTTATATTTATTTTATTTTATTTTACTTTATTTTATTGGTGTCTTTTTTTTTTTTTATAAAAGTGGAGAGTCCACTGAACTTATATTTATTCAATGCAAATTTTACAATGGGTTCAGACATGGCATACCGACAGGAAAGAACCCGCAAAAAAACCTCCGGTTGTAGCCATTTTTAAATTTACAATAGACATATATAGCCCTTACAACTAGTATGTTTCGACTAAAAACCCCACCCTCCTATCACTACCTATTATTACAAAAAGATTGATCTGACAATTTTAAACAGAATAACTCCAATCGAAGAAGAGATAGGAATGAAGAGATAGCTGCATGAGAGAGAGTTCACTTTCAGGACCACTGCAAACCGTTTCGAACAAAATAAAGCCAAGCTGCCTGCCACCCTGCAAAAAAACCAAAAAACCACCAGCTACAGCACAAACAATATGTTAGATATCCAAGAACCAGGAACTAGTGATCTCTTCCGGTGGCAGCTGAGAAGAGAACTAAGGTACAACCACCCTTAAAGGGAAGGCCACACAAGCCGGAGCAGAACACAAAAAGCCCAACGAGATCAGTGAATGCAGAGCCTGAAAAACAACCCATGCTTTATCCACAAAATTGTCAGGAGCCAAATATAACAAAAAATCCATAGAGGCTCTAGTAGTCTCCAAGGAGTCACATATCAATCCCATTCGTAACTGATGAAGCAAATGACTAGACCGACCATTAGCCAAAAGCTCATGGCGAGGAAGAAAACCCCTGTAAGGAAAAGAGCCCATATCAAACTGATAACTATCCAATGCAGCAGAGACCAATTCCCAATTACAAACTGTCAGAAAGACAAACGAGGATACCAAGAGGCGAACCAAATCCAAATCCAGCAGAACATCATAACAAACAGTAATAAAACGAGAGAGAAGCTCATCATAAGAAATTTGACGAGCAACCTGTAACCACCTACATCCCAAAAGTCTGCGAAGCTCAAAATCCACTGCGGGAGTAAATAAATTGAAAACCTTACCAAGTTTAACAAAATTATCCTCACTTGCATCACCATCCCCCAGTGACCGAGCTTCTAGAACCACTCTATATACTCCACCTGAAAAAGAGGACAACATTTGCAGGAGGAAGGGCACCGACAATCAAACACAAAAAACACAAAAAACTGTTGTTTGACATTGACATAAGTGAAAAGTATTTAAAGGAACGGAATTGCCTGAATATCCCACAAATGTACTAAAACAACCACTAAAATCCCACTTGTATCAATTCACATGCATTTAAAAATCTTCCATTAAAAATCATAAGTGACTCTCCCACAAGTGGGATACTAACACACAAAAATTAAAACTAACCGTACTCCAAACTGAGAGACCCATAGAAGCACAAGGTGGCCAGCAAGTGGATATTAATCATCGGATAATAAAACCTTACAAACGTACTGGCAGCTGGAGGAGATGAAGCATGCAGAAAAGAATGTGGGCCTAAAGGATCATGATTACACAAATGACACATGCCACAACCATAACCCGAAATAAATGAGGATAATATTGACAAGACATAAAAACACATAAGAATCGAAAAATAATATCAAAGGAAATCTGTCTCCAAACTTAAATAGAAGCTTATGAAAACTTTTTAGAGAAAATTCCCATGCATTTACCAAATAAACCATTTAAGTCGAAGAGGCCAAGATGAAGATCCCAAACTGCAGCTTTAACTCAATGTGCACCAAATGTGACAATATTCAAAAGTGAGCAAGAAAAAACAAAACAACACCTCATAAAGGAAATACAATTTATTTTTACCCCCATATGTGTACCGAACAGGAAAAGATTACACCATATTTAACAAACAAGCTGATAAATAATGACAACCAAGCCTAAATCTCCAATTCTTAAGTAGTACACACATTGCCATCTAACTCGAATACCAAGATGTGTAACTACTCCAAATGCAGATAGATATAAGGCCTTCTATCAACACATGAAGTAGTGATACAAACTAAATTGAGAAGAAGAAAATATGAATACGTCAGTAAGAAATGAAGAAAAAGAACCAAAGATTTTGACATATAGTGCAACTTTAGAAACAAATAATCCCTCCGATCATCTAGAAATGTATGTATTAATGTCAAACCCAATTGCAGAAGTATAAAGAACTCCATATGCAGATAGGAATAAAACTACTCCTATTGCCACATGACGACCAGATACATACTGAACTGAGAAGAGGATAATACATATATATATCAACAAGAATGGAGTAATACCCCAAAATAGATACCTTAAACTGAGGAGTGAGACATATACCCAAAGAGGAGTTCTTGAGGAATGTCACCCACTACTATATTCTTATGAATAGCAGCCAAGTCAATAGCCAAATCAGCCAGGAAATCTGCCACTTTGTTTAACTCACGAAAGCAATGGGATAATACAAAAGTATCAAAAAAGGATAACTTCTCCAAAATATGATCAATTAAGTACTTCAAATGCCAACAATTACTTCTGCAATTCATCACACTTTGAATAACTACCATTGAATCCCCCTGAATAGAAAGGTGTTTGATCCCAAGAGAGATAGCCAAGTCAACCCCAAGTGACAAAGCTTGACATTCAGCGAAATTGTTTGAATGAGACCCAAGGGCATGGCATTGAGTAGCAATTAGGATAGCATTATGATAAAAAATGGCCATACCAGCCCCAGCCAGACCTGGATTCCCCCTAGAAGCACCATCAAAATGAAGCTTGAAATGACCTGGAGGAGGAGGAGCCCATTTTGCCACGATCCTCTTTGATTTAAGAACCAAACTCTTTGCAACAGACCCATGAGAGGGGATAGAAGCCAGAAGTTTCCAAGTCCTAGTGATCATGCCATCCCAATGGGAAAAAGATGTCATATTATCTAAATTTTTATGGATGTAAGACAAGGCCACCTCCGAGATAGAGGCCTCTATCTTGACTAAGATATCAGAGAGCGAAGAGGATGTCTTTTTAAAGATCCTATTATTTCTCTCTGACCAAATGTTCCAAATAATAATCGAAGGGGCTATGATCCAAAGACAGACATAAAAGGAAGAGGAAAACAAAAGAGGCCAAGCTCTAAAGTGAGAGAGAAGATCCCCACAAGTGGCAAAAGACAAGCCTAGCTTCTCAAAAAACCAATTCCAACATCCTAAAGAAAAATCACAATGGAGGAAAAGGTGAGAAGACGATTCCAATTTCTGTTTACACAACACACAAGGGAAAACAACCGATAAGCCCATTCTATCTAGTCTCATGCCGGTGAGAACCCTATCTTGAACCGCAAGCCAAGCAAAAGCTTCAGCCTTCGGCAGGCATGAAGGATGCCAGAATAATTTATAAGGCCAAGAGGGGAGGACCATAGCCGGCATAAGAGAATTGTAACCATCTTTCACTGTGTATTTTCCAGAAGAATTCTTAGTCCAAATGAGCTCATCATCCTTCTTAGACAAGATGATGATTCTATCTCTAAGGATCGAAGAAAAATCTACCTTCAAACAAGGGCTAACAGGAAGGAACTCAATCGATTTCCATTTAGCCAGCACCAAATTTCCACATTGAACTACATTAAAGTAGTCTGATAAAAAAACCCCCCATTTATCAAGGAGTATTGCTTTCAAGGGAGACCAATCCCTAATAGAATCTATAGGACAATAACCATTCCAAGCATCAGCCCAAAATCTGACTTTAGAACCATTGTGCACAACCCAAGAAAGATACGGTAGCAGGACATCTCTACATTTACCCATGAAGTTCCAAATAGCCGACCCCTTAGGCAAAGTTATGGCCTTGAAAACAGACTCCCTAGAACCATTAGACAAATACTTAGCGAACATGATTCTAGACCAAAGGGAAAGCGGATTTTCATACAGTTTCCATACTAATTTGGCCCCCAGAGCTAAATTTTGACTCTCCAAACTACGAATGCCAGCCCCTCCTAGTTCTTTAGGAAGACAGACCTTGTCCCAAGCTAACAAGGGGATCCTAGACTTCCCATCCCTATTATTATTCCAAAGAAAAGACCTCAGAGTATCTTTAAACTAACAATAACAACCTTAGGAGCTTTTAGAATTGACATTAAGTAAATTGGCACTGCATTCAAAATAGACTTAATCCGCACAATTTTCCCAGCCATGGTAAGCCATTTATGATTCCATGCCAAAATTTTCTTCGACACCCCTGAAACAATTTTATCCCAAAAACTAACCTTAACCTTATTAGAAAAGAAGGGAACTCCTAAATAGGTACAAGGTAGAACCCCCTGTTGGAAACCCCAAAACCTTTGAAGCTTGTCCTGAAGCAGAGAGTGGGTATTTAAGAAAAAGATCTTAGATTTCTCCTTATTAACCCTCTAGCCTGAGAAGGCTACATAATTCCTGATCACTTGATCTATAACTCGAGCCTCCTTCAAAGATGCACCACCAAATAAGAGGGTGTTATCAGCAAAAAGACAATGGGAAATCCTCTGATCAAAATTCTGAATTTCGATACCCTTCCATAAACCATTCTCCCGGGCTGAGCCAATTGCCCGACTTAGAACTTCAACAAATAAGATAAATAAAAAAGGTGAAAGCAGGTCCCCTTGCCTTAAACCCCTAGAAGAATGGAAGAAACCACAAGGTGACCCATTAATGAGAATCGAGAACCTTGCCGAAGAGATACAAGCCATAATCCATTTTATCCAGGCCAAGGAAAAGCCCAACCTAACTAGAACTATTTTTAATGCCTTCCATTCGACCCTATCGTAGGATTTCATCATATCTAACTTAAGGATCATGGCAAGATATTTCTGGGCAGAAATCGAATGTAAGACCTCATGAGCAACAATAGCCCCTTCAGGAGTTTCCCTCTGCGGAACAAAACCCCCTTGTTCTAGAGATAATTTTTGGTAAAAGAATAGCCAGCCTTAAAGCAATCACCTTGGAAAATATCTTATAAATAGTGTTACATAAGGCTATAGGACGATAATCTGCAATGGTTTTAGTGTCCTCCTTCTTAGGTAAAATGACTATTAGGGTAGTGTTTAATTCTTTAAGAATAGACCTATTTCTCCTACCTTCCTCTAAAGCCAAAAGAACATCCTGTCCCACAAAATCCCAACATTTCTGGAAAAACAAAGGAGTAAAACCATCAGGCCTGGGAGCCTTATCTAGATTCATAGCAAAAACCGCCCTCTTAACCTTGTCTAAAGAAAAAGGAGGCATTAACATTCTATTAGCCTCAGGAGAAACAAGAGAGGGAATGAAAGATGGAATATTGTTAGAAACAACAATATTTTTAGATGAAAGAAGATTCTTAAAAAACTTAACTGCTTCCCTAGAAATATCCCCATCATTTGAGAGAATCTTCCCCTGACTATCCTGGATACAAGAAATCCTACTCCCGACCCTTTTCATTTTAGTGCTTGCAAGAAATTTTTTTGTATTCTTATCCCCATCTGCTAGCCATAACTCCCGAGATTTTTGTCTCCAATAGACCTCTTCTCTGGCCAAAATTTCATCGATTTCACTCCTAAGGGACCTGATTTTGTCTAATACCTTACCACCCAAACCATGCTGCAAAACATTCCTATTCAGGACTTCTAACATATCTAAAATTCTTTGTTTTTCTTCAAAAATATTCTTAAAGTGAAGAGAGTTCCAACTCCTAATCTTTTTTTTTAAGAAAACTGATCTTCTTGACCAACTGAAACATTCTAGATCCTCTTAAAAAAGGAGCCTCTCCCCACCATTGTCGTAGGAGGGGAAGAAAAGAGGTATCTCTGAACCACATTGGTTCAAACTTAAATGGAATTTTGAAGGAAGATCTATCCCTGACAATGGTCAGCGAAATCGGAAAATGATCTAACCCAGACAGGGGAAGGATTGAAGAAAAAAACTCAATGTCAGAATCAAACCCATTAGAAGAGAGTAAAAATCTATCCAAACATTCCGCAATCTGAGAGAAGTTTTTCCTCATATTAGTCCATGCAAAAAGACCATTATTAGGTTTGCAGTCAAAAAGAGACATGTCAGAAATGAATGCATTAAAATCCTCCATTGACTTCTTGTTTGGAATAATCCCCCCCAATTTTTCAGAAACATCCAAGATAGCATTAAAATCTCCCCCTAAAATGACAAAAGAATGATCCCTAAGGGGGCTGACACCCTAATGAGTACTTGCCAAAGATCATATTTGGCCAAGATACCTAGGGGGGCTTAAATGTTAAACACCCAAACTTTAAAGCTAGAAGCTCTGTAGGAAACTAAAGACAACATCCAATTTGGCTCGGATGCAACCATCTTTACATCAACAACAAAATCATTCCATAACAAAGCAAGGCCTCTCGATGCCCCAGCAACCGGGCATGAGAAAAACTTCCACTTTTTCCAAGATGAAAAAACTAAATCCGAATTTTGTAACTAGAGTTTAGTCTCCTCGAGCAAACCTATATCCCACTTAACCAAGTCTAACTGAGACTTGATCAAGCGTCTCTTGTTAGGGGCGTTTAAGCCCCTAACATTCCATGAAATAAACCTCATTGTTCTCGAGGGGAGGTTGAAACTCCCCTCTTTTCTAAAATGGGAGATGAATTCTCCCCAAAGCTTTTATGCAAGCTTCGCTTGACCGCAACAGATCTAGTCACCGGAGGACTAATGACACATTTTCTTCTTTTTAAGAGAACCACCACTTATTCCCTTTCCCAATGTCAACTTGGAAGACTTCTTGAATGAGGATGACAAAACTTGTTGAATGTCTGCATCTATTTCTAGCCGAGTTTTACGATTGTTTAGAGGTCTATTCCTGCCCAGGGACACTAGGACATTAGGGAAATTCAGCTAAACCTGAGAAATTGATGATCGAATGGGTGTTTTGGCTGGGGATGAACGAAAAGGCTGAGCCACTTCCTGAAGAACCACATGATTTGAAACATCCTGGGGTGAATTGATAGGGACCTTAGAAGGATTTAACGTAGGAGAAAAAAGCAGGCTGCTATGAATTAAATCCAAGTCATTTCCCAAAGAACACAAAACCTTTTCAGAGATCTCCTCTTCCACAAGGTCCACATTAGATTTAAGCAACCGCTCAACTTGCTGAGCCGTGTGTTCATCAGGAGAAATATTCAGAGACTGAGGCATGTCACATTCCCTAAAAGGCTCATTATGGAGTAACTCTTTCACTTGTTGAATTAAAACCTCCTCTTCCTGAATTAAAGGGGTTGACACAATAGGAGCAATGACCCCGAAATTTAAAGGAGGACCAGACGGTCCCTCTTCCCCTAACCTAGCACCTAGTCCCTCCATCGGAACAGGTGGAGCAAGGCAAACAATTGAATCAAGAACTAGAGGAGAACCAACTTTACCATGATCACCAGACTGAGAAACTTCTAAAATAACCTGAGATATATTGATTTTGTCCCTATCTAGCTCAACTGTAGCAGAATTATGATTAAGGGGAGAAAAATTGTTAAGATCCAACTTAGGTTGATGAACAGACCCAACCAAGTCCTGATAAAAAACATTAACCGAAGTATTCTGCTTCTGCTTAATGTTAGCTGTAGTAATAACCTCCTTGGGGTGACAAACCGATCCTACCAAAACTTGAGAGGAATCTTTAGCAGTGGTAGGGTTTAAAGGGGCATTCCAATCCTCCTTATTGTTCATGCCCGATTTTCCTTTTCGAAAATCAAAAAACAAGGGGGCATCCACAATAATCAGATTTGTACACAAATCATCATCCATCTTCACAATGGGTTGTCTCCAAATGCCATCATTAGATTTAATATTACATGAGATTGGACAAATTGATGAAAGAGAAACCAGAACACAAATTTTTACTAGAACCTTCCCTTCCTCAAAAACAGATTTATAAGTCAAAAAATTCCCCACATTATCCCCTATGGATTTCAGCACTTCTGGATCCATGAATTCAAAGGGGAGCTGTGGCAAGCCAAACCAAACCGGAAGCGATTTAGGTTTGGCCCATTTTGGAACAAAAAAAGGTTGCCAAGCAGAAACCCTAACTAAAACATTACCAAACCAGCGAAAAGAATTTTCCAGTACATCATCCTTACTATGAGGGGATTCAAAGACCAAAACACAAAAGTTAGAAGATAATAGCTGAAGACAAGCCAATGATGACCACCGTTTTTGAAATTTAGAATGTAATTTAGATAAATTGGTCGGAGGACCCCATATTTCTCCTAAAATAGCCACAGCGTGTAACATGGTAGCCCTATCAGCCACAACAGAACCAGAGAAATAAAAAAAGGGACGCGGAAACCAAACCTCCTTCGAAGGACCAGATTGAACCATTTTACTATTTGTGTCCTTAGCTTTACTTGAGCTTCCTGCATCTTTACCAACTAAATCCACGACATCCACCTTTTTAATAGACCCGGATGCCCTAGAACCCGCCAAACCAGCAAACGACAATAGTTTTTCATGCCCGGATGCCCTAAGCGCAATATTGGTTCCCTCGGCTACTACTTCAGCAAATGACCTATTTGCAAAAACAAAAACATGCGACTGCTTTCCCCTAATCGTCTTTCTCTCATTTTTATTCGAACCATGCCAAACAGAACTCCCCATCCTACGCCACAGAAGACCTTTGAAAAAACCCTGAAAATATTTGGAAACTGGGCGAAGATCCCTGCATTGCCTTCCCAGACGCGGAGCCCTATCTTCCCATCTGCCTTTGGAAAATACCCACTGCGGCATGTGTGGCGGATCATCCCAGCCAACATCTGCCCAGGCACCGAGCTGTCTATCACCGCCAAAACGCAGAGCCATCTTGGATTTAAAAAAATTAATTAATGTGCATATTTTATTGGTGTCTTTTGATTCCTTATTATTATTATTATTATTTATTTATTTATGATTATTTATTTAATAATTGTTATTTAATTAATTAATATTATTTCTATCTATCCATTGGTATTTTATTATTGAATGGATATTATTATTATTCATGGATATTTATTTAATTCATGTGGCAGATTATTAATTATTGGGAGGATAAATAATTTTTTTATTTGTGAATTATATTTTATTATGGGTGTATAAACTAGTATTTAATTATTTGTCTTTTTACTCTCCTTTTTGATTAATTGAAATAATGATAATTTACCTACCCTTTTATTTGGTTGGTCGAATGGGGAGTTAGGTAAATAAAATATATTTATTAAATGCCTTCCTCGAACTATGCAAAGGTTGGTATAATATATTGTTTTTGGGAATATTTTGATTGGTTGATTTTTTTATATAGTTTCGAGGTTTAAATTTTAGTATTTTTATGGTTTCCTGTGCATTCACGGGAGGTGGGTTTTTTAGGAGAATTTTCAGATTTGTTGAAGGTTTTGGATTTTAGATTTGGAATTTGGATTGTGCTGGAGGCTTGTTGGATGTGGAAGATTTCTCCATCGATTTTCATTTCTTTGCTTCATTTTCCAGGTTGGCTTTGTTTTCCTGTACTTAGCATTTGATTTTGAAAAGATTGTTTGCAAAGTGTTTGCCAAAGATTGTTTGGGGGATTTTGAATGGAATTAATTTGACTCTTAATATTAGAAAATTGTAAGGGAAAAGATTGTATTGTTTTTCTCTTGGTTGGGAAAATTTGGTTGTGGTTTTGCTGGGTATGGGAGAATGCTTCCTAGGGTTGTATGAGATTTTAAATTGTTGCCTTATGGTTTTGTTTTGGTGTTGTATAAGCTTTATTTGCCTTTGTATACCCCATTTCTAGGCCTCCTTGTGTTTAGGGTCCTATTGAATCAGTTGTATGGAAGAGGTTGTGTCTGCAACTCTTCCTGTTCATTGTTTTTGTCGATTGAAGTCTAGATTTTTGTTCAGATTCCCTTATTTGAGACTTGGAACCCCTATTCTATTTTGTTTATGGTTTTTGGGGAGTTCTAGGTCTGTTTTGGATCAGTTGCGGGTCTGTGTCCGAATCTAGACCTATTTGTATACCTCTTTGTCGCATTTTCTGCAAGTGGGTTCCCTGATACAAAAGCGCTAAAACAAGTGACAAAAGCTCTAGACTAGGAGTCAATAGCACCAAAGTAAGACAAAAGTGCCAAAACAGGATCATGGCATTTTTGGTTAGGGTTTTTGACCTCCCGATTGACTTTTCTTGTTGATTTTGAACTCCAGAGGCTAGGGTTTGATGTATTGATGATTTTTGGCCTTTGATCCATGCTTTTGTGATGTGTTTTAATCCTATTTGGGCTCCAACAAGTATTTTTGTGCTTGTCTATTGAGCTTTGGAATGTTGCTCCAGCAAGATGTATGTATTCCTTGCTGTTGAGGATGAGTATATGCAACTCTAGCAAGAGGTTATGTTGTGCCTCATTGTTGAGGACTATGTGGTATCATTGGATTCATATTATTTCCCTATTTAAGTGTTTATGTCACTTGTGAGGCTCTCTTTATTGTTGTATTATGATGCTTGAGCTTATGGCATGATTCTATCATTTATGATTCAGTTTGTATCAGATTTGTATTGGTATTTTTGAGTACTTTCTATGTTGAGCCTCATGTTGTTGTAAGATGTATCTTGTTATGTTTTTACCCTATGGTCTTGGTCTATGTTTGGGAGAGTGGCATCTTGCATGTGTTGGACCTAGGTTATGAGCACTAGATCTCTAGGAAGGGGGTCCAGACCTATGGAACCACATGAATAGTTTATGGTTTAATTTGAAAGTGATAACATTATTAATAATTGATTAGTGGGTTGGATATTTAGGAATTTACCTAATCAAGATAAAGAATGTGATGTTGTATACCCCAATTGGACAGACCCAGGGAGGTGGTTTTGGGATCCTAGATTGGGTAGACCATTGGAGCAGTATACCTGATCTCCCTTGAGCGACTCCAAGGTGGAGACAGGTGCCACATGAGGTTAGCATGTGATGAGACTCTACCCCACATGTGTCCATTATCCATATTCCCTTGTTGTTGTTTGTGCCTCTGGAGGTTGATTGCTTGACTTAGCCATGTGATGTATATTGATGTTGTATTCTCATGTTGGAGTCTTGTGGTGTCGTGTTGTATCCATTGGTTGTTAGGTGTCAACTTAGGTCTTTTGTGTTAGTCGGAACCTTATGTCATCTCCTAGCATGGGGGGTGGTTACTATTTGGTTCCACATGGTCAGGTGGTTTGATGCCTTGTACCATTGGGATATTCTTCCTTGGATGATAGCGTATGTGGACATGGAGTTATATTATCTCATCATGTGAATAGTTTTCTTGAAACATATTCTATGTAACTAGAAATGATATCACGTGGAATGAAGAATGTAAATGTTAAGTAGTCTATGTGTTCAGAACATTGGGAATTATAGGACTTGTAGTAGATTGAATTCAGAATGAGATGTATTGAGTGAGATTGTTGTAATCAGATACTCTATTATATATGTTAATTGATTAGAGAGGAATGAAATGATTGAAAGATATGAATACAACATCTTGTGTATATCTTGTGGATGGTAGTGAACATGTTAGTAATCGTACATGCCTTGATTAGAAAGATGTTAATCTTCCATGTTAGTTATTTTGAGTTATGAAATAAATGAGTAGATGTAGATTGTATGGATTGTAAGACTCTTCAGTATGTGGTTGTCCTATGGTGCTTATTTCTATGTATTAGAGATGTTACTGCATTACGATGACTTGTAAATGTGGAATATGAATGTGTACTTATGTAACTTGTATTGTTAAGCATTAGGATGGGATGTAGTAAAAGAGACTATGTGATGTTCCATGTGCTCTTGTATATTTGGACTTGATGATATAGGACTATGTTCTTGTAATAAGATGATGTATTAATATATGGATTGTGTTGTAGAAATGCTCATCGTGTTTGGAATGAGATTCTATGTTGAATTAGGCATCGGAATATTAGATTATGTTTATTCTTATAGGTAACTTATGACTCGTGCATTTTTTTTGTAGCATGGAATCCTATCTAAAAGTAGATAAGTGCTTGTTGTTATAATCTTGCATATGATTATGAAAAGTAATCTTGATGAGTTGCGCATAAGGAAATAATCTAATTCCAAATGTAGAAAAAGGATAAATGCATTTAGATTCACGAAGTGTTAAATGTTTAAATACGAGTATAAAATGTGGTAGAGTTATGCAAATGTGTTAATAAATTATCATAGTTGCATGGGAAGTAAAAGACTCGTTGGTTGATAGTATATGGTGTACTAGCTGGATATGTGATGTGTTAGTATTATGTCAAGTAGTGACGTTGAGATACCCTAGGGAATGGTTATGAATTGAATGGTTCTATTATGGAGTTATGTTAATGATTAAATGGTTACTATGCTTGTGTAACGTGTTTCAATGGTTATGTTCATGTTGGTAGTTAATGATGCAATGATGAGAAATGGTAGTAATGTTGCATTAATGATGTTAGTGATAGCATAGAAGTAATGATTGTCTTAAAAAACATATCTCCTTTGGTTAGTGGATTTTGGTTTATTTCTCTAAGATATTTTGGCAGACATTACATAAAGATGAACATAAATTAAACAACTTGAAAAGAGAGTTAAAAATTTCCATCTTTTCAATTACTAAAGAGAATTCCTATCCTCAAAGCATACTAAATCTATAAAAAAAATTGGAGACATGACCAATCACTTAGCAAAACCTTATGCCATGAGAAGGGGTTAGATTGAAAGGGCTTGAAGAGATCATATATCCAAATCCAAACTTCTTAATCTCTAGAACAAAGCCAAGGCAGATACTTGAGAGTACCAAACTATCCATAGAAAGGACAACAGAGGTTGAAAATTCTCATATGGGATAAGAAGAAGACCTTGGTACAGAATGCACCATGTGAAATGAGCCAACCTGGGATAATAAATGACTACCTAAAAAGTCTAAAATTATTGATTCCATGTACAAAGAGAATACTAGAGACACCAATGGTGGTTTAATTGTCCACTATTGGGGGATGGGGCATTAAATATAAATATCCCTTGTAGGATCTATAATTACAAAATAGTTTAATAAATTTTTTTAATTTATTTTTAAATATTAATATGATTATAATATATAGTATAGAATGATATGTCAAAGTTTCAAATATTTGAAATTGGTTAGACAATATTTAAATTAGAAAATTTAAACATTGAAAACTTTAAGTTGATTTTATATTACAAAATTGATTTGAGTTCAAAGTGCATTGTAGAATCAATCTCAAATCCCATGAAATATTACTTCAATGCGTGAATCAATCTTCTAAGTTCTTATCTAGAACTAGCTCACCTTACCTTCCCAATATTTTAATCTAAAAAAAATAGATTAGTGATTTTAATTAATTTTGTTTAATTTTGCAACTTGGTTTTGAACTAGCGTGGAAAATAGTTAATCTTAAACTTAATTCTAGATTATTGGGATATGAAAAATTGATATTGGTGAATATTTATATAGTTTGCATACTTTTGTGCAAAAGTGGGTTATCGAACAAAGGACAAACTAGATAAAATGAGCTCAAAAAATGAAAAATATATAGGATATGCAATTTTAATCATTACAAGTTGTTCATGAAAAGTTAAAATTAGTTTATGGTGTGACAATAAAATAATAAATAGGGATTACTCACTGAGATTGAAAAATTATAGTGAAACGTAATAAATAGAGAGTGCATATGTGGAACTCTATCAAATTTTAAGGAGGCAAAATATAATGGGCATGCACTAAGGAAAAAGTATATGAAGAAAAATCATATTACTTAATGGCTCACGATTTTTTGCATATATATAAACACGTCATGAGGTATCCTCTACTCAATCTTAAAGAGGAAATAAACTAAATGAAAGAATTAATCCTTCAAGTGTAGGGAATTGTGTAAGTGAAATCTTTAGTCAATTGAAGATAGAAAATACGTATCATTATTTATAATTTTTAAAATAATTTCTATGGATTATTAAAAAAATATTGTGTCTATTGATCAATAAACATGAAGCTTTCACTATTAATAAGTAATTTTAAAAATAAATTGAATTGTTTAATTACATTTAATATTTTAGATCATATTTTGCTATCATTAAATAAATAAATTATATATGAACTCAAAACTTAACATGATAAAATACCCACATTATGTTAAGGGGGAGGGGAAGCTTAAGAAGTAAATGGAACAAGAAATCATAATTTTTTTTAGATATAATGTAAAAATTATAAATTATAAAAAAAAAAAAAACTAAGATCTATGATATTTGATGATATTAAAAATAAATTAATAATGAAAGTTGTGAGGAAGTAGTGTAACATATTAAGATAAGGCTAAGGAAAAATAGTTAAAGTGAGACTAGAATATTCAAGTGATATTTGTAACTCTGTGGGTGCTAACCCTAGCTCAGGTGATAAGGTATGGTTTTCGGTTCCTTTGATAGATTTAACAGTTAATTTATTTGAGAAAAAAGCTCGTGATCTTCACTCTCTTGCTGTTATCATTCATGTTTGGGTAGGGAATGTTAAGCTTTCTAAATTACAACAGTTGATTCATGATAGATGGTTTGGCACTCTATTTTTTCAAGTTATGTCGGCTAGCTCCTTTATTGTTTTCTTTGATTCAGAGGAAGCCATAAATAAGGCTATGGAAGTCCCTTTCTTCTGGTTAGAGAGTAATTTCATCCTTGTCGAGCTGTGGAAACCTTTCTTTGTGCCATCCTGGAATAATTTTAAGCAAGTCCCCACCTAGTTCAAGTTGCCAAAATTACTCTTTGAGCTTGTTGAGTCTGAGATTCTAAAGAAAATTGGAGACTCTTTTGAGAAATTTTTATTGTCGCATTCGATTTTTGACGATGATCATTTCCTTGTGAAAATTTGTGCGTTGATTAACCCTAAACTTAATCAACCTTTCTATTGTAACATAAAATCTATAGATGGTACCTGACAGCAAGATATCGTTAAAGATAATGGCTGGTTTGGCAAGTCCTCTGTTGTCATGGATTCTGCTCTTTTTTTGAGGTTAAAAGGGATTTCTTTTGTCAATGCTTGTTTCGGGGTTGGGAAGTCTTCTCCTATTGATATGGAGAAGGGTTTTACTAATTTGGAATCTCTTTCCTAGCACAATATGTAGAGTTTTTAAAAATCTAACAACATCCTTGGTGGTCCTAAAATGGGTTTTGTGCCTCCCTTGTCTTCTACATCTCTAGATAAATCTGTTAATGTTGAGGTTGTCTGTGGTGGATGTGGGCATATGAGCAGAGTTTGATGATATGATGATAATGTATGTTGTCATTGATGTCAATATGTTGAAGTATGAACCGGTATATTGAAGTAAGCAAACTGGCAAGTGAACCAGTATGTTGGTATGAACCGGTATATGCAAAAAGTGAACCGGTATGTTGGAGTGTGAACTGGTATATGGAAAGTTTGTATCGGGGTTTCATTTCATATGACTACCGGTTGGTAGTCTCAGCTTCAGGGTTTTTGTTTGATGCATTCCAAGTCTGTATGATTCGACCGATGACATCCTGTGATGAGTTAGCATTGAAATGAAGATTAGATCACGTTGCCATGTTAGCCTTGTGCGCGTGAAGAATCTCCTTGAGGATCTTGCATGAAGAAGATTGATTCTATCTACCTCGAGAATGTGCAAAATCTTAGTAAACAGTGGAGAGCGCATGATGGGTTATCAGCTTCTAGAAGTGGTGAAGAACGAACGATGGAGAACATCTTGAGATTTGTTCAAGATTGTTTTACCCTATGTAATGTGATTAAACAGTTAGGATTGGACCGACTATATTGTTAACCTAGATGCTTAGGGTTTTAGGTTTTGTCCACCAACCTTATTGTTGCCTATAAGGTCGATGATGGTTTTTATTTGAAGTTGTTGGCAAATGATTGTATGTGAAGTGATTCTTGCCAGACCAGAGAAGTGAGTAGATACCTGCAGAGTGTAATTGCAGATGTAAAGGAACTGAAGTGGATCTGCCTTGCCATTAAGTGTTGTTATCAGATTAGTGTATTACCGATTGACTTCTAACCATTTCAGGAGATGGAAAATCCCTTTACCGGGTAGCTTTAATAGGCTTTTGTAAATCCTTTTAACAGGGTGACTCAAAATCACTGAGTTCTTAAAATCCTGTAACAAGGTAACCTTTAACAGGGTTTTATCCTCTAACCAGGTATTTAGCCATCCCTTAACCAAGTGATCCCTAGCAGGATCGGTTCCTAGCAGAACCTATTGTAAAGTCTTTAACCAGACTAGGCTCCTAACAAAGCGAATTTCAGAAGAGTTCAAGAACAACTTGTGGGTATTCATCCCCACCGTGGTTTTTCCTAGTTGGGTTTCCACATGAAAAATCAGTGTGTTATGTGTGATGCTTTTTCATGTGATGTTTTAGTGTTTTCTATTAAGTGGTAATGCAAGCTGATCCAGTGATCATTATATTTTTGATGTATTACTTGTTTAAGCATATGGGTGAAGTGGAAATGAGATATTAGGTTTTGTGAAGATCTAAGTATTACCGGTTTATGTTTGTTAGAGTCATACTATATTTTACCGGTAGTGCCTTGATTTAGATCGGTGCTATTGTTTACTGGTTACTGCAGTCTTTGTAGTTTAAGTTGTTGAAGAAGTTTTTGTCCATACTAATTCACCCCCCCCCCCCCCCCCCCTCTCTCAGTATTTGTTGGGTATTCACTGCTTATCATTATTCATCAATTGGTATCAGAGCGTCTTCCAGGTCCTCTGTGTTATAAGCTTAACTGCTTGAGGAAAAGATCCTATTCTAATGATGAAGAGAGAAGGCCCTAAGTTCAACAGAGATAACTTTAAGATATGGAAGGATAGGATGAAGATCTACATTAAAAGCATGGGTTCTCAACACTGGAACTATGTTGAGAATACTTATGTTGTCCCTACCGGTACTCTCACCAATGATCAAAGAAGATAAATTCAGGAGAATGGGAAAGTCATGGAAGCCCTTATCAATAGTCTATCTGATATTGAGTTTATAGATGTTCAAGACAAAGACAATCCCAAAGATGTATGGGATACTGTAGAGTCTATCTATTGCGGTGATGAGCATGTGAAGAAAGATAAGGAAGAGAGCCTTAGGGGAAAATTTGAAGACATGTGGATGGTTGAAGGAGAGACCATTCAACAATATGGGATAAGAATTAAAACTGTTGTTGGAGACATCAAGAGTGCAGGAGGTACAATAGATGATTCCATCGTTGTTAGCAAAGTTTTGAGAACCTTATTACCGGTCTATGCAATAAGGGTTGCCATATTTAGGAGTTGAGATCTATTGACAAGACAAAGGTATCCCTTGACTCCATCATTGCTAAGTTGACCACATATGAGCTAAACAGTTATGATGGCAGTGTTCAGAAGATTGAATCAGCCTTTAGAGCATCTGCTGCACTATCTAGAAAGGGAAAAGAGGTTGGTACCAACTATGAACCCAGACAAAGTAGGGATATGGATGATGAGGAGATCCTGATGGAGTTTGAAGCTCTTCTTGCCAAGAGAAAGGGAACTAGAAAATACAGAGGTAAGCTCCCTTTGAAATATTTTTCTTGCAATAGGATAGGACAAATTGTTGTCAACTATCCCAATAGTGATAATAAGGACAAATCAGAGAAGTTTAAAAAGTTCAAAGGAGGAAATAGGAGAAACTATCTTGTTGCAGTTGATGAAGGTGTCACTGATGATGAATAAGAAGATGAAGAAAGTGAAGACATAGTGTTTGTAGACGTTAAGGAAGATGTGTCAGACAAGAAGGCTCTTATCTCCTACTTTGATAATTCTAATGAGTGGATTATTGAAAGTGGTTGTTCTCACCACATGACTGGTGACCGGAGAAACTTTTCTGTCTCTGGAAGAGTATGATGGAGGTGTAGTCTGATTTGGTAATGATGCACCATGTATGGTAAAAGGAAAAGGGTCCATCTCTCTTAATGGAAAACGCAGTGCTGATAATGTGTATTGGGTAGAAGGTCTCAGGCATAACCTTTTGAGTGTTGCCCAGCTAAATGATAAAGGACTCACTCAGGAATTCAAAGATGGAGTGTGCAAAATAAAAGGAAAGAGTGGTGAACTGATGGTCATCGGTATGCGGACCAAAGGTAACTTATTTTAGCTAAATACAAATATCAATCAATGTCTAATGGCTAAGTTTGATGATAGTTGGATATGGCATAGGAGACTCTGCCATGTAAATTTTGATAATATTGTGAAGGCCAGTAATATCAAGGCAGTTAGAGGATTGCCTGTGCTGAACAAATCGGAAAATCCTTTGTGCAGAGAATGTCAACTGGGAAAATGTCTTCCTCAAAATTCAAAGGTAAATCTTTCATAGCATATAATTTACTTGATCGTGTGCATACTGGTTTGTGTGGTCCTATGAAAACTAGGAGTGTTCAGGGAGATAGGTCCTTTATGATTCTTACTGATGATTGCTCAAGAATGATGTGGGTCACATTCTTGAAAGACAATTCTGAAGCTTTTGGAAAGTTTAAAGCCTTCAGAGCACTGGTTGAAAAGGAAAGTGGTAAGAGGATTAAATGACTTAGAACTGACCAAGGAGGTGAGTTCACTTCTAGTGAATTCAATAAGTATTGTGAAGAGAACGACATCAAGAGGCAACTGTCTGCCCCCCGGACTCCACAACAGAATGGCCTAGTAGAAAGAAACAACTGGACTGTAGTTGAAGTTGCCATAACAATGCTGATTCAAGGGAAGGTTGCTCACACTTTTTGGAGAGAAGCGGTGAGCACTGTAGTCTACACCATGAACCGGGTACTCATCAAGAAAGGTAAGGATAAAACTCCTTATGAGTATTGGATAGGTAAAACTCCAAAAGTAAGCTACTTTAGAGTGTTTGGTAGCAAGTGTTATATCAAGAGAAGTGAATACCAGAACATGTTTGATGCTAAATGTGATGAGGGAATATTCCTAGGGTATTCCACCAAGAGCAAAGCTCTCAAGTGTTTTAACAATAGGACTCAGAGAATTGTTGAAAGTATCAATGTTAGAGTTGATGAAACCTTTGATAAACCTGAGGAAACCAGCAACGAGCGAGCAGTAGATGAACCAGAAGTAACCTTCTGGGAACCGGTTGCAAAACAACCAAGTACAAGTAACAATGCTCCTACACCAATAGATGTTGATGTAGATGCTGATGAAGATGAGGATGAAGAAGAAAAGCAAGAGGAATCAGTTAAGATCATTCCTAGGTATGTAAAGTTGCATCAGGATCCAAAGTAGATCATAGGGGATAAGGATGCGGGAATACTTACAAGAAGAAAGATCAGAGAGAATTCTTTCATGATTTATGAATTTGAGCCCAAAACATTTAAAGAGGCACGCAAAGATGAAGACTAGATTAAGGCTATGGAAGAGGAACTTGACCAGATAGAAAAGAATGGTACATGGTCTTTGGTACCCAGATCGGAGCACAAAAATGTTATTGCCACCAAATGGGCTTTTAGAAACAAGCTGAATGAAGATGACATAGTGGTAAGAAACAAAGCAAGATTGGTATGTAAGGGATATGCTCAAGAAGAAGGAGAAGAATATGGAGAAACCTTTGCTCTAGTAGCTAGATTGGAAGGTGTTCGAATGCTACTTGCATATGCAGCCTTCAAGGGATTCAAAGTGTATCAGATGGATGTGAAATTTGCATTCCTGAATGTAATACTTGAAGAGGAAGTGTATATAGAGCAACCAGATGGATTTGCCCTATTAGAAGATAGTGATATGGTATGTAGGCTACATAAAGCCTTGTATGGATTGAAGCAAGCACCTTGAGCATGGTATGAACGTTTACACTCCCATCTTGTGAAGATTGGATTTGAAAGAACAAGTGAAGATAGCAATATCTATCTGAAGTCAGAAGGAGATCAGATTCTGATCTGTGAAGTGTTTGTTGATGACATAATTTTTTGTGGAAATGACAAGATGAGCCATGTGTTTGCAGATGAGATGAAGAAGGAATTTGAGATGTCACTAATCGGAGAGATTAAGTTCTTCATTGGACTACATATTCAACAAATGAAAGATGGTATCTTTATCACTCAGTCCAAGTATGTCAAAGAGGTGTTGAAGACCTTTGGCATGGAAGACAACAAACTGGTTGGTACACCCATGATGACCGGTTGCAAATTGTCAAAAGAAGATGACTTAGCCTTAGTGAATGAGAAGGAATACTGATTGGTAAGTTGCACTATGTAGTATACAAAAGACCGGACATAGCACATGCAATGGGCATTGCTGCACGTTTCCAGAAAATTCCAAGAGAATCCCACTTGGTAGCAGTCAAGTGGATTCTTAGATATTTGAAGGGAACTATAGATTATGGATTGTGGTATCCATACAATAATGATTTCAATCTCAAAGTGTTTACCGATGCCTATTGGGCTGGTAATGTTGATGACTAGAAGAGAACAACCGGTGGTGCATTCTTTCTTGGTGGTAGACTAGTCTCATGGATGAGCAAAAAGAAGAGTTATATCTCTTATTCCACAGTAGAAGCAAAATATGTAGCAACATTTATGACTTGCACTCAGACAATTTGGATGAAGCATGTATTAAGTGGTTTCAAAGTCCCTGTATCTGAACTAGTGAGTATATTTTATGATAGCACAAGTGCAATTAATATTTCCAAGAATCCAATATTGCATGCTAGAACCAAGCACTTCGAGCTCAAGTATCATTTCTTGAGGGAGAAAGTTTAGAACAAAGAGGTTGTATTGGAACATGTTTCCAGTAAGGAGTAGTTAGCAGATATATTCACCAGGCCTCTACCGAAGGCTACATTTACCTATTTAAGAGGTGAATTAGGGGTGCTACCCCTTCAAGAGATGAACTAAAGGTATGTGCTCCACATCAGTCAAGTATTGCATTGTCAAATCTTTTCAAGATTGATGTGTTGAAGGATGCTACTCCTCAGGGGGAGCAACATAGTAGATCATGGATGTTTGTGCCTCCACTTTGGCATTGTTGTCAAAGGGGGAGAAGATGTGAAGCAGAGAGGATATCTGTAGTATTGAAGACATGTGAAGCAGAGAAGTAATATGGAAAAAGATGTAGAGATATCCTTGTGTATTGCCATCAATGCCAAAGGGGGAGATTGTTGGCATATGAGCAGACTTTGATGACACGATGATAATGTATGTTGTCATTGATGTCAATATGCTGAAGTATGAACCGATATATTGAAGTAAGCAAACTGGAAAGTGAACCGGTATGATGGTATGAACCAGTATATGCAAAAAGTGAACCGGTATGTTGGAGTGTGAACCGGTATATAGAAATTTTGTATCGGGGTTTCCTTTGATATGACTACCGGTTGGTTGTCTCAGCTTCAGGGTTTCTGGTTGATGCATTCCAAGTCTGTGTGATTCGACCGACGACATCTTTTGATGAGTTAGCATTGAAATGAAGATTAGATTGCGTTGCCATGTCAGCCTTGTGCACGTAAAGAATCTCCTTGAGGATCTTGCATGAAGAAGATTGATTCTATCTACCTCGGGAATGTGTAAAATCTTAGTAAACGGTGGAGAGCGCGTGATGGGTTATCAGCTTCCAGAAGCGGTGAAGAACAAATGATGGAGAACGTCTTGAGATTTGTTCAAGATTGTTTTACCCTATGTAATATGATTAAATGGTCAGGATTGGACCAACTGTATTGTTAACCTAGATGCTTAGGGTTTTAGGTTTTGGCCACCAACCTTATTGTTGCCTATAAGGTCGATGATGGTTTTCATTTGAAGTTGTTGGCAAATGATTGTATGCGAAGTGATTCTTGCCAGACTAGAGAAGTGAGTAGATACATGCAAAGTGTAACTGCAGATGTAAAGGAACTGAAGTGGATCTGCCTTGGCATTAAGTGTTGTTATTAGATCAGTGTATTACCTGTTGACTTCTAACCATTTCAGCAGATGGAAAATCCCTTTACTGGGTAGCTTTAATAGGCTTTTTGTAAATCCTTTAACAGGGTGACTCAACATCATTGAGTTCTTAAAATCCTGTAACAAGGTAACCTTTAATAGGGTTTTAACCTCTAACTGGGTATTTATCCATCCCTTAACCGAGTGATCCCTAGCAGGATCGGTTCCTAGCAGAACCTGTTGTAAAGTCTTTAACCGGACTAGGCTCCTAACAGAGCGAACTTCAAAAGAGTTCAAGAACAACTTGTGGGTATTCATCCCCACTGTGGTTTTTCCCAGTTGGGTTTCCACGTGAAAAATCAGTGTGTTATGTGTGATGATTTTTCATGTGATGTTTTAGTGTTTTTTGTTAAGCGGTAATGCAAGTTGATCCAGTGATCATTATATTTTCGATGTATTACTTGTTTAAGCATATGGGTGAAGTGGAAATGAGATATTAGGTTTTGTGAAGATCCAAGTGTTACCGGTTTATGTATGTTATAGTCATACTGTGTTTTACCGGTAGTGCCTTGATTTAGATCGGTGATATTATTTACTGATTAGTGCAGTCTTTGCAGTTTAAGTTGTTGAAGAAAATTTTGTCCATACTGATTCACCCCCGCTCTCAGTATTTTTTGGGTATTTACTATTCATCATTATTCATCAGTGGAGTTGGTTCCATAGCCCCCCCATAATTACTCATAAGAACTTTATCTCAGATGTTGGTCAAGATATCCGTTTGGGGGTTGGAGCTCTTTCGGGTACTGGGGGCATTTCTTCTTTTTCTCTTCCCAATTGTGTTGAGGTTGGTTTGAATAATCCAACACTACATCCAAGAGTGAATTCTCCCCCTCTAGTAGTTAACATTTCCTTAAAGTCAGGTTGTGATAGAGGGGGGTCACTTGAGGTTGGAACTTCTCCTAATCATGTTGAACTCATGACTGGCTCAGCTACTCTTTGCAATACCTCAGGTTTTGACATGCCTCTGCTTTCCCCAACGGAACATCTTATTGCTCAAGTTCAAAACTTGGTGAACACAAACAATATTTTTTATTTTATTTTGAAATGACAGACAAAATGATCAATTCCATTGACAATGATTTAGTTAAACTGGGCAAGGATATGTCTATTCCTCCTTCTGTAAACCCTTTTGATGTGCTCTCTCTGGATAAGGAGGTTGATGTAGAAAAGGTACCTTCTTTTTCTATGCAGAACAAACTTGACATAGACAAATCTCCCTTGGTTCAAACTCCTCTTTCAACAAGGTCTCCTTTCACTTCCACATCGAGGAGGGGTAGAAAACCTAAACATTTTAAGATGCATAAGGAGATTGATGTTGGGATTCAGTCAACTCTTATCTCACTTTTGAATTCTTTGAAGCGGAAGAGGACAAAAAAGAAGGTTTTTAGCACACCTCTGACTAGGTCTCTAGCTTCTAAGAGGAATTTTCTGAATGAATTTAATGAGGGGAAAACATCTCAGATTGATAACTGTGGGAAGAGGGAAGCCTCAGTCTCCCCTCGAGGCCAATGCGGATCATATCATGGAATGTTAGGGGCTTAAACACCCCTAAAAAATGACACTTGATTAAATCCCAATTGGATTTAATGAAGTGTGATATTTTGATGTTACAAGAAACCAAGTTATCTTTTCCTTCTGCTGAGTCTTTGTTTTCCTCCTAGAAAGTATGGAAGTTTTGTGTTTTTTCTTCTAATGGGGCTTCGGGGGGCCTTATGTTCCTTTGGAATTATTTTAGTGTAGCTTTTTCTTTGGTTGCTTCTACCTCGAACTAGATGTTAGGTTTGGTAAAGAGTAAGTTTTCAAATGTTAAGTTCTAGATTTTTAATATATATGGGCTTGTGTCTGTTTTGGGTAAAAGGAGGTTGTGGGATAGATTGGCTTTGATTGCTTCTCCTCTCAAGGGCAAATTATTGATTTTGGAGGTGATTTAACGCAATTTCAAGCCTTCATGAGAAAGCTGGGGGTATTCTTCCCAAGAGACATATGATTGATGATTTTAGTCGTTTTCTTGGTAATATGTGTCTGGTTGATTGTAAAACTCAGAATGGCCCTTTTACTTGGACTAATATGAGAAAATATTTTTCTCAAATTGGAGAGAGATTGGATCGTATTTTGGTGTCTGAAAATTGGTTTGATACTGAATTGGAATTTTTTTCCTTAGTTCTCCCTAATGTTGGGTCAGACCACTTTCCAATCTTGTTCCACATCCTTGAGGATAGAGCTCCTCACAAACTTCCTTTTAAATTTGAACCTATGTGGTTTAGGGATAAGTCATGTTTGCATCTTTTAAGAGATTGGTGGATTTCTTCTCCCTTTGTGGAAGGATCTCGAATGTTTCAAATGGTCAAATATCTTGTTTATCTTAAAAGTCGAATTAGACAATGGAATCTTCTTCATTTTAAAAATATTTTTGGGGAGAAGGCTAGGATCCAAGGTGAAATTGAGGATTTGAATAATTTTGTCCTTGCTAATGGAATGGATTCTTCTTCCTTTGATAAACATAAATTTTTGAAAGACCAATTGGAGAAGATTCTATCTCGTGAAGAGTCTTATTGGAGGCAGAAGTATAGGAACCTTTGGTTAGTTGAGGGAGATAGGAATACTAAATTCTTTCATTCCTCCACTAAATTAAAATGATAGCAAAATAGGATTTCATGCATAAATGATTCTGTTGGTAATTGTTTGACTGACGAGGACTCAATTGCTTTAGAGTCGGTTAGGTTCTTCAAATCCTTTCTTACAACAAATTCTATGACCTTGGATAGTAACTTTGTTGATTCTATTCCCCCTTTACTTTCCTTGGAAGATAGTAGAATGCTAATGGCCCCTTTTAAGAGCTCTGAATTGAGAGAGGTTTTATTTTCTATGTCTCCAGAAAAGGCATCGGACCTTGATGGATTTACTGCTTTGTTCTTTCAGAAATGTTGGGATTTTGTGGGGAATGATGTTATCCTAGCTCTTGAAGAGGCTAGACGCAATCAAACTATTCTAAAAGAACTTAATGCAATCCTTATTGCAATTATTCCTAAGGTAGAAAACCCAAAGTCATTTGCTGAGTTTCATCCAATTGCTTTATGCAATACTCTATATAAGATCATCACCAAAGCAATTTTGATGAGACTTTATAAGCTCATCCCTAAAATTATTTCCTCAAAACAAGGTGGGTTTGTCCCTGGGAAGGACACCTCAGATGGTGTTATTGTGGCTCATGAGGTCCTTCACTCTATTTCATTACTAAAGTCACCTACTATGATTCTCAAGTCAGACATGATGAAAGCATATGATAGGTTGGATTGGTAGGCTTTGGTTTTTGTCTTATACAAATTTGATTTTGGGAAAAGTTGGATTAAGTGGGTTAGACCACTTTCCTTAAAATTTGGTTTTGGTTTTTGTCTTCTAGGATTTTGTCTTGGAATCATAAATGTTTAACTCTATCTGGTAAGATTCTTCTCATTAATTCAATTCTTAATGTTGTCCCTACCTATTTGATGTCAGTCTTGAAAGCTCCCCAGAGAACCGTTAATGAGATTTAGTCTTCTCTAAGGTCCTTTCTTTGGAAAGACAATAGAGGAAGGAAAGTGAGAATTCCTCTTCTATCTTGGGACAAGGTTTGTCTTCCTAAGTCTCTTGGGGGTGCAGGTATTAGAGACCTCTTAGCTCAGAATAAAGCACTTGGAGCAAAGCTTGTTTGGAAGTTAAACAGGGATCCCTCAAGCAAATGGGTTGTTCTTATGTCTAATAAATATCTAGGGCGTGGTCCTAGGGAAAGATATTTTACTTTGTCCTTTCTTCCTAAAGGTTCTGCGACTTGGAATTTTATGGCTAGTTGTCGGTCGGTCATTATTCCCCACCTATCATGCGTAGTTCATAGTGGGAGAAAGACGAGGTTTTGGGATGAGGTTTGGAATGGCTACGCATCTATGATTAGTATTCATGATTGGTCTTCGCTAATAGACATCCTTAAATCTCGGTGGGGCTATTTGTGGCAGATTATTTTCTTATTGATAGAGCAAGCCCCTTCCCAGTGGTACAATGGAAATCCATTGATTCCTTTTTAGTGGATCAGGACCTTAAAGAGGTCTTTGTTAATGAGCTTAAGGTTAGACAAATTGTTCTACAAGATTGTGATGATGAGTTAATTTGGACTAAAAATGTGTCAGGATCTTACATAGTCAAAGATGGTTATTTGTCTTTATCCCCCCCTTCTTTGTTTCCATTTTGGCCTTCAAATCTTTTTTGGCATTCGGTTGTTCTCCCAAAAGATGGAGCTTTTGCATGGCTTTCAGTCCAAGATAGAGTTCTTACTGGGATGAGGCTTGATAGATTGGGTATTACAACTGTCTTTCCTTGTGTGTTTTGTGGTTTCTTTATGGAATCTTTGGATCATTTATTTGTTGATTGTTACTTTGCCTCAAAGTGTTGGTATTGGCTCTTCAACAGGCTTGGTTGGTGTTCTATTCTCTGACCTAATTCATGTCTTGGCCATTACTATTCTCTTCCTCATTTTATGCATGTCTCTGGGTGGTAGCTCCTTCTATTATTATCTGGAATATTTGTCTTGAGAGAAATAATAGAATCTTCAAGAAGGTTTCTTTCAATCTTGAAGATGTATTGGGTAAAATTGAATCTTCTATATCTGAAGTTGCACTCTCTTTCATTTATAAGAATTTAGATATTCTTCATTCCTTTTCCCAGTAGGATAATAGGGTGACTAGGAATCGGAAGGCCCTCCATGTTATCCCCTCTCATGGGTCAGTATCTATGGGATTGTCCTCTATTAATAAAAGAAAGAATGCTAAATGGATTCCTACCCCCCTTTGTAAATTTAAACTTCACTACGATGGTGCTTCTAAAGGTAATCCTACAAAATCTAGGATTGGTGTAGTTATTGTTGATCAAAAATCAAACATCATTAAGGCTTCTCGTAAGTTTATTGGCATTGGATATAATAATGTAACTGAATTTTGTGCTTTATCTTTTGGTTTGGATCTAGATTTATCCCTAGATATAAGGGATATCATCATTGAAGGGGACTCTATGATAACTTTCCATGTTGTTGTTGGCATTATGTGAACTAGTATGTGGACATAATGACATTGTATGTTTTCATTGATGTCAATATGTTGAAGAGGTGTGAACCGGCATATGTGAGAACCGGTATAACACTGTGAACTGACATTTGTGCCAAAGTGAAGCGGTGTGCTTGTTCAAGGTGAACCGGCATATGGTTATGGGAACCGGCACATGGAAGCGTTGTATGACTACCGGTTGCTAGTCTCAACTTCAGGGTTTCCGGTTGATGTACTTCAAGCCTGTATGGCTCAACCAATGATATTGTGTGATGAGTTAGCATTATAATGAAGAACAAATCATGTTGCCATGTCATCTTTGTGCACGTAAAGGATCTTGCATGAAGGAGATTGTTCCTATCTACCTTGGGAATGTGTGAAGTCTGTAAAATGGTGATAACGTGTGATGGGTTATCAACCGCCATGAAATCGGTGAAAATGGATGAAGGAGAATGTCTTGAGATTGGATCAAGACTGTTGCAATTAATGGAGTGTTCTCTGTAATGCCCCGCCAGGAAACCCCGAAGGGATAAAGCTAAAACACACGAATGGAGTGCAATAATTTTTCCAATAATTCTATTTTCACATAATTTAATCTTTCATATATATATATATATATATATATATTTTAATTAACCCAAATAAATTTAATGTATAATTAAATTTATTTTCTTAAGGTAATAAAAACCATTTCATAGAGATTCCATAAACAAACAAACTGTCATAACTAAAAATCAAACGAGAGAAGTTAGTTTCTCAGATAAATACCCCTTTTCACCA
This sequence comes from Cryptomeria japonica, assembly GCF_030272615.1. Taxonomy (NCBI): domain Eukaryota; kingdom Viridiplantae; phylum Streptophyta; class Pinopsida; order Cupressales; family Cupressaceae; genus Cryptomeria; species Cryptomeria japonica. The sequence continues at coordinate 428,736,111 of NC_081414.1, forward strand.
ATCTTGCAACTCTCCATGCATCATAAAATCTTGACAAATTTTCTATAATAATTTTCATAATTTTCTTAAAATTAAATTACTCCCATTAACTAGAAAATTAACATCAGGCAAGAATTTTAAATCAAAGCCTGAATTAACCAAAAGAGGGTTTTGGATCTGACAAATAATTTACACACACACCATTCAGAGAAAAATAGAATTATTTTCTTAAAAACCAACAAATCAAAGAAGCCACCCAACCTGGTATAGCTTTCCTGGAAGAAATTTGTAGAAGAGCCCTAATCTTTTCAATAAGCTTCCAATAAATTTCTTCACCTAAATTCCTGACCTTTTTCCTGTGTATCTAAAATAAAGACCTATTCCCTATTTAAACTAAAATTCTAGGTTCAATAGCTTTTTCTCAAAAACCTAAATTTAGAATAAAAGTAATTTTATTTTATTTTCTAATTTTATAACAAAAGATAAACTAACATGCAATAATTAAAAATCATTATTCTTTCTTTTCTTTTCTCATGCAAATTAATTAATTTTCTAAATAAAGAATTAAAACAATACTTTAATTCCAATTAATTCTTTTATTCGTTTTTTTTTTAATTTATTCTTTTATTTATTTATTTAAAATTCTAGGAACAATAAATATAATTAATCTAATTTATTTTTCCACTAAAATTTAAATAAAAATATATTTCTAATATCATGCAGCTTGCAACTTAATTTAATTAATTAATTAATTAAGTTTATGGAATTATCTCATAGTTGAATTGTTTATGCATTGAGATTATAAATTTAGTTAATTAAAAGAAATGCTTTTCTCCCTCATTTAATTTTTAATTAACAAAGCTAATAGTTGCATTTCACAATATTAATGAGGGTAAAATTTAATTTAATTAAATTCTCAAAATCAATCTTACACACTATATAAAATAAATATGAATAAAACTCACTTTTCTAATCAAAATTGATTTTCTTAAATAATTAAAATTAATCTTTCTATTCCAAAAAGCAAAAGAGATTAAATTATTTCTATTTCGAATAAATTTAAATCTTTCCTTTTTAAAATGCATAAACTGAATAAATTCGTTATTTAAAATTAACCATTAAATTAAACTCGCTACAAAAATAAATAGAGCGATCTTTTTAATTAATGATTAATCACATAAAAGAAACCTATTTATTTTAATTCCTCAATTACTAATGCGTAAATGAACACATTAAATCAAAATAAATACTTAGGGTTAAATACTCTATTTACCACACGCCAAGCACACAAACCAAGTAAGCCAACCAATTACCCGACCTGCAAACCCAAATGAAAAGAAAACTGACAAAACACAAGCGACGCTCATTTGAGTATGACTAGGGTAAACTAAAGGTTTTATGACCACCTAACCCAAATTCTAAGGATGAAAGAGGTATACTCAACCCTGCGAATCCAGGTGAAGACGAACCTTACACCTAGGCTGTATTGTACCTGCAATCTCCTGCAACCAAGAGTCACACAAGCATACATACATACATACATACATACATACATACATACATACATACATACATACATACATATATATATATATATATATATATATATATATATATATAATGAAGATGTTAGCTCGAGATTAATAACAAGAATTAGGAGGATAGTTTAAACTTACATAAGAATCAATGCAAAAGCACATTAACATTGTACTTTGTTCGGGCATCGGTGAGAGCAGCAGAGAGGGCATCTTTAACATTGTCCATGAGTGAATTCTGAGCTGTAATGTCAGCTAATAGTGAAATGAGTCCATCTAATGTGCTTCCCTCTTGTTGAGTGGATAGGGATGTAGCCTTGTTGATCTGTTCTTGGACGGAGGAAAGATGAGGAAGGAATAATGTCTGAAGTGTCATTATGTCCATCCTTATCTTGTGTTCTTCATTCCTTAGTTCCAATTGTTGAGCCATGAGCTATTGTAGCTTGGTATAAAAATTCTAAATAGAATTAGACTCAGTGGTCAACTTATTAGAGAAATCGGTGATCTCTTTCTCAATCACTTCAATTTTATTCTTGATGTCTTTAATAAATAAAGAGAATGTATAGAGTTTCTGAAATAAATAAAGAATGTGCTTGAGTTGAGGGGTCAACTCAGCAATAAATTTGACAAGTTTAACTTTGTCAATGGCAATAGCTTTCTGTACTTCTTCAATCATTTTTGCAGTGAGCTCCTTGTCTTTTAGCTTGCTCAAATATTCAGATGCATCTACTCCAGATGTCTCTATCTTGGTTAGGAGTTCATCCAGTTGAATGTGGATGGTTGCATCTTTGGTTATTGTAGCTTCAGGTAGCATATCAGTTAAGAGTGCTTTCACCTTCTGAAGTACTTTATTTTTCTTTTGAATAGCCATTTGCTTCTCTTGTTCGACTTTGGCTTTGCATAGTTCACCGAAATCAATGAGTGCTTGCCCCTTTAATTTGGATATATCAACATTGGGCAACACTATTGGTTTTGACAGATCTACTTTGAAACTATTCTTTTTCATCTTCTTTTCTTTACCTTTCATTGATTGAACTAAGACAATGGCTTGTGAGGCTTGATGACCCTCGGTAGGTTGCTTAGTAGAGGCAACACTTTGGTCGGTTTCTTTAGCCTCTGTAGTGTCCTTTGGTGTCTCTGTACTTGGTGTCCTGGTTGCAACATATTCAGTGTTAGAAGGTGCTTGTGAGATCTATTCTTGAGAAGTACCTTCTCCTGCTGTAGACTTGTGACCTTCGGTGCCTTGTTTTGTATCCTGAGGGGCCTCGGTTGAGACAGATTGATTGACTGGAGGATAAGGCTGAACTTGTTCCAAAACTGATTCACTAGATACAAGTTGGGCATAAGCATTCCCTTCTATCATTTCATGTTCAAGTGCCTTTGTATCCATGATATCTTCATCTACTTGTATGGTGTCAGCAGGGTCTTGCTCGGTGACATCAGGATCTTGCTCAATGACATCAACTATTTCAATTGCAGCTTGCTCACCAGCATCCTTGATGCAAAATATTTCCTGCCACTTTTCCTTGGTCTCTTTCTCTACTTCCAGATAAAGTCCATTCATCAATTTTAAAGCTTTTTGCTTGACTAGGAAGTTTTTGTGGTAGTTTGTTAGATTTTCTTTGATTTCATCTACCGACATGTCTAGAAAGAGATGTACCAGACTTCTTTCTCTAATCTATTTTTTCGAGTCCATTGCATATTTCCACCTGTTATCAATATGCACATACAATTCTTTTGGAAGAGAATTGGATACTTCCAATGGGACCAATCAGAATTTCAGAAGTGTGCAGATGACAGCTTCTTCTATTTGTCTCTTTTCAGCATCATTTCTGGATTCATACTTAACATATCTGAATGATCCAAATCCACCATATTGCTTTAGATTAGCACAAAAATTTTCAACACTATGTACATTTACCTTCTTGCTCTTGACAATCTGAAATTTGCTTGCATCTTCAGATTTGGTGTCACTAGACTCTTTTGCCAAAATGAGTCTCCAAGTAGATTTCTTGTAAGTTTTTGTTACCTTTGGTGTGGCAACACTCTTTGTTTTCTTACTTGGTGAAGCTGTAGATTCTCTTGTGTTAGGTTGCTTTGCTGGAGGAGTTGGTGAGGCCTTTGATGTATCCTGTTTCTTTCTTTTCAACACTTTTCCCTTAGGCAATTTGGTGCTTAGTGTTATAGCTGCCTCTTGGGCTTCAGATTCCTCTTCGGTAATGGCTATAGTGCCTTTGACAGGTGTGGAGGAAGAATCTTCTCCAAATTTCTCTGGTAATGCCTTTATCATCTTTGTTTCCTTCCTTGTAGCTTTGGGTACTACAATGCTCATTTTTACTTTTTCCTTCACTTCTTCATATGTCCCATACCTCAGCTCAGTAGCATGCCTTGGTAATGTAAGAAATGCATCTATTTTCTGTTGTGTGAGGTCAAAATCAATATCGTAACCCATAGGTGGAAAAGATTGAGTTCTTGGTTCCATAGCATTCACATAATAGTTTTCAGTGTCCACTTCAAAACATATGTCATCTTTGTATTTCTCCACTAGCTTGGGTGGAATCCGGTACTTGTTATGCATCCTTTCCTGAAACTTGCTGAAATAATCATCCATAATATCATTAAAATTATCACCTAGCTTCTTGATGAAGTCATTGATCTGATGGGTGATTGGTCAGTGTAGTTCCCAAACAACTTTACCGACTGATGGAAAGAATTTTTCAAAATAGAAAAACATGCATATTAACAATGATGCAAACTTTAGTGTATTGGATGAATTGTTCTTCTTTGGCTTCCTTATGGTGTTCAGATTCTCAAACAGGTTTTTTAGCAACACCTCACATAAATCAATTTTCATGCCTTTCTTCACAATTTTGTATGCTAAGTCTACTGTTGCATAGGGTACATTGTTTTCCCTTGCCGATTGGAAGAAACAGTAACCTATTACTCTAATGGCAAACTTTAGTTCTGCATCAGTGACATTGTTCAATTTCAGTCCTCTGCAATCTTATTCTACTCTGGGTAAACTGATCAATTCCTTCTATGATATCATTTTCTGAGCTTGGGCATGATCATAAATAGGGTAATCGGTGATCAAATGAATGATTTCCTTGGTGATCTTAAATGGTTGCTCTTCTAGCCACATGAAGTCATCATGAACTCTGCTCAGAACAAACTTGACCCACTGGGGTTTGAATACATGGGGATAGGTTAGGGCTTTAGTCAATCCCTTGATCTTAGTGTGCTCATACTTGCTATCTATTTTACCATTGGTGCATAGTTCATCATATGTGTCTTTGATTTCAATGTGACCTAGTTCTTCAACTCAACATTTGGTGAAGAATCTCACATCCTCGACTAATAAAAGTCTATCCGAGATGAGTGAAAATGCGGTTTTGTCATCTAGTTCAGATGCAATTTTGGGAGTTAAAGAGTATTTCAGTGAGGGCTTTTCGATATTCTCAACAACAACGGGATTCTGGATCTTAGGTGCCATTGCAGATTTCAGATAAGAATTAACAAAAGATCCTTAGGGTCTGAAGATTTTCAAATGACAGATGCTTCACACTTAGCAGATAATAACAACTTGATATGATCGGTAAACCAGCTTAACAATGCATTGAGATTGATGTAAATACCTTGAATTTTGCTTTGGAGGAGGTTTGATCGTCTTTGATTCGCGTTGCTTTGCTCTCTTGAAAACTTGGTGAGTGAAAAATGACCGCGTAAATGCTTTAAGTACACAATATACCTTATCGAGCTTCATGCAGGTTAGGTCAAAAACATTAAATGCACTCGGTTCCACTAAACTTTCTTTCCTTTTTGCGCTTTAACCGAGTAACCAGACTTCCTTCATTTACCGACTTGATAGTCTTCCTGTATTCACTGACTTGACAGTCTTCCTATATAGTGCTCCAAAAGACTTTGATAGAATTTCAAACTTACGAATACATCTTAGCTATGCAGATTTTGAATTAAGTACATAACAAAATAGGAACTGTTAAGATTTGACCTTTGAGAGAATGCAGTCCCTTCATACCTTTACCGATTAATTTGGAATAGGTGCACCTAACTCGGTAGGTAAGGTGCTTTCTTCATTTGACACAATTTCCTTCTTTTTCCAAATCATCTGTAATTTTTTTTTTATTTCCTCAGTGTCTCCTCTAGGTTGATCTCTACAATCTCTAGCAAAGTGTCCAATTTGTGACAATGAAAACATGCCATACCAGGATTTCTCCATGATCTTCGGTTGTTCATTTCAAACCTTATAAAGTAGTTGGAACTTATATGTCCATATCTTCCACAACATTCACACCATATCCTTGTATTGTAATCCCATGGTACTGCAGAATATTGTCAGTAAGGATCTGTGTGAGTTCGGTAACCTCTAGTATTTGCTCATTGTGCAGACCACATATAGTTCTTTTGCTTAAGCCAACACTTCTCGGTACTATGACCATATCTATTGCAGTTTTTACAAAACCCTTTGAATTTTGCCTTCTGATAATTGCTAGCAGACTTTGTCCTACATTGATTAGATGTGTGACCATATTTATTGCAATTCTAACAATAACCATTGGACTTAGTGACATTCGGTTGCTTACCTTTTCTGATTTGGCACATGTTAGCAGTATGACCTTGATTTCCACAGTAGTTACAAATAGGCTTCTTTCTTTTGATGTGCTTCTTGTTTCCAGCTTGTTTTGATGATTCTCCTCTCTTGGTTGTATGAATTCCCTTCTCGATAGTGTCTTTTCCTTTGTAATCAAGTCCTGCTTCTTTGTTGGGTCTTCTTGTATTCAATTTCTCATCCAACATCTTTGATGCTTCATAGCTCTTCTTCAGTGTTTCCTTGGATTTCTTTTTTGTTTCAAGTTCATTGGTCAACCTTGATATTTCAAGTTTCAATGCTTGATTCTCATCATCTTTCAAATTTGCTTCATGATGTGCATAACCTAATTAGTCTGACAGATTTTGTTGAATCCTAGTCAACCTTATGATTTCATCATTCTTTTCAGATACTAATGCTTCAAGCTATTGTTTTTCTCTTTCTAGATCTCTTACTTTATCCTCAGATGTCCTCAATGCATCAAGATTCTCAGTCATCTGTGTGCTGAAATGTTCATGTCCTCTTTTCATTGCTTTTAGCTAATCAGCCAGTGCTTTATTCTTTTCTTTCAATACTCCAATCATTTCTTCAGTCTCTTCAGATATGTTGTTCTCAGATGATGTCTCAATTTGTTCCACTAACTCTTGAGAGTCCTGCAAATCATCAGATAATCTTCTTCTCACTTTCAATGATTTTTGCATTTGTCTTTGCATGCCTACAATCACTTGATTAGCATGATTCAACTCTTCTTCTAGATACACAATTCTCTAAGATTGTTTATAGCCTTCCATTGATAAGATCTTTCTCTTTAGGTTGTTAAACCCTTTTCCAAGACTCAAGCTCTGATACCAATTGTTAGGCCCAATATGGAAAGCTAATGTACTGAGAGGCGAGGGGTGAATCAGTACTTCAAATCCTTTTATCAACAATATCTTTACTGTTATGCATAAATCAAAAGCTGTTGTAACATAACATAAAGCTAAAACAGTGAATTAACATGGGAGGAGCGGGAGCGGGAGTGGGAGCGAGAGCTCAAATTTCAAATTTCTAGCAAGGCGGGAACCCTGGTTCCAATAGTGAGAGTGGCTAGATCAATGGTGTTGGTCCTATTGACGACAAGGACAAGCCCCCAAAATTCCTATTTCCTGTTGCTAACTCACAGTCTGATGGTACTCTGTTTGCAGTGACAACGGATTCTTCTGGGCATCTGGGGGAAGGGTCCAATGGGGGGCCCATGCCACTAGTTGACCCCGTGGATAGCAGGAGGGAGGGGAAAAAATGGTCTTCCCTTTTTGGATCTAAACCAACTAGTAAATCCTCCCTTCCTCCTGTTAAGAACATTTCTAACCCTTTTGGTGGTAAGTTTGCTATCTCCATCCTTGACCAGGTTCTGGACCATAATATCAATAGTATGTCAAATTCCTTGGTAGGGAAATTTATGGGTCCGTGCCCAAACATTGAAGTTGTTAGGGCCTTTGTTAAATGAAAATGGGCCCTTAAAGGAAACGTTGAGGTCTCGACACTACCCAAAGGTCTTCTGTCTTTCTCTTTTTCGTGCGAAGAAGATAAGGTTAAGATCTTGTGCGGGAGTCCCTAGATGGTGGGAAAGACAGCCCTAGTTCTAAGAAAATGGCATCCAAAATTAAACATGAATGATTCTCTTCTGGCGCAGGTTCCAATTTGGATAAAGCTCCCAGGATTGCCTCTCGAGTATTGGGCAGAAAGCATCTTCTCTGGAATAGCAAGTTCTTTTGGTGAGCTTCTCTCTATAGACCCAGTCACTGCTTCAAAAAGAAGATTAACCCATGCAAGGTTCTGTGTTGGAGTAGCCCCTGAGGCAGATATGCCGAAACAGATTGACCTAGTTTCAAAACTGGGAACCTGGAAGCAACATATAGAATATGAAACTATTACTTTTGCATGTTTCCACTGTAAAAAGGTAGGTCATTGGGCAAAATCTTTCCCAAAAAAGAAAAAGGCAGAGCCTAAACAGTTAAAACCTCAGATTGAAAGCCAGAATATGCCAGAGAAACGAGTGTGGCAAGTTAAAAACACTGAAAATAAGGAAGAAAATTCCAATCGCTTTTCTCCTTTGGGGGAATAGAAGGAAGCCTCAAACTCTATCTTTAGTCCCACTGTACAGGAAGTAGATAGAAATGAAACAACCAAAGCCAGTCCCATAAGAACAACTCAGAAAAAGGATTTGAACGATCAGAATGATCCTCCAAAAGTGAAAGATGAAGTGGTTGATGACACATATGAAAACAAGGCAGTGGAAGCTAGAGACTATCAACCTGAGGAAGGTGAGATCCCATATCCACAAGTTGAAAGGACAGACTCTTCTGTAGCCATACCTAGTTTTGAAATTCAAGAAGCCCAAAAGTGTGCAATTTTGGGATTGAGTCTTTCGGATTTGGATCAGAACTCAAGAACAGCAAACATTATTTCAACTGAGTCCAGAACTCCTAAATGGGGTAATGAAGATGAAATTTCCAAAATCCTCATCAATCCAGAAGCGGCTCCTGTGTCAGAAACGGAATGGAAGCAGCCTAAACATAGGAGTAAGAAATCAGCAACACCCTCGACATCCCTGATTAGGAAATCTGGCAGAATAGCTCAAGTTGATGTGGGATACGTCTCCTCTTTCCCAAGGCGACCCTCTAACCACAAAGTTAGAGATATGGAGGCCAGCAAGAACATAGCAGATGGAACTCAAAAAACTCTCAAGGAGCTGGGAATTGGTAAGTAGCTATGAAGATAATTTCTTGGAACATGAGGGGTCTAAACAATCCCCATAAACATGATATTATTAGGAATATGATAAGAGATAGCAATCCTGACATTTTTCTTATTCAAGAAACCAAAATGAGTAGAGAAAAAGTTGAATCTTTGAAGTTCTTCAAAAATGGTAATATTAGTGGGGGAAGTTCTGAGGGTGCTTCTGGAGGCATTGCAACCATCTGGAATCTTAACACTGTTAAAGGCCAGGTCATTATTCAGGAAAGTAATTTTTCTTGTATTAAATTTGAGCATCTTAAAGATGGTTCTTCATGGGTTCTCACAAACATTTATGCTCCTAATACTTTAAAGGCTAGAAACTCTTTTTGGAAAAGGATTAGACAGGCTAGGGAAAGTTTCAAAAATCTTAGTTGGATGGTTATGGGGGATTTCAATACACCTTTGAAAGAGGAGGAAAAATTTGGAGGTAGTCCTCCTCAGCTGGAAAGTAGGATGGCTCTCATGGATTTTATTTATTCCCAAGCTCTTAATGATTTGGAGATACAGGGTTGTAATTTCACTTGGACAAATAGAAGAAATGGTAATGACCTTATTCAAGTGCGCCTTGACCGAACTCTTATTTCTGATGATTGGTATAGTCAGTATTTCTGTTCTTTGTTTGCACATATTCGGGTTGGTTCTGATCACTTTCCAATCACCTTCAATGCTGATTTGATCAATAGAAGGAAAAACTATCCCTTTAGATTTGAAAAAATGTGGACCCTTCACCCCGACATTAAAAAATATATTCAAAAATGGTGGAGTATCCAAGTTGAGGGAACGACAATGTTCAAAGTTGTTAAGAAGCTCAAAAGTGTGAAGGATGACATTTGAATCTGGAATAAGAACAACTTTGGGAATATATTTGAGGCTAAGAGTAAAATTCAGGAAAACCTTAAAGAAATACAGGACCAAATCTAGAAGGATGGTTTCAGCACTGTTTCCATTGCTAAGGAGAATGAGATTCTTAAGAAATACCATGACATTATTGCTAAAGAGGAAATGTTCTGGAAGCAGAGATTGAGATGCATTTGGATCAAGGAAGGGGACAGGAATACAAGATTCTTCCATATGTCAACCATCAAACATAAAGCAGCCAACAGGATGAACAAGTTAGTTGTGGATAGTGGGGAGCTGGTCAAGGAAGATGAAATAAGGAATGAAGCTAAGAGGTATTTCTCGGACCTCCTAATGAGGGATCAAATTCTAGATGCTGAAGCTCAGTCCTCTTTTCTTCAGAACATTCCTCATCTCATTGATGCCCAAAATAATGTCTTTCTCTCTTCCATTCCTTCCATCTTAGAAATTATAAATGTTGTTTTCTCCTTTGATGGAAACAAAGCTCCTGGTCCTGATGGTTTCCCAATGCTCTTTTTTCAAGAGTTTTGGGACATTATCGGGACTGATGTTGCTAATGGGGTTAAGGAATTCTTTGGGGCTAGAAAACTCTTGAAGGAAATCAATGGTACTTTTATTGCTCTCATCCCCAAGATTCAAGGTGCTGATTCTTTGGACAAGTTCAGACCTATTAGCCTCTGCAACTCCTTTTACAAGATCACATCTAAGGTCCTGACTTCTAGACTCTTGTCTATTCTCCCAGCTTTAATTAAACACCAACAGAATGGGTTTGTTCCTGGAAGACAAATTCTTGATTCCATTATTACCGTTCATCAGAATATTCACTCTCTTGTTAAAGCAAAGAAGCAGGGTCTCATCCTTAAGCTCAACCTCTCCAAAGCCTATGATAGGGTTGACTGGTCTCTTCTTCAGAAAGTTCTCACTTCCTTTGGGTTTGCCCCAAGAGTTGTGGATCTTTTCTCCCAACTCACCACTTCTGCATCCTTTGATGTTCTTGTCAATGGTTCTCCTTCAACTATTTTCCAAGCTTCAAGAGGTCTTAGGCAAGGAGATCCTATCTCCCCCATCCTTTTCATTATTATGGCTGAATGCTTTGGTCGGACCAGGGATAACTTGGTGCAGAAAGGATCCTTTAAGGGCCTCCAACCTTCTTCTGTTGACCTTATTTGTTCACACCAGCAGTTTGTTGATGATACAATAATTATGGGGGAATCAAGCATCTCAGAAGCTAAAGTTCTGAAGAGTACCTTGTGTAAATATGCTTCTGCTACGGGGCAGCTTATTAACTGGGCCAAAAGTGATGTCTTTTTCATTAATACCCCGGAGAGAAGACAACAAAGGATCAGTAGAATTCTAGAGTGTAAGATTGCTGACCATCCTGCTACCTACCTTGGTCTCCCCATGGGGATTGCCCCTCCTGACTCCTATTGGAGTTCGCTGGTTGATAAATTTCACAAAAAACTTGCAGGTTGGAAAGGGGCACTCTTAAGTCAAGCAGGTAAGCTCCTTCTCCTTAAGGCTACTCTTCAAAGTATCCCCATTTATGCTCTTAGCCTATTCAGAATTCCAATCAAGTACGCTAAAGCTATTGAGAAAATTCAAAGAAGATTCCTATGGTCTGGGGTTGAGGAAAAGCAAAGAATGTCCTTGGTGGCATGTGATTAGGTCTGCAAGCCAGAAAGCAAAGGTGGTATGGGGCTCAGGAGGATTCACACTTTAAATGAAGCTCTCTTGTCTAAACAAGCTTGGAGATGGTTTCACTCTGATTCTAACTGGTGCAAAATTTGGAGAAGTAAGTATTCTCTTTTGTCCTCTTCTCTTTCTTCTTTTCTTAATTCGGATCTCAGCATAAATGGATCCCATATTTGGAACCATGTTTCTAAATGTAAAGATGTGATTGCAAAAGGTGTGACATGGAAACTTGGAAATGGCAGAAAAGTTAGATTCTGGGAGGATCCCTGGCTTTTTGACAAACCCCTTATGGATTTCTATGAGTGGGCTTCCCATGCCCCCTCCTGTATTGGCTCTTTTGGCACCTTAGTGGTAGATTACTGGGATGGGAACAACTGGCAAAACATTGATAGTATTCATCCCAGTCTCTCTAAGCTCAAAACCCAGTTGTCTGCTATTTGGTTGAATAAAGAAGAGGATTCCCTGATCTGGAAATATAACCCCAAAGGTATTTTTGTTGTGTCTTCGATGTATTGTATCCTTTCCCCCTCCCCTCCTATGAATCCCTTCTAGTCTAAAGCTTGGTTAAAAGGTCTCACTCCCAAAATCCATTTGTTCTTCTGGACTATTCTCCAAAATAAGATCCTTACTGTTGACAACCTTAAATGCAGAGGTTTTGCCCTTCCAAACAGGTGTGTGTTGTGCTTTCATGAGGAAGAGTCAGTGGACCATCTTTCCCTCCACTGTTCTTTCTCAACCTCTGTTTAGAAAAGCTTCCTCAAGAGCTTTAGTCTAGCTTGGGTGTTTCCTAGTAACATCAGAGATTTGTTCTCTTCCTAGCAAATTCATTGGACCAACTCTTTTCTGAGATGTATGTGGCAGCTCTCTCTTCCACACATTTTGTGGGGTCTTTGGAAGGAAAGAAACAACCGAATATTCAAGGATGTGTCCCTAAATCAAGACATTATTTTTCAGAAAATTCAAAGGGCTATTCAGGAAAATATGGGAACCATGGAGGTCTCTTGTTACTCTAACAACTCCTTGGAGTCAAACATCTTAAGAGCTTGGAATATGAAGATCACTGATAGTCATAATCTCAGCTACAATAAAAGGCTTGAAGTTAAATGGAAAACCCCTCCCCAAGGTTGGCTCAAAATCAATTTTGATGGAGCAGCCAAAGGAAACCCAGGTCCCTCAGGCTGTGGAGCTATTCTGAGAGACTACAGAGGCATTTGCAAAGGTATGATTGCTATCCCTATTGGCACTCAAACCAATCATAAAGCGGAAGCTATGGCAGCCCTTCAAGGCATTATTCTAGCCAAAAAATGGAACTGTCCGTATCTCTGGATAGAAGGGGACTCCAATAATATAATTAAGTGTCTCAATGGGACCTCAAATCCCTCTTGGTCGATTCACAATATAATTTTTTCTGCTATTGAAATCATTAGAACCTTCAAAAAATGCCACATATCCCATATCTATCGAGAGGCCAAGTGTTCTGCTGATTGGGCTGCAAACGTGGCGGTTAAGAATGAGACTATTACCACGTGGATAGGTGAGAGCGGTCTCCTCGAAGATGTCAGACAAATCATAATTAATGAAAGATATCGAAGTACCCCAAAGACTCTTGATTGACAGGGTAATTATGATAAGTACTAAAGTAAGCACTTCGAGTTACTTCTATAATGATGTAATTACTCATTATAACATCAAAGCCAGCAGAACGTGTTTTATAACCCATTAGATCATTAATGCTATACACGCTTTTTGGGTTTTTGTTTTAATTCCAAAAAGCTCTTTGTTTCACCAGTTCTGTAATCTAAACTTGGCTATGAGAAATGACACCATGGGCGGAAATGGGAGAAGATATGAGCCAAGCAGTTGCAGGGAGTGGAAACAGAAAGAAGAGGTGTGGGAAATTTTGCAAAAGGGCCGTCTTTCGAGCTTCATTGAGAGACTCCATGACCGTGATGGAAAGATAACTAGCTTCTTCTACAAAAATTGGAAGAAGGGCATGCTTAAAATGGGTGACCAACTGGTGGAAATTGATGAAGATTTAATAGCTAAAGCTACGGGTCTCAACAGGGAGGGCTGCAACTTCTACAGAGACAGGAAGGTCAGCAGGGAAGCCATTGAAAGGTACCCGATCACTGAGAAAGAGAAGAAAAGACTGGTAAAGTTGAGTAAAACCTATTACCCACCTAGGGCTTTTGCAAAACCCTGGGGGGAAATTCTCTTTGTTTTAATGAGGTATATAACTCTAGATGGTAGGTTTATGAAAGTATATGGGTATCATTTTGTCCTGTTAAATCATTTTAGGCATAATGATAAGGTGAATTTCCCTTACTTCTTGCTATGTTCTATGAATGCCTCCCTAAAAGCCTACAAAGAAAATCCTCGGGGTGATACTGCAATGCACCAGGGACTTATGGTCCTCATTTATGACCATTTAAAGGGCAGTAAAATCAACCGGATGAAGCTCTCTATGGATTCGGAAGAACAAATGTCTGATTCTGATTTCTTAGAGGATGAGGAATCAGACTATGAGTCCTTGACTGATAATGAGGAAAGCTCTGATGACTCACAGTATGAGAGTATTAAGAAGAGGAAATCAAGACCCTCTTCTTCTAAGAGCAAAAAACCTCAAAGCAAACCCTTGATTAGTATTTCTTCAGAAGAAGAGTACTCTGATTTCCCTAAGGAGAAGAAGAACCCTAAGGGGGTGCTGAAGAAAAAAAGTAAGAATCAAGCCCAGACTAGGAAGAAGCAAAAAAAAACAGAGGAGACTGACAAAGATCCGGAGGAGACTGGCAAGGAACCGGAAGATGACAAGCAAACAAGGACCCTGGAAGCTGAACACAGCCTGGATATGGAGACTATGGAGGAGACTCTTAGGTCCGCCGACACTATTTTTGCCCTCCATATCTCTAAAGATGAACAGATAACCCCTGGTAAAGTGACTCCCTCTTCTGGCCCTCCTCCTGAGGCCTTGAATGGTTTTATGAAAACCATAGAATGGCTTATTGATGGGAACAAGAAAATTGCAGATGAGTACAAAAAACTCTGCAACAGAGTCCTGATCCTAGAGACCATTAACATTGGAGAGGGGGAACACTATGGCCAACTATATCGAGGATCTGAAGAACACAATTGCTAAAGCGGAAGACATCAGAGATGCCTTTAATCCCCGGTTTGAGAAATTTGAAAAAGAGATACAGGACAGAAAAACCCTAGAGGAAACTAGTGAAAAAACGCTCTCAGACACAGTCGCCAAAGTGGACAAGATAGAGGAGTGCCTCAAGAACATTGTGGAGCAGAGCCTCAGCATTCTAAAAATCTTAGCCAACAACACCCATACCCTCATCAGCAAGCTTGATGACGAAAAGGATATCCAGGAAATTGACCTGGATGCAGAAGGAACAGGGGAAGCCCAATCCTAGAACCCACACCCGTGGGAAGAGGAAGGAAAAGAAAGTGAATAAGGACCTAGAGGAGCTGAAAGTAGTTGGGGTGACCTATGATGAGCTGGTGACAAAGGCAAAGGATTTGCTAAAGAAAATTACTATGTAGTGTCTCCTTGGGTTCTTTGCTATTTTTTGTTGTTTAGCTATTTTTTTTGTTCGCTGGTCTTTTGACCAGTCGCTCTGTATGTGGACTCTATTCTCTCAGCTTTCTTTCTAACTTTGTTGTAATGTTTTCGGGTCCTTAAAACCTGTTTTTCAATCAATCAGAATATAAAGCTAAAACAAATAAATAACAATCATGCATGATTCACTCCATAACACATATATTTTGGCTACGCAGAAACTCTTGGTTGAAGAGAAAAACTGTGGTGGGGATAGCACCCACAACTTCACTACTGCAATAATAAAGAGTGGTCGGTTAGAGCTACATGTTTAGCTATTTCTGATAGCTTACCCTGTTAGGAGTATCAAGATCTATTAGATCTACCTTGCTAAAGGATTTTACAACACTTATTCTAAATGTTGCACTTGGTTAAAGGCTTTACAATTTATAGACTTGGTTAGAGTCTTTTACCCTGTTAAAGGTTTCTCTTACAACTTAAATATTACAATGAAATCATTACAAATATCTGCAACTTTACATCTGGAATGTTATAGCAGATTCTATGTGCTCAAATAAGATTACCTTGCTTATACAATACCTCGGTAACCCATAAAGTAACTCGGTAAACCCTTCTGTTTACTCTACTCTTTGACTGTTATCTAAAATCCTTCTTGGTGACCTCTGTGTCTCTGTAACAGTCATAACACTTAGTGCTTTCTCATGTATCACACGTGTCTTGCTCCATACACTTGTGTATATCTCTGTCTGTCACACTTTTATCCTTAATCCATGTTGTATAAATAGATCTCTTATGTCGGTGATTTGATTCATTGCTTCGATCTTTCAAACATGATTTATCGAATGAATAACTATACAAAATATTTCATTGGATAAATGACATTGAAATCATACACAATCTTTAAGTGCAATTTCCAATGTGATAATGGTTCTATGTTCCTCGATCTTGTAACATGTTTTCATATGTGTGTCCAGGTTCAATGAATCTGGTAACACGTTTCACTCGGTGTATATCAACTCAGTGTATCATCTTTGTTGCTCAGTAGACATGGAATGATACTCGATAGACAGCTCGGTGCATACTAGGCTTTGTGACTACTTTCTTCTATAACCGACTGTTTCGTTCATACCGACTGAATATTTTGGTAGTACTAACCGGCTAGAGTATATTGAATGACTTTGGATATAAAACTAATGACAACTTGATAAGTAGTAACAACAGCAATGTGTCCTATCCTATTACAAGAAAAACATTTCAAAGGGATCTTACCTCTATATTTTCCAGTTCTCTTAGGAAGTCTCTTGGCAAGAAGAGCTTCAAACTCCATCAGGATCTCCTCATCATCCATATCCCTGCTTTGTCTAGGTTCACAGTTGGTACTAACCTCTTTTCCCTTTCTAGATAGTGCAGCAGATGCTCTAAAGGTTGATTCAGTCTTCTGAACACTACCATCATAACTGTTTAGCTCATATGCGGTCAACTTAGCAATGATGGAGTCAAGGGATACCTTTGTTTTGTCAATAGATCTCAACTCCTGAATAGTGGCAACCCTTATTGCATAGATCGGTAATAAGGATCTCAAAACTTTGCTAACAATGGTGGAATCATCCATTGTACCTCTTGCACTCTTGATGTCTCCAACAACAATTTTAATCCTTATCCCATATTGTTGAATGGTCTCTCCTTCAACCATCTGCATGTCTTCAAATTTTCCCCTAAGGCTCTCTTCCTTAGCTTGCTTCACATGCTCATCACCACCATAGATAGACTCCAGAGTATCCCATACATCTTTGGGATTGTCTTTATCATGAACATCTATAAACTCAATATCAGATAGACTGCTGATAACAGCTTCCATGACTTGCCCATTCTCCTGAATTTCTCTTCTTTGATCATCGGTGAGAGTACCAGTAGGGACAACATAAGTATTCTCAACATAGTTCCAGTGTTGAGCACCCATGCTTTAAATGTAGATCTTCATTCTGTCCTTCCATATCTTAAAGTTATCTCTATTGAACTTAGGACCTTCCCTCTTCATCATTAGAATAGGATCTTTTCCTCAAGTGGTTAATCTTATAACACAGAGGAGTTGGAGGATGCTCTTATACCAATTGATGAATAATGATGAACAGTAAATACCCAACAGATACTGAGAGGGGGAGGGTGAA
This sequence comes from Cryptomeria japonica, assembly GCF_030272615.1. Taxonomy (NCBI): domain Eukaryota; kingdom Viridiplantae; phylum Streptophyta; class Pinopsida; order Cupressales; family Cupressaceae; genus Cryptomeria; species Cryptomeria japonica. Next base: position 428,753,292 of record NC_081414.1, read on the forward strand.
TCAGTATGGACAAAAAATTCTTCAACAACTTAAACTGCAAAGACTGCACTAACTGGTAACATCTAGATCTTCTCAAAACATATTACAATGACCATTAGATCAGCTTGCATTACCGCTTGATAGAAAACACTAAAACATCACATGAAAAAGCATCACACATAACACACTGATTATTCACGTGGAAACCCAACTGGGAAAAACCATGGTGGGGATGAATACCCACAAGTTGTTATTGAACTCTTCTGAAGTCCACTCTGTTAGGAGCCTAGTCCGATTAAAGACTTTACAACAGGTTCTGCTAGGAACCAATCCTGCTAGGGATCACCTGGTTAGAGGTTAAAACCCTGTTAAAGGTTACCTTGTAAGAGGATTTTAAGAACTCAATGATTTTTAGTCACCCTGTTAAAGGATTAAAAAAAATCTTGTTAAAGCTACTTGATAAACGGATTTTCCATCTGCTGAAATGGTTAGAAGTCAACAAGTAATACACTGATCTGATAACAACACTTAATGCCAAGGCAGATCCGCTTCAGTTTCTTTACATTTGCAATCACACTCTGCAGATCTCTACTTACTCCTTAGGTCTAGCAAGAATCACCTCACATACATTCATTTGCCAAACACTTCAAATAAAAATCATCATCAACCTTATAGACAACAATTAGGTCGGTGGCTAAAACCTAAAACCCTAAGAATCTTGGTTAACAATACAGTCGGTCCAATCCTGGCCATTTAAACACATTACATAGGGTAAAACAATCTTGAACAAATCTCAAGATGTTCTCCATTGTCCGTTCTTTACCGCTTCTGGAAGTCGATAACCCATCACGCGCTCTCCACCGTTTACTAAGATTTTGCACATTTTCGAGGTAGATAGAATCATTCTTCTTCATGCAAGATCCTCAAGGAGATTCTTCACACACACAAGGTTGATGTGGTAACACGATCTAATCTTCATTTCAATGCTAACTCATCACAGGATGTCGTCGGTCGAATCACATAGACTTGGAATGTATCAACTGGAAACCCTGAAGCTAAGACTACCAACTGGTAGTCATATCAAATGAAACCCCAATACAAACTTTGCAAATACCGGTTCACATTCCAACATACCAGTTCACTTTTTGTATATACCAGTTCATACCATCATACCGATTCACTTGCCAGTTTGCTTACTTCAATATATCGGTTCATACTTTAGCAAAGTGACATCAATGACAACATACAATCGCATCATGTCATCAAACTCTGCACATATGCCAACAAGAGTAACCTCTAGAAAACTTCTTGGGTACATTATATCAGCTCGCGGAATTGAAGTACATCCTGAAAAGGTTAGAGCCATCATGGAAATGGAGTCACCTAAGAACATAAGTCAATTGAGATCTTTACAAGGAAGATTGTAATCAATTAGGAGGTTTGTCTCTCAGTTAGTAGATAGATGTCATCCATTCACCCATCTTCTACATAAGAATATTCCATTCAAATGGGATCAGAAATGTGAAGAAGCTTTTATGCAAATAAAAGAATATCTTATGAATCCTCCAGTACTGTTATCACTAACCAAAGGGAAACCATTGTTTCTCTATATCTCAGCAACAAATGTATCATTAGGATCTCTCCTAGCACAACATGATGAAGAAGGAAAAGAAAGAACAATGTATTATATCAGTAGAACACTTGTTGGCTATGAACTGAATTATTCCTCAGTAGAGAAGACATGTCTAGCAGTTGTGTTTGCAACTCAGAAGCTGCGACATTATATGTCGATTCATTCCATGAAACTAATAGAAAAGATAGATCCACTAAAGTATTTGTTGAGCAAGTCAACCTTGATAGGAAGACTAGCCAAATGGGTTATGATACTGAGTGAATTTGATATAGAGTATGTTGACTAGAAAGCTATCAAAGGATAGGTCATTTTTGATCAATTGGCTGAAGCACCTTAACAACATGACATGCCTTTGCACATTGAATTTCTTGATGCAGACATTTTGATAGTAAGTACAAATTTTTGGGAATTGTACTTTGATGGTTCTTACACACAATATGGATCAGGCGCAAGAATCTTTTTCATCACACCTCAGGGACCGACAATTCCAAAATCATATAGACTCCAGTTTCCATGCACCAACAATACTGCAGAATATGAAGCATTGAATATTGGGCTTAAAATGACCATTGAATGGAATGCCAAAGAATTACATGTCTATGGTGATTCACAGCTTATCATCAACCAAATAAATGATGATTATCAAACCAAGGATGATAAGCTCATGCCATACAAACAACTGGTAGAGGAGTTTACAGAACACTTTAAAGAAATATCATTCACCCAGATCCCAAGAAATGAGAATAAAGCAGCAGATGCAATGGCTACAATAGCATCTCTCTTGCAAAATCAGGAGAATCAACATCATTACAAATTTCTCATGGAAGATATCTTAACCCCTACCATTCAATCCCATCATATCTATCGATTTTTCCATATATCAGGAACTAATCAATCCTTATATGGTCAAATTTATCAGTACTTAAAAGAGAATATCCTTCCTCTTGACATATCCCACAATCAGAAAAGGAATTTTTATCCATCAGTCCTCTCAATATACTATTATTATAGATATCCTATATAGGTGAGGTCTAGATGGTACTTTATTGAGATGTCTTGAACAAGAAGAATCTGAGAAAGTTCTTAACGAAGTTCATGCAAGTATTTGTTGATAGTTCTGATACTTAAAGATAAGTACAGATGCCAAGCTAATAAGATGAGAGGGGGGGGGGGGGGGTGAATCATACAAACTTAATCTTCCATAAAAATATCAGATTCAACCTCGGTAACATATACTTCAGTAATATAACCAGAACTGCTAAACATGCAAACTCAAAAGCATATAAACATCATAACACTCATAACACCAGATTTAACGTGGAAACCCAAATAGGGAAAAATAGTTGTGGGATTTTAGACCCACTAAGAAATATACTCTTCTAGAGTATGCTCGATTAAAAGCAAATCTTGTTAAAGATTACAAACACATTGCTAGATGTGACCCGGTTAAGGGATTTCCCTCAGATCTATTAGGATCTTCACCTTGTTAGAAGTGACCTTGTTAAAGGATTTCAAACACTCAATCAGAATGTCACCTTGCTAGAGGGTTTTACAAATAAGACTGTTAAGTCCACTCAGTTAAGAGATTTTCTGTCACTTCACAAAATAACAGTAATAAAAATCAATTTGCAACTTCACATCTAAAATGCTAAAGCAGATTCTTATTTGCTCAATACAATATAGACATAGAACTAATCTTGTCCATCTGTTGGGCTCTATACTCTGTTATTCAAAATAGGTCTTCAAGCTTCTATGCTTGGTAATCACTATGTAGCATCCTTGTGCATACACTTGCTCGCATGCATTATTTATCAACAGTTCCCTATTTATAAACAATTCGCCAACCGCTTAATCTCCTTGATCACATTTCCCATGATCAATCATAGCCATCATATCTTCAAACTTTGTCCAGGTTGTATCCTTCGATCTGAAAATGTTTTACCCTGCCTTGGAACTTGCATACATTTCTTGGAACTTGTGCTAGGGTATTGCGGTTCAATCTAAGTTGTAGATCTTCCTGCTGATTATCCTTTGCCATAGATTCTTTAACAAACTTCATTGACGACATACCAATCATTTAATCATAGCTAGCTCATCAGCTTCCTTCATTAAATAATGCACGTAATCATTTAATGTATTCTGTTATTACTCGGTTGCAACTCGGTAAATACTAAACTTCACTTGGTAGACATTCTGCCTTCATTAACCGATAGCGATAACCTTAGGGTTTACCGACTAGTTTCCTTAGGGTTTACTGACTAGGTTCTTTGCTTGGTAACATAGTATAGTATTAACCTTTCAATCAATAACATATGTAGGATATCTGTAAAGCGGAAAAATCGAACCCTAGCCGTTCTCCCCTCCCCAACTCCGAGGAGAGAGAAGGGAGAGTCACTAGGGTTGATGGTTTTCACTTAGGAGGGACTTTACATTCAAAAGAGGGGTTGAAACCCACAAGATCCAATCCCACGCAATGCAAGATCGGATTCTATATGAGTTTCAAGGGTTAAGACATCAAGGATACCCTCTTTTGTAAAGAAATGTAGATAGAAAGATTGAACTATGAATGCATAGAAAGTGAGAAAGATTCGCTTATAAATAGAGATAGGAATATAATATGAAGCTGCGGACCTGGAATTAGCAGTAAAATGTCGAGACGACGCTGTCCTGCAAATTTGAGCAAAAGTTGACGGGACGATGGCACCCGGCGTGCACACGGTCCTCCGAAAAATCCGCGAAACGAAGGGGGATCTGTTCGTCTCTGCACAAGGATTCCAGATCTTCAATTTCAGCCGCGTACCTGCAACCTACACACAGAAAAGTGAGGACGATTGGGGGGTTAGGGATGAGGGGTTTGCCTTTAGGTCAAACCCCGGTTTTGGAATTAACCAAGAAATGAGAAATGCTGTAAATGTAATGTAAAACAAGTACTAATACCTTGTTGTAAGGATGTTTGTATCCTTATATGCGAAGGTATAGATGTTGTTGTATGTTGTATGTTTGTATGTTGTAGTATGTGATCTCCTCTTCAATGGTTGAATCCTTGTCTTGAATGCAACACTTAGCCTTGAATGGAGACTTAGAATGATCAATTGCTTGAAGGAATGCTTGAATGCTTGAATGCTTGAATATCGTTTCCCACTTTGTTTCATCCTCTCTAAAATGAGAGAGGAAAAGTAGTTTATATACTTGCCAATTAGGGTTACAAGACTGATTTTCCCGACCTTAGGCCGACCAGGAAATGTTATTTTCCAAATTGCAAACAAAAAGGCCCGAAGTCCCATAGGAGACCGGGCCCAAAATAGGGCCAGGGACTAGGGCGCTGGGCGCCATGGTCCTGGGGGACCAGGGCGCTGGGCGCCCTAGTCCTGAAGGACCAAGGCGCTGGGCGCTCTGGTCCCACCTCCCGGGACAGCAGGGTGCAAGGAGGGATCAGGAAGGGTGCTAGAAAAATGCAGTTTTTGGTGTCGTGAGCAAGTTTCGGGGTCTCCATTCAGGTTCAGTGTTGCGCCACCATCGTGAAGACCCAAATGCGGTCGAAATTGCAAGTGTCGCAATTTCAGGACGCTACAATATCAAAACAATCTAATCATCATGATCTCATCATTGTCTAACTCGGTAATAGTTGCCCATTGAATAACTTATTTCTCCCCTTATCCATCATATTCTATCTATGTCTTTTACCGACATCTTTATACTCATCAAATCATACTTCTCGAGATATGGCAACATCATATTGAATTAGAAAATCAATTTCTTGACATCAATGACAAAATAATAATATTAAGACAGTAAACATCCTTAATCAGTTTTATCCATAATCATTAACAACCTTCTCAATATCCTTATTGAAATGCCAATAATCTCCCCTTGTCTGTTATAATGCCAAATGCCAACATTTGTGGCACACACTCAAGTGGCTTAACATTGACTAAGAAACTTCTTCGTATGGGTTACTATTGGCCTACTATAGAGAGAGATTCATTCACATATGATAGGAAATGCAAACAATGTCAGATCCATGGGAATCTCATTCATGCACCAGCACAAGAATTATATCCTATGACAGGATCATGGCCATTTTCTCAATGGGGCCTTGATTTGGTAGGAAAGATAAATCCCTCATCTTCTAATGGACATAAGTTCATTCTGACTGCTACTAAATATTTCACTAAATGGAAGCAGTACCTCTAACAACAGTAACAGGAAAACAAATATCATCATTCATTTTGAATTATATAATCTGACGCTATGGAGTTCCAATGACCATTATCACTGATAATGGAAGACCATTTAAGAGTCAAGATGTGAAGGAGCTATGTGAACAATTTCATATCCAACATAGGTTTTCTACTCCATATTATCCACAGGGAAATGGTCAAGCTGAGGTATCAAACAAAACTATCTTGAAAATTTTAAAGAAAATAGTCAATGAAGCTGGAAAAGATTGGCACATTCAGCTGAATCCTGCTCTGTGGGCATACTGAACCAGCATCCGCACTCCAACGGGGGAAACTCAATATTGTTTGGTCTATGGATCAGAAGCCATATTACCTATAGAAGTAGAGATACCTTCTCTATGAGTATCCTTGAAAGGTCCTATACCAGAAGAAGAACAACGAGTCTCTTGACTCCAAGAACTTGAACTGATTTAGCAACGTCGCCAAAATGCAATAGATCATTTCAAAGTATATCAACAAATAATGGCAAGAAGTTATAACCACAGAGTCAAGCTGCACATTTTTCAGATTGGAGATATAGTTCTAAGGTAGAATCCAAGAAATCAGTAAGACCGAGAAAAGAAGGGAAAATTTGAACCAAATTGGCTAGGACCTTTTGTCATAGTAGCAACATATGGATCAGGAGCATACAAGTTATCTACCCCTGAAGGTGATTGGTTTGATGAACCTATCAATTCTATTCATCTCAAGAATTTATATGCTTGAGATATAAAGTCCTAGAAAAAATCAATAAAAAGCATATAAAGTCCTGAAGAAATCAGTAAAAATCAGAAAAGCAGAAAATCCCTAAAAAGCATAAAACAGTGAAAAACAAAAAAAATAAAAAAATATGAGAAAAAAAAATTGCAATAAATTTAGATGGTGAAAACTTGGTAAACAGACGCTATCTAAAAAAAGTGAGTTCTTCCATCTATGAGATTGCTTTGCACACCTATTCACTCCATCCTATCGCATCTATTGCTTCCATCTATCCTATCTTTTCCATTTCATCTTTCGCATCTATTGCTCTAAACCATTTAGCAAGAAATATACAGTTTACCAAAAGTTATCAATCTTTGCACACTTGTCGTAGTCACTATCTTAGATTTTATCAGAATCAATCGATCTGCATTTGTATCCCGCCATGGTTTGGATCTTGATCAATTCATACAGCCATAATAAATTTTGCTTTAAGATGGGGGCAAAATCCTAATTCCTTTTGCTAAGGTGATCTTTTGAATCTTTGAAAATCCAAAACATTCGAAAAACTTAGAAAAACCAAAAACACCTAGGGTTTTGAAACAGATAACGAGCAACAAAGCAATGAAGATCAGGGCATTTCATGACAACTGAATCATGAAACTCAAAAACTGAAGAATCAACCAACAAGTAATAAAAGATTATCAAAGATCATTCATCAAGATGATTATATCAGTTAATGACAATGAGAACATGTGAATGACATACCAAATTCAGTGTTTATATCTCGATTTTATTGCTAATCATGTACTCTATGCGACTCAAGGATGTCCATGACTAGAGAAGCTATGATGAGGCATGATTATTTTTCTTTGATTGTTGTATGTGGTTTATCTCTTATTAAGGTATGCACTTGTCTAAGGATACGATCAGCAAAAGATCAAGGAGGACATTCCAAGTCATGCATGAAAGGAGATAATCCTTGTCTGTTCTGCAAGAAATACTTAGGTCATCTTGACTCATTATATCAAGTTGCTTGTATTAACTTGCTATATCAAAATCCATGTAAGAAATACTCAGATCATCTTGGATTATTATGTCAAATTGCTTGTATTTTCTTACAACATTTTAAAGCTCAATGATGAAATCAAGCACTGTTACAAGATAACATATGAAGAATGGCAATATAATTTTTAGTTAGGTCATTTTTTATTAGTTCATTATTCATCTACATTATAAGCATTCATTGTCAGTTGTATTATAAGCATCTCATTTCATTCAGAAATCAATGGTCAACGAATAAAGATTGAGTATACTTGGACAAACAAAAACAATTTGCATTTGATCATTGTAGGTGCATTCATTTTTAGAATCATTTTAATCATCATCTATTTCATTTAGTTGCATTTAAATCATTGCATTAGTTTGCATATAATTAAGTGTATTTCATTAATCATGTAGTGTATCATCATTATTATTTGCATTATCATTAAAGATTTATTAAAGATCATTTAGTTGCATCTTTGCAAATAGATTCATAATCATTATAAGCATTGCATATTAAAATAAAAAAGATTTGAATAACATATTGCATAATCATTCATTTGCATTCCCATATAGATCATTGCATTTGCATCATTTACGTTAGTAATCATTTTATTTGCATCCAAGGTCATCCAAATAAAAAATCAACAACATTTATCATTGCATCATCATATAGAATAACATGCATATGAAACATCATCATAAGGAAAAGAACAAAAAAAAATCATAACATCATTCATCTAATTACTGCATCCATATAATCAATGCATATAGAACATCATCATATAGAATAACATGCATAATAAAAGATCATCATATAGAGTCCATGTCTGCATATAGATCATCATAAAAATAATGAAAGTCCAAGTATACAATGATATCAGATAAAAAAAATACAAGTGTCTCAAAGTCAAGTCACGGTTGTCATGTACCACTACCACCTGACTCTGTCCGTCTCTATGGATGTGGACGAGAAGATCCTCTAGATGCCTGTCTCCCATGATCACCACTCCTCTGAGGAGGTCCCATGACTCCACCACTGCTAGTATCCATCAACATGGTGGTATGATAGCTACCTGCTCTCTGGATCTCCGTGACTAAATCCTCATATAGTCGTCACCAACGGGAAATCTCTTTCTCGGTCTGAACTAGTGCTTTAACAGTATTAGCTGAGAGAGTGCCTGATCCAACCTACTGAACATGATCAAGAAGGCCCTGAGTATCCTGTTGTCTCCTAATAGATGTGTCTCTCTCTATCATAAGTGTATGCATCTATGCTCTAAGTTGATCTATCTATGCTCTGAGACTATCAATGGTCTCCTGCTCTGGCACATCGTGCTCTGGTGCAGCCTGCTCTGGTAAATCCCGTTGTGGAACATGAACCCTAATACCCTCCTCTCCACCTCCCTATCCACCTGCTGGGATCTTGGTTCAAGTAGCTCTCAGAACCCGTCGTCTAATAAGTGAAACATGATCCTTTGGATCCTCATCCTCTCCACCATGAGCTGTAATAACCCTAGGGTCTGGCTGAATCTGACCAAAATCAATGCCTCTCCCGCAACCCCCATCCAGTCCAGTTATCTTGCCTCCTCCTGTCAATGGCAACCCTCTCGGTGATCTTATCCCTGCCCTGCCAGTATCCCTCCCAATCCATCCACCATCTCTCCCACCCATAGGAAGCGGTCTCCCAATCCTACCAACTGCTCCAAACGGTCCTCCACAGACTCTCAATCGACCTCCTCTCCATCCTAGTCTCCTACCGCCACCACCTCCATCTCCACCCTCATCTCCACCTCCTCCGGCCTCCTGAGCAGCTCTAAGCTCTCATCTCCATCTCCATCTCCTAAAAACTGAATCATCTGAATCGTCATCCTCATCTCCTGAGCTGGGAGGAGGATCTGTTGGATCAATAATACGAGGAAATGGATGTGCTAGTATGTACTGAGCATAATCTGCAGTAACCCTAGGATCAAGAATGTGCAATCTCATATCATAAGCTACCTTAGGAGTAGCAAGAAACTCTGCACGTGCAATCTCAAATGACAAAGAAGGTCCCTAATCTCGTCTATCTCTGTACCATCGAGCATATATCATGACACCAGTAGGCATAGGCTGAATGATACCGAAGTGTCTAAGAATGAGACTCATCAATTCTCTCTCAATAATGTATGGAATCTAACCAATAAGATATCTACTCTACATAATAAATGGTAATGTTCGTGCATCATCCATCCATGGCTCACAATCAACATATGGTCTCCAAGTAACACTATCCAATGAATCGGTAACCCAATGCCAATACTCCATCTTACCCAGCTTATGTTTAATAAGGATACCTGCATAGAGATAAACATATGGTTTCCTCTCACCATGAAATCTATGATGGATAGGCCGAGTGATAGAAATGTGCTCCCAACACCAGATCCGCAAAAGTGTACATCCTGTCAATAGACTAGCACTCTCATCATAAACAACCTGATGAAGATCATGATATAAATGAGAAAGCATACAAACACCCCATGCATATCAAGTCCGATGCTGCATCATGCTCTGAAGAATCTCACCCCAACCAACAAAAAAACCTCGAGATCTCCTATTTGGACAAATAAATCCCCCAATCAAACCTGCAAGAATCACAGGGAGAGTCTCATAATACATAATCATATCCTCCCATCGGATCTCTCCTCTTGGGATGCTCTCATCGCCAAATACGGCTCTACAAGCCTCTGTCCCTACACGATCCTAAAAATCATACTGAACTAGCTCGCCAGTCATTGGGATATGAAGAATCCTATACACATCCTCAATGGTAACACTAATCTCACCCGTGGGCAGGTGGAAAGTATTATGCTTGCTATGCCATCTCTTGGCTAATGCTTTCAACAAAACCCTATTATGGGTAATATCAGGCATGTATAACAGATGGCATAATCCACAGGCATCTATATGTCTCACCTCTCCCTATGTAAGCTCTAGCACTAAGTGTCGCATCGCCAAGAATTTCTCCCGACATTGAGAACATCAAGTTTCTCCTATTCACCAAGAGAATTCAATCAATAATCACTCATCTATCTATCAAATCAAAGAGATCGCTAATCTATCATATCAATCTTTTCAAATGAAGCAAATCAGGCTATCAAATCAATTTAAACCTATCAATCATGGTTTTATATCAATCACTGAGTTCAATCAAACTCTGCTATGCTCTTCATCAGAAACTAAATCGGTTTCTTAGAGCTACTCTATCCAATCAAATCAAATCAATTTAAACCTATCAATCACTGAGTTCAATCAAACTCTGCTATGCTCTTCATCAGAAACTAAATCGATTTCTTAGAGCTACTCTATCCAATCAAATCAAATCAAATTAAACCTATCAATCATTGAGTTCAATCAAAGCTCTGTTGTGCTCTTACATCAAAAACTAAATCAGTTTCTTAGAGCTAATCTATCAAAAGAAATCAAATCGATCTATCAAACAACATCAATCAATCAATAAAGTACCTATTCATCATAATTGCGCATTAGACACACCTAAATCTAATCAACAAAGTGATTTTTGGCTATGAAATCTATCAAAAACATTCATCTAAAGCATATGCGCTAACCTTTTTAACAAAAGCGTTATCCTATCAAACGTAGGCGCTAACTAAAGCATATGCGCTAACTGTTTTAACAAAAAGTGATAACCCTAAGAACATATGCGTGAAACAAACCAAATGCGCTAACTTTAGCTGCAAAAGCGCAAACACACAATGCAGAAGCGCTAACCTAAGCAAATGCGCTAACATTTCTAATACATGTGCTACCAAAATGAACACATGCGCTAAAATTGGCAAATGCAAATGCGCTAAACCTAAATGCAAAAGCGCTAACCAAATACCAAAAATCGCAAAAAAATTAGAAAATCCAAAACCGTGCCAAAAAACATGAAAAATTGTACGACAAGTTGAAAACAAAGATCGGGATAAGATACATACCGAAAACCCATACTCAGGAGGTCGTTGATATCGTTGAACGTGCTCAAATCGATGGTTCTCCAAAGGAATCACCATTTTGCCACCTCACTAAGACAATTTTGTTCACAAGCTGACAAGGATGAAAATGAAATTAAAATTAACCTTGGTTAATTTTATATTTACTATTTGAAAGGATAATTAATGCTTTTCAATGGGGCAATTTAATCTTTTTTTTACATATGAACTTAATTGACGAAACTTTCCAATTATCATGAGATCAATCGTTCAAACTAAATTTTTCAACAATTTCATGATCAATCTCCCGAGGGGGCACACAATCAGGATTTTTATCTCCATCAGGCACACTATCGAGACTTGATTTAATCTTTGGAACAATGTTGTCTTGACATCATTTCAAAGATGGGAAAAATGTATACATGGAAAAATGGCTATGAGCGATTAAATAAATATTTTATATTTATTTAATATTTTTTGTTCTATTAAATAGTTAATTTGAAAAGATTGATTTATTTAATTCATTTTTTGTGTCTTTCTATTAATTAATTTAATTGAAATGTTTTATTAATTAATTCGTGTATCTTATTCCTCTGATTAATTAAATATCTAATATTTAATGGTTATTCTCCTATCCTATAGTCTCAAATATTAAATGATTTCTTAAATTATTTAATCCCTCTTATCCAACTCACCTTCCATCTCCACTTCATCTTCCCCTTTGCCAACTCATCCATCATGTGGCTAAGGAAATTAATATTTCTTAAATATGAATTCATCATTTATCTCCAACCTCCAAATTTAATGAAATATTGTGTACGTACACATATTTCATAACCTCCTTCTATATTCTCTCCAACATCCCTACATCTTAGGAAGGACTTGAGTCCACTTGTCCTCTCATGCCTAAATCTTCTCCAACCATCCCTAGATTCCCTCAGTCAGCAACCCAATCAAGGTGAGATGAGTGTCACTTGTCTTCTCCTTCCCCCTTTCTCTCAACCTTCACCTTTGCTCACAGCCATCCAAGTCTGCAGATTTGATCATGACCGTTGATCTGAGCCACATCATCTTATCCTCTCAAGGTCTATAAAATCAAGAGTTTTAGTTGAGAGAGAGTTAGACTTCAAGTAAATTTGCAAGCTAATCATTTGTGAAATTTATGCATCCATGAGTTTTAATCTTGAAGCAATTAGCAAATATCATAATCATTTTTAGCATTTAGTTATCAGTCCATTCTTCGTATGCCATCTTGGAAGCTATCGGTGCTTGTCTGAGAGCACACCATTTGCAACCAGGAATAGTGGAGTTAGGACACAATGAGACATAAACCATGAAGGTAATAATAGTATTTTTTATTTTATATGTATTTCATGTAGTTTCATTGGTTGAGTTTGGATTTCCTATAGCATTTCTTTTGTATTTTGTGAAACTAATATGTTGTAGGTAACATTCTGAGGATGAAATTCTAGTCGACACACATAGCACACGATCAAAGAATATCAACAAGCAACATGAATTCCTTTGCAACAACTCGGATAACTAGAATCATCATTATTTCATCACCAGAGCTCAAGAACGCCAACTGACAAACTGAAATATATGCTTGTGAAATTCCAAATCATGAACCATCTGAACTGAGGATACACATGAACATCCCAAACACTCTCCAAAATCTGCACAACATAAAGAGTCAATTCTAGAGAAACACAAACCAAAAATCACAACTCTGCAATACAAAATCAACAGAAAAACCAATAATCCACTGGATCACCTAATTCGATCGAATCACCTTCCAGAACACTGAAACTCATACTGAATCAACTAGAGATAAGTATCTCAAAATCCATTAGACTGCATCAACATATCTGCAATAAATCAACTCAAACCAACTCTCTACAACACTGAAGCACAAGAAACACATGAATATGTTGACATCAATGACAACACATTCCAACAACTCTAATAGCCAACATGGATCTCATTTGTAATCTAATTCCACTCATTCTAACTGCTTGAACTCTTGATAGGAATACACTTTAATCTTGTCATATTGATCTTTTCATTTCATTGTGCTTTCCATCAGGCCTCTAGATCTTTGGAGACCCTATTTCCATAGCCAAATCTTACAAAATATACTTGCTACATGTTTTATCGTCATGACCCCTACTCTTATGATTTTTTTTTTATTAGGATAGAAATTCGAAGGCCTTTGATGTGGATCATATTAGTTGTTACCATATGTACACTCATTTTATGAATTTTTATTCTATTTATGGTATTTATTTACGAGGGTAGTCAATGGTATTGATGTTTTGGTTCCCTAGGTTTGAGTAGTTGCCTCAATATTTATTGATGATCTATATTCATAGGTGTTATTGTCATTACTAGGTGTTCAGGTATCTTCAACTCTATTGGTTATGGAATTTTATATATTTTTCAATATATTGGGTCTTGAGAGTTTACTATTGGTGTTAATATTTCATTTTGAGTGACCAATCTTTGATTGATACTATATCCTTTCCTACCACTATTGATTGTGTAAATCTTGAGAGTGTTATCAAGATCACCTTCATTCAATTTATAGGGTTTTTTTAGACTTCCTTAAGTGTATCCATACTTAGGACATGCAAGAAAAGACCACAAATTCCCCTATGATTAATTTTTAGTGCACTTATTAACAAAAAGGGAAATTGTCTCTATTACATTATGAAATGTGCAACTAATTGGTTGGGTTCCTAATTGATGCTCAAAAAGTCTCAGCTTTTGGTTTTTACTATCTTGTTCTCATTGAAGGAAATGAAAAAATCACTAATGAACTATTGAAAATAATGAATTGATATGTATAGGATTCTATAATACTAGTCCAAAGCTATACTTCCACTTTTTTGAGAATGTGCTATTAATGAACCCATACTAAGGAAGGATTTCCCAAATACTTATTATATATGCTTGTGTGGCAGTTGAGATCTTCCACCCTTTGAAATTAGATTTTTTGGGAGAGGGATCAAACCAACATCAAATTATGGATCATATGATATAAGGTTTCCTTTAAATATTTATGGTACACCCCAAAACATGGGTCATGCATGGAAATAGAGATCTTTGTTAACATAAGACTTTTTATAGAGCTTGTTGGATGGCCTACAATTGGAAAGGCATAATAAGTTATTAGATATTTGAGGAAAAATAGATAGTTTTGGGGAGGTACAATCAACATGAAGGAATTTTTTAGTGGCTATATGTTTCTAATTATCTATTTTTCATTTCTACCCCACAAAATTAACTATTTTTAGGCTATCTAGAAGTGTTTGATTTTCTCATATTTGATACATTTTCCCCAATCTTGAAATAAATTTGCCTCAAGTAGAAACATTAATCCTTTAAGATAGATACAAATCACACTTTTATCTATATACTTCTTGGTTGTAATAGCCCTATTTTATCAAGAGCTATTTATTAGTTTATACGTGTCCTATTTTAACATCATTATTTAACAATTATATATTGATAGGAAACTTAAACATTGAATCACCATAAAAGATAAATATTAATATAAAAATCTAGTCAGTAAAAATTATTAAAAAAATGATACAAGGTAACATATTTCATTCACTTTAAATTTTGATTTTTGATATGAAAACAATTCCTAGGATATTATGCTTCTTTGTAGTGGATTCATTAGGTATTTTTATAAAAAAATGTAAATGATCATTTCTTAAATTATACCTTGATCAATAGTTTAAAACCTAAGAGATCATCTATTTTATATTTTGATTGAAATCCTACCTGGTTGATATATGTCCACTTTGTTGTATGATAAGGCAAGGGATGCATGAAAGCATCATTCCTTGCACTACACAAAATAGAAGTTGATATAGGAGGTAATTGATCTCTTGGATTGGTTCATTTGCATTGATGGTGAAGAGTTTGGTACAAGGTTGGCACCTCAAATACCTTGATCGATCTTTAGTTTGGGTTAGTTTTTGAAGTGGTCATTCAACACCCCTAGCCTTAATTTTCTTTATTAGTTGTCTTAGGGAAGCTATGAGCACCTTTGGGGCTTCTCCTTTTCTATATTTATTTTCATTGCCATGAGGTAGGTTTTGTTGTTTATATTGTAGGTGTTAAATAGCCTCATTTATTTTTGCCACCATTTGATTCTCAAGTTTCACACCTTGTGTGGAGACATAGTCATTTTGAAATATTATTTTGAAGGATTCTCATGTCACTTGAGCATCTATTAAAGCCCATTTTAGATGATCTACCTCATTTTTAATTTGTACAATTATATATCTATAGGTGGTCTAGCTAGAATCTCATCTTAATATTTTTGACTAAATTAGACCATGTTGGATTCTTGTTTGGCCCAATTTTAGTTTCAAAATGGCTCCTCAATATTGATTGCATGTAGGTTAAGGCCCGAATAAGAATTGTTATCATGCTCTAAGATCTTACCATTTGAACCAATATCCTCATAGTCATACCTACTTGAAATGGGCATCATGGGACTACAAGGAACATACTTATTCAATGAGGGGGCAATGGTTCATTAGAGGAACTCTATCCCTGAGGCCCTATAGATCTTGACATGTATTTAAGAACTATGCCTAATAAATGAGGTGATGGAAGAGAAGAAGAATTGAAATGGAATGGAATGAGATAATTGAGAGTGTGTCCTAGTCTTTGAAATGATTTTCTCTTCATGTTGGTTTCACCAAAATAGGTTTTTCTTCAAATATATTGACCACTATTGTTTATAAGGTGCACTTAGGATGGCAGAGGAATTGTACTCATGTATCTTAGTACCATGCCCAATAAAAATGTGATGGAAGAGAAGAAGAATTGAAATGGAATGGAATGAGAAAAATGAGAGAGTGTGTTGTAGTCTTTGGAATGATTTTCTCTTCACGTTGGTTTCACCAAAATAGGTTTTTGTTAAAATATATTGACCACTATTGTTTATGAGTTGCACTTAGGATAGCAGAAAAATTGTACTCATGTAGCTTGTATATGGATAGATCAATTCTAATCACATGGTATAATACAATGGAATAGACGATTGTTTGAAGGACTACCCTCTTTGCAAGGAAGGAGAGTCCTATGAATATCAATGATGTTTGCACATGGGGTAGTGGTTGCCAATGTGATCACTAACTTGATGAGAAACGAGTGCTTGAAGGAAGATGATTATGTTGATGTGCAATTCTATGGTTGGAATGTGCAAGTTTTCCTTTGTCAAACCTATTAAGAGTTGTTATGAAAATTATTGTGTGTTTAGGTAAATTTTTAGCATGAATTAAGTTTAACTTGTGATGATGATAGTGAGAAAAAGGTACTTACCCATTAATCCTCTACTTTAATAATCAATTCTTGGAGTTGAGATATAACTCTCTCTTTCTCTCTTTTTTAGTGTTTTCTTATTGTATTTTTCGTATAATGACAACTTTCTCTTGAGCTTGTTCTTGCTTGATTACCTCTAAGTTTGGATGAATTTCTCTAACTTTGTTAAGGATGGATTCTATCCAATCCTCTCTAACCCCTAGGAAACATGATCTTGATGATGGGAAAGAGAATAGATGAATATGTCCAATCCTATTGTAGGTTAATTGCATAGTGTGTCAATAGGATTCAACTAGGCTTGCAATTAAGTGTAAAAATGGTGGATAAATGTCTAAAATCAACAATTTTCAAGCATTAGTTTAGAACACCAAGGTTGCCTATTTCGCTAGGTAGGGTCACCCCTTTTGCGAAGGCAAGTTGCTTAAGTGACTTTAACAATGCTTGAGATCTAAGAATGCTTTCATGATTCCAAGAATGCATATGCAACCTCGCCATTTGAAGGGTGAAACTATAATTATTGACAATAATGATGACATCTAAGCAAGATAGAAGTTTATGAAGGTCAAGAAAAAAGCAAGGGAGGGTTCTAAAGAATGAGAAAACACTTCTATCAAGATCAAAAAGGTTGAGAGAGTTTTATTCATGTTGCATGAGTCATGAGCTTAATTGTTAGATCATAATTAGACTATCATGTATGCCCATGTAATGTTGAGCACTTACAATACTAAGAAGAACCAAGTTAAATTTTGTTGTAAATAGAGGGAAGCATGTGGCTTCCTCAATGGTGAGTCAAACCCCTTCGTAAAATTTCACATGAAGATAAATAAGACAGTATGTAAAATGCTTGGTGTAGTAATTCTAAATATATATTGATGCATAGATGTAGGTACTATTTTTAAAAATGCTTTAACAATGTTATTTAGTGTAATAATCTTAATATCTAATGATCAATTGTTGTTGTTTAATAATCACTAATAAACAGGGCTTGTCTTTGAATACAAAATCCAAGCGCTTAATTGAAATATTAAACATGCAATTGAACAAATAATGATTATCTAATCTAAAAAATAACTTAAAAGACAAAAAAAAGAGAATTTAAATTGAAATAACAAAAATATAAGTGCTATACTATCTTAAAAGACAATACTCTATACATAATCTAATCTAAAATATAAGAATAAAAGAAATCAAAATTGACTTGTGATCTAAACCATTACAAACCCAACTAAAATAATGTAAGATTGATTTTATGTTCATGTCATTTTATAAAAAATAAATGATCAACTTGAATATGACGACAACATTTTCTCTTTGAAAATTCAAACCCACACCATTTTGATGACTAGTACAATAAATAACTCTGTCATTACACCAAACACCCTTGGACAATGATAAGATATTTAAAAATCAGAAAACCAAAAATAAAAGGGCAATGGTCTCCTCTATGTTACCCCCAGGGTCCTCGTGGGTCCCACCATATCGTTATAAAGGCCAGCAACCGGCCATTCGATCCTCGTCTCGAATATCACGAAAAGCGTAGGTATCATCGTGCGCCTGCAAAACGCCAACCTCAAACAAACAAAACCGAACAGATTACCTATGCAATTTACAGATGAAGCACAACAAGACGAATCAATGACCTCGTACTTAATTACCCATTCTCATTCTCCATTTCCATTTCGGGGGGAAGAAAATCATCCAAGATGAGCAGAAATTCAACAGAACCAGGAACAGGAACAGGGGCTGCAAACCCTAGAATGGGCTCTGCTCTGGCCCTAGGAATCGTATTTCTGTTGACGGCCTTGATCCTGTTCGCGGTGTTTATATGGGTGAGAGTGGTCAGGCGCCAGGTGAGTCCTCAAATGCGCAGGGCCATGTCCAATGGAGGCACAGGTATGGAGCCGGCGGAGGTGGGACTCGACCCCGAGACCTTGGAGTCCTATCCGAAAGTAGTGTACTCGGAGAAGCTGTGCAGAACGAAATCGGAGGCTCAGGAGCGATCCTGCTGCTCGATTTGCCTGAACGATTACCAGGAATCGGAAGACATT
Organism: Cryptomeria japonica; assembly: GCF_030272615.1. Classification (NCBI taxonomy): domain Eukaryota; kingdom Viridiplantae; phylum Streptophyta; class Pinopsida; order Cupressales; family Cupressaceae; genus Cryptomeria; species Cryptomeria japonica. The sequence continues at coordinate 428,772,232 of NC_081414.1, forward strand.
CTTCGATTGCTGCCTGATTGTGGCCATATGTTCCATGTGGAGTGTATAGACCAGTGGCTGAAGCTCCACCCTACATGCCCTATGTGCAGGACTTCTCCCCTGCCTTCGCCCATCATGAGCCCTCTTCCTTCGCCTCTTTCCCAGGCTCTCCCTCTGGTTCGCCATGACTCGCTCTCTGTTCGCCAGGTCTCCTTCGCTGATCACATTTCTGTGCAAGTTTAGTCGTATTCTTCTCTACATGTGCGCTGGATTACCGAGCTATAAATAGGATTCTCTGCGCATCCGGGATCCATCTCTGCCTCTTCAAAATTTTCAATTTGAAAGCTCCATTGATCTTTGCAGGGCTGAGAGAGTGAAGTTGATCACATGTTGTATTCAAACAATCTTAATTTATAAAAGGATTTTCTGTTACAGACAAATACGAACAGGCCGGTTTCCATGGCTGTTTATATTTGCTCAAGGCTCTTGTTTTAGACTCTTGCATTACCTACCTGTCGCAGAGCAATTTTCCACCCCAGAAAGTTTAAAGCTATTAATTAGCATCTGCAGTTTCCTGACATACAATTAACCGTAGGGAAGATAAAATCCCTCTTACTTCAATTATGAGCCATTAGAATCAAAGGTTTAATGGTCAAGGGATTTTGTTAAAATTTGTTACATGTTTATTTGTTAGTCCCTGCTTAATGTTTTCACTTCTAACATTAACATGTTTTGGTCACTGTGAAAATTGAAAAATTTAATCTTTTATATCAAAGTTTTCTTTTTGTTCTTATTAAACTATTTTAAAAATTATTAATTTTTTGATCAATCATTACCTGTTTCATTTTTTGCTGGGGTTTATTTATTTTATTTTTGAAAATATTTGCTATTATTATACAGGATATATTGCAACCCAGCTTGGATTATTTGAAGTATTAATAAAGGGTTTTTAAAAATATTCCTTAAACCATGTACGGTACACAGTAAACGGGAGTATTTAATTAATTTAATTTTGCTTTTTATTTACCATTGAATAGTTGCTGAAGAAAACTTAGGAACTAGACTCATTATAATTAAGGTTTAATTTTTACATTTTTATTTTATATTTTATTTTTTATCTAATTAAAATTAATTAATTAATTATTAATAAAAAATAAAATGAAATAAATTAAAATAACATATTGTTAATTGTTATGTTTTAAAAAATTCTTATAAAATATTAATTTAAAAATAATTTATAAAATAAAATAATATGATATAAATATATTACATTTAAAAAAAAAAAATTCATATAATAATATTATGTAGAAATAATATGATATAAACATGTTACATTTAAAAAAAATATATCATATAATAATATTATATAGTTAAATGTTATATATTTAATTTTTATATAAAATTATTATTCAATTATATTTGTTTATTTTTTAAATATATAACATAATTTATACTTATTATTATATCAAATATTTTAAGATATTATATTAAATACCATTTCTTATATATTATCTCTCCCCCTTCTATCTCCTCACTCCCTATCACAAACATAACATGTGCATATTGGCAATGAATCCTTATTACTCTCTACACTCTATATTGTCATATACATCTATCTTTCCTTCTCCCTCTTCCTCTATATTTTTCTATCGCTTCTGCTTTATATCCCTCTCTCTATCTTTATCTCTCCCTCTACCTCTCTCTATATCTATATCTATTTGTCTCCATCTATCTTCTTTCCTCCCCCTCTATCTCTAGACATGTGTCCCTACATTCATTTATGTCTCTCCCTCTCTGTCTCTCTCACTATTTTTAGGCTTCTATATATGTATCTCAAAGTCTATTTATCTCTATCTCTCCACACTTCTTCTCTGAAATTCCCCTTTATCTCAATCTTGTTATCTTGTCCTCTCTCTTCACCCCTACATCTCTCCCTCACTCTATTTATATCTATATATCACTTCCTATCTCTATATTTATCTTTCTATCTCTCCCTAGATCTCTACCTCTACCTTTACATATTTATCTCTTTCATCCCTATCTATCCCCATCTCATCTCTTTATCTCCCTCTCCTTCTCTCCTTCTCTCCATATCCCTTTCCTCCATCTCTATCTATATCTATACCCTTTTTATCTCTATCTCCTTATCCCCCCTCTCTCTCACTCTTCCCCACTCTATCTCTCCCTCTCTCCCTATTATGAACATAACATGAGCCTAAATATCTTCTCAATTCATAGGTTTTATTTCACTCCTAATCTTTGTAAGTGGATGTATAATTGATTTCAAGATATCATCTCTTCACTAAGACCTTTGTTGCAGAAACAACATCACTTGCTAAATGGCCTAGCAATTGACCTTATTTAATACACAAGAGTATGCAACTAATAGACAAACAAATTCCCTAATTGACCTTCCACACCTCTTTGGCATATCTATTGCACACCAAAGAGCAATTGCTAGTTTAAGGCTAATGTTAGATTGCTCCATCAATTGTCTTCTTTCACTTTCACTACCGAAATATTGGTATGTTTGTTTCAACGTAAAAAAAAAAATGGCAGCAAACAAAAAGACAGTTGTCCTAAGGTACTAGACAAGCCAAAAACCACATAAAATCAATCACTAAACTCCTTATGAAATATAAACAACAATAAATCCTTTTAATATTATAACAACAAACAATAACTTATCAGTTTTTAGCAAATAGGCAGGGACTCTAGCTGTATCACAGCTCTTGTTTTAGTATGAAATGAGCATTTAATGGATGAGAGATTCAAAGTTAAAATATTTATGTCAAGAGGCATCTACAATGATATCAAAATGTTCCTAAACAAAAATTCATTTTTGAAACAATTTGTGGAGGTGTTATTTTACTAGTTCAAATAAAATAGAATCCTCGCCACTTGTCTTGTATGGACATTCTTGGTGTTTAGTATTTTAGAAGAACATTTATTTTACAGATGATTCTTTTCTATTATAAGATATCTCTCAGCATATTTTACATGTATTTTTTAAATATAGCATTATAACTAGTATACCTATATAGCATTCAGAGACATTGTAGAATGGAATTTGGGAAATCATTGAAACTGGATATACACCTTGGTAGAGTGGTGCTAAGACTCCGGATGAGATAAAGTTGAAGGAAACTAATGTGAAGGCTAGTGGTATAATTTTCAATTGTATAAGTGATTTAGTGTTTGGAAGGGTAAAAGGATTGAAGGAAGCAAAAGTTGTATGAGACTAAGTTTGGTATATGAAGGAGATCCAAAGACAAACCAAGCTAGGCTAATGAATCTAATGCAAAAGAATGAGTACTTGAGAATGTTTGAAGATGAAAGTGTTGAGAACTATATTCATAGAGTGACTGATCTTGTTGATGGTATTAGAGCTGACAGTGGACATTTGAAGGAATGTGATGTCGTTTATAAGATCTTGCTGACTTGGCCTAAATCCCACAAGCCACAAAGATGTGTTATACAAGAGAGTAATGATTTGAGTAAGTATACCATTGATCAAATTATTAGTACTTTAGCAACCTATGAGATTTCAGAAATGGAGGAAGAGAAAAGGGAAAAGAAAGAAGCGACATTTAATGTTTCAAGACATGATGATCCGAAATGCAGTTGAGATCTAGATAAAGCTGAAGCGAATTTTGTGAGAAGATTGCAATGAGGTAGTGGAAAATACAAAGGTAAGTTACCTTTGAAATGTTTTTTCTTGTGGTAGAATTGGACTTTATGCTTCTAATTGCACTTATAGAAAAGACTATAAGAGGCCAAATGATGATGAGAAGAAAAACAAATTCAAAAGATGCAACTTTAACAGAAGAGAGAAGAAAAGCTTATGTTCTATTGAGGAGCATACATTTGAAGATGAAGTTGATGATAATTCAAATGAAGAATGTAATGGTGCAAAAGTGATCTTGCAAAGGGAAAAATTATATTCCCTTGAGGGTCAATTTCACAACATACATTCAAATATCTTCAACTAGTGAAACTGGTGAAGATATCAAATTAGAGAAATTGAAAGAGCAGACACATGGAGTATTTTGTCTAAGTCCGAGCGTCTCGGTCAAGGACGCCAATGCAGTGCACAAACATCTGTGTGGTGTGTTTTAGTCTCATACGGATCGCAAACAAAAAAGACTCAGAAACATGAGAACTCGACTCTGTGTTCTTTAGATAAACTGCAAAATCCAAGAGTTAGAAACGTAGCAACAAATAGAAGATAATAAATATAAATAGAAATGAATATGAATCAAATAAATAATTGAAGAGCAAACACTTGTACAGTTGAATGACTTTAATAAACCTGCACACATAAAGAAGAGGAAAAATGTTGGGGGTTGTGTTTAGAGGCCTGCCTTAGTCAAACCCCTGTTTTGGTGTTTCCACCTCCACGGACAACCCAGATAGATAGATAGATCAAAAGATAAATAGGTAGAATGATAAAA